>NW_012141858.1:4237725-4310393 GCF_000956105.1 Propithecus coquereli
GACACCAGCAGCCACGCCTGCCGTGGGAGGTCATCCCATCCCCATGCGCTCATCCCCTGCTACACCCAGGAAGGACTCCGCAGAGGTGCTGCTGGGGCGACTTCACGCCCAGGGCTGCATCCATTCAGGGTCTAATCATATAACCTTCCAGCTCTTTGCCTCCCTCAGCTTCGGGGCTCACACTTGCCTTCCGATGTGTGTAGATTTCCTTTGTATACCTTTTTTTATGTAGGTACGGTCACACTTATGCTGTCTGTACCATTTTTTTTTTCCTTAGCCTTCCCCTGGTTTATCCTTTCTCAGCAAAACCCAACTTATGCCTCCTTAGCAAATATGCTTCGAAATCCCCATTCCATTGCCAGAAATTTCTCTGTAGTCTCAATCTTTTCATATAATTTTCCGTCTTCATCTTTGCCCTAACTGGCTTCTCCTTGAAGAGGGCGCATCCCTGGAAAATGGTTATTCATTCCTCAATTCTCTTTGGACCCAAGGGCCAGAAAGAATGATCGGTCTTTATTTTTTGAACTTTTCCTCTTATGGAAAGCATAGTGCTTTTCTATACAGGTTTGCTTTTTAATACTTTGTTTTATACATCTGAGCGGATAGTAGTTCACGGAGTGCACACACACACATCCAGTGAACAAATCTGGCCACACTACCGTGTAGTCTCTTGGATTCACTCCCTCCAACACTGCCTTGGTTCAGGCTCTCATCTAGCTTGCTGAAGTGGCCTTCATTTGGTCTGTCAGCCTTGGTCTTCGTCTTGTCCTTCATCCACACCACACTAGGTTTTATTTAAGCCTCTGTTTGATCTTGCCACAATCGTTGATTAAATTTTCCTGCCTTGTTATAGTCCATAAGATAAAGGCCATGCTTTTCCAATACCAGCTTCAACTTCTGCTATTGAACTGTGTGCTGGCCATGGGGAAACAAAACTAAAACAGCAGGGGAAAAACCCCAAAACAACAAAAAACAACAGACACAGTTCCTGCCTTCATGGAGCGAATAGTCTGTGGTCACATCATTAGTGTAATTACAAAGTAGGCTAATGCTGTGAAGGAAAAGGTAAGGGTGCTCTTTGAGGTATTATACCATGGGGGGGAATTTCAAATACCTGTCTGAGTAAATCATAATTGGGTCAAGACCAGAGTGTGTTCAAGAGTTAGCTAGGTAAAAAGTGAGGGAAAGAATATTTCAGAACGTGGCACCATATGTACAAAGCCACGTGGCAAGAAAGAGCTTGGTGAGTTCTAGGAACTGAACGGTCAGTGTGTCAGGAGAGCCGTGAGTGAGACAGGCGTGGTCACTGGACCGAGACGCAAGCAGGTTTAGATTTCTCTTCAAATGCAGTGAGCAGCCAATGATTGGTTTTAAGTAGGGGGGTGGCGACATGATCTGATTTAAATGTTTTAGCTTTGTCTCTGGCTTCTCTGGTCACCTCAGGTTACTCTTTCCGGGGTATCTTGATGCCTTTGCCCCTGTCCGTCTCTGACACTGCCGCCGTTTTGGCTTCTGGGAATTAGCGTAGCACAGAGGTCCTAAAATAAGCCCTGCAACCAGGCACTTGGGTGTGTTATTTTAACTTATCTGTGCCTCAGTTCCCTTAGTAGCAGGGGAGATGCCGTGTGCCTAACCCATAATAATTCCTATAAAAGTGTTTGCTTTTATTGTTTTTATTATGAAGATTCACCTTAAATGTTACTGTGTAACCTTGTCTCATCTTTTCAAATCTAATTATTTCCTCTTCTGTGCTCCTACACTGCCATGGTTGCTTCTATCACACTATCATAAAGTTAGTTGGATACATACTTTTCTCCTCTTACAGATTATGAATTCCTTAAGGACAGCAGCCATGTGATGTCAAGCATGTGGGTTTATGTTTCTCCCCTACCACTGATTAATTGTATGACCTTGGGTAAATTACAAAGCTTCTCTGTCTTGGTTTTCTCACCTATAAAATGAGGTTAACATTACCCCATCGTAAGGGTTTTTGTTTTTGTTTTGTAAGGATCACATCTGTACGATAGCGAGTACTTACTAAATGATGTGCTTTTCTTCCCTTGCTCTGTAAACTTCTTAACAACTAAGTTAGAAACAAAGTTAGCCTGGTTATTCACTGATTGGAGGCTTAGGTATTGAATGAATAAATAATGGAGGTTTTATGAATGAGTAAAACAGTATAACACAAAAAAAGCTAAAAAGAGATTTGTTATGTTTCATACACTAACAGATATCTTCTAATTTTTAAGTTCATTTAAAGTGTGTTTATTATCCTGTAGTATTTGTTTTTAAATCCAATTTACCCTTAGCATTTTAAAGAAAGACAAACATAATGGTCTGAGCTCAAATTACATAGACTGCTCTGCAGAACACAGTTTAAAGGCCGTTAAATAGAAGATTAAAAGCAACAGACTAAAAAAGGACTGCTCACTTACCTATAAAATTTGATAGACTGATAGGTTAAATGATCTCTAAGATTCCTTTAAACTCTCAAATTCTGTGGTTTTATGATTCTCTGCTTCTGAAGGCTTGTACAATTACAAGAAGTTAAGATGCTAAATAAAATCCTCATGATGGAAAAGACAGAAAATTAGCAAAGAACTAAATGGTTAACAGTCTGGAGCCATTTAATGGAGGCACAGGCAGCCCTGCTACCTCAACAATAATTGGGTTTCATAATGATGACACTGAGTCATCAAAAAAGGTTAAATTTGGTTCAACTTCCTCTCCTTAAAAGGCAAGGAAATGTGTAATGTATTTTTAGAAAGATTTTTACCAACAATATTTTAGTATTTTTATTAGTTTTTATTCAACTTAAGAAATTAAGCTTCAATTATTTGAAAAATTGACTTATATGAATTTCTACTTCCTCTCCATGAAATAAACAGTAATATTTTAGGGGCTACAAAGATCTTCCTCCCACAAAATAGCTTATCACTCTTCTATCATGATATTACCCTTTTCGTTATCCTAGATTTCACCCATAAAAATACCACCATTTCAAGCCAGGCATGGTCATGTGCTCCTGTAGCCTTAGCTACTAGGGATACTGAGATAGGAGGATCACTTGAGCCCAGAAGTTCAAGGCCAGCATGGGCAATATATCGAGACCCCGTCTCAAAAAACCAAACGAAAGAAAAATGGTAGATGAACCTGAAGAGGTTGGATGAGATGATACTGTGCCTTTATGCCATGCTAAGGTGTTTAGACTTTATTTTATATGCAGTGGACGAGTGACAGTCACATTTATGTTTTAGAAGGACCAGTCTGTTGGCAGTATGGAGGATAGATTGATATAAGCCAAGTTAGAGAAACAGTGAACAATTTGGAGACTGTTGCACTAGAATTAGTGGAGGGAATAGACACAAGGTCGAAGGGAGTGGATCCACAGATTTAGAGGTGCACATGGTACATGATGGGCGTTCAGGTTGAGAAGAGGATGGGATGGGGTGATTTCTGGCTTTCAGTCCTGGGTGACTGTATTGGAGGGAACATCGACTGGGGGTCTGGGAAAGCCTCTGCCTTCCTGATATAAGAACTGTTGCCTCCTGCTTCCGCCACCTTTGTCCTGGCAGAAAAGTGGATAGATGTGGCCTGATGCCAGGATAGCAGAAGTCACCATGCAGCTCTAGGGTGATAAGCAGGAGGATGGACATCTACACATTAAGAATAGAACAAAAAGAAAGAATCAGATTCCTGGCACGCTCATGGCACCCCTGTCCTGGCCAGCCTACCTCTAGATTTCTGGTTATGTGAGAGACAAATAACACTTCCATGCTTAAAAATATGCATCTGAATACATTTATAACCAATATAGTGAAAAACAATTGGTCAATTATAGTTTATTTTTCCAGTGTCTTTGCATTCTGAAACAGATTTTGCTCTAAAAACAGACGAATCTCTAAAACAGATTTCTTTCAGTGTATTTATATGTTGAATTTAATTGTACCATTGGCTTCTAAGTTTTCCTTTTGGTTTTTTATAGAACAAATTACTAAAGAAAAAAATTCATTTTTACTAGCTAGCAGACATCTTAGGATACAAATGGGGAGAAAACATATATGCATTTAAAGATGGGACCTGAGATTTTTGAATAAATTCCACTGGAAAATTTTGTTGACCTTTGAATCAATTACTAAATACTATGATATTTGGTAAAATTTATTTATGTATTTTTGTTTTCTGTTTACTCTGAAAAATATTTCTTACACTCTATTGTTAGAGAAAAGACTGGTTCCGTAGTTAATTTTAAAGGAACAGTTAGGCTTTCTCTTTAGTCATTGAGTTTGGTGATATATCCTGAGTCTTAAAAAACAGAACAGTGAATCTGGAATCTTACCCAAATTGAGTCTTTTCCATATACATTTGTGTCTGATTCCATATTAAGAGGGATTACATCAGAATTGAAGGCTCTTGTTGGTCCCCAAATCTGTACTTTTTAGAAAAAGCAATGATTGCTGTGGCTTCTTCAAGTCTGCTGTGAAATCTGTATGGAAGTCATTCCAGTGTTCTTTCTCAGTCTGACGTCCAGACGGCCATACTTTACTTAAAATGTGAATTCGAAGGTCTGTTTTCTGACGGTTAATCAAAGTGTTCTGATGCCTGCAGATTCATCTTCTAACAGCTTTAATCATCGTGGCGATAAAGTTAAGAATTTGGTGTTACTAAATAACTTTTCAGTTAGGGTATTTTATGCAGCCTTCAAACAAAGCCCTGAGGGAGTTGGGGAGGAAAAATACAAGAACTGTAGGACAAGTAGGTCATAGAGAGCAGCATCGTTGGATGGCGGAATGCAGGGCAGGGCTGTGCGTCAGGAGACTTCTGTGCTATCCATAGCTCTCTGTGTGACTCAGTGAATGACCTTGGGCTACTTATTGAAGGGCTCTTGCCTCAGTTTCATCTCAGATAAAATGGGGCCAGAAGTCACCTACAAGACGTGCAGAGTGTGTTGTGGAGTTCCTGGTCGCATAGGCTGTCACATCTGGGAGACACTTTTCAGTCATTTACTCCAACCCAAAATGAATCCCCACCACATTGTGTTTTTGAAAAGTATTTTCCACTCTCTACTTAAACGGCTGTGGTGACATCACCTCCTCCTGAAGAAGCCCATTCCATTTTCAAACATTTTTAGTTGTCAAAAAATTTATCTCAAAGAATATCTAGAATAGGCAAACTCACGGAGACAAAAAGTAGATGAGAGATTACCCGGCACCGGGGGCAGGGGGAAGAGGGAAATGGGGAGTTACTGCTCAGTGGCTGCAGAGTTTCTGTTAGGTGTGATAACAATGTTTTGGAAATAGATCATGGGGAAGGTCGCACACATTGTGAATCTAATTAATGCCTCTTAATTGTACACCTAAAACGGCAAATTTTATGTTATGTGTAATTTGCCACAATTTTTAGAAAATGCATCTTCTCAATGTGAAGGTAGACCCTATTGTTCAAGTTTTACAAAAGAGGCAATGGAGGCTTTAGGATCTCATGGCCAGGGAGGAGCAGGGCAGGATCTGAACCCGAGTCCTTGACTTTCAGATTGTGGGTGTCACCAAGTCCACACTGCTGTTGCTGTTAGGAATAGACTCATTCTCATTGTTTGTGATGTTTCTTACTGTGTCCTGAGCTGGCCGTGCAGAAGAAAGCAGAAGATTTCTATCACCGTCATTCACTCTAGAGACTAAAACTCAGTGAAGCCAGCATTGGCGTTTTTGGCAGCTATAACACACGGTTGATTCACACAGAGCTTATAATTAATTAAACTTACTCCCCCCCATCTGATTTATACATGCTTGATTCTCCTACCCATCACATTTGTTATTTCTTCTATGATAATGCTATCTTAATTATAAGTCGAAATGGCTTGGATTTCCTTAACCAAATTATTGATAAAAATGCTGAAAAAGACTGAGACATAGAGACCTATTTCACTGGTGGTTTTTTCCGGGCCTTATTCAGTAATGGCCAACACCTGTTTATCGTGCTTCCTCTGTACTAGAAACTGTTTAAGAGCTTTTTGCATTTTAACTATTGAAACTGCACAACACCCCCCCCACAAGACATTATTATTATAATCCTCATTTTATACATGGTGGAACTGAAGCACAGAGAATTTAAGCAGCTTGACCAAATCACATAGCTGGCAAGTGACAGAGCCAGGATTCAAACCTCTTTACTCAGCTTCCAGATTCCATGCTCTTAGCCATTCTGTTGTTGCCTCCCTAACATCAGCCAGCATTCTAGTCTGTACCGGAATAGGATAACATAAGGAACTCTATTAAATCTAATTAATGAGATTGCTATACATTTTTCAGGTATACTGTTGGTGGCAAAATAATCTGAAATGCCAGACCGAAGCATTTGTGCCTTTTTATGTTCTGTATCTTCTACCAAGAAATTCTTTGCCCATTTGTTCATCAAATTCTAAACTCCTGTTCTTCTTTCATGTCTGCCCAAAACACATTTCCTTTTTATTTTCCCAGACAGACTTAAGTTCTCCTTCTCTTTTATGACCTCTTCACTTTGTACAAATATTCATTGCCCTTTGAAATGGATTTCAACATTAAATCAACAACAAGCCTTTACAGAGCACCTAGAGTGTCTGCCAGGCATTGTGCTGGGCAATGGGAATGGAAACAGGAGAAGACAGTGTTCCGCCCTCCAGTCTGCGGCTGGCTGCGAAGTGAGAGCCGACACACAGTACGGCCCTGGTGCCTGCCACATCATGGGTGCTCTGCAGAGGTTGTTGAATGGCTGAATGGGAGGGAACTGAGTACCAAGAAAGTCTTTTTAAATGACCAAATATGCATTTCTCAACGGCTTTTGTGCTTTAAATTGAGAGGACTAATTTTGACCATCATGGTTGTTTACTTGGTGAAATTGTAGGATCCTCAGCCTTTACCTGTGCCTTTCAGTGAGCTTCAGCTAAACTATGCTGTAGTAACAACCTGAAAATCTCAGAAGCTTATATATAACAACAAAACTTATAACAACTGTCTTAGGTCCTATGCAGCTTTGTTTCATGTCATTGTCACTGCAGGGTCCCAGATGAAGACATGGCCTCTATCTGGGACGTTAATGCTAGTCTTAAGGCAAAAGAAAAAAAAACAGATTTCTCTAGGAATACCGTGACTATAATTCTTAGTTATTTTCAAACTCTTTACCATGTTTATTCTACCAATCTGATGGTTATGTACACGTATTTTCTTGAATTTTGAATATCACATGCTACCAGGATAAAGTTAAGCTGCTGGCACATCTAAGAGAAACTTTAAGATTAACTGATAGAGTCTTTTTAATTATTCAAGTTTTAAAATTCTGTTATTGAACCATAAGTCACCACTTATTGTTATGCATATTTCTCTGTAGTACTTTCCTTCTCCAAACATGTATTTATAAGCAATTTATCATTTAGGAAAAGAGCCTCAAAATTAATTTAGCCAATTTTATTGTGCAGAAGTACTTCAATATCTATTTAATGCATTTTTACTGAGAGAGATAACTGCTTGGCAAACTGCAACAAAACTGAACCTAAAGCTATTATTCATGTACTCTTTACTATATAATTTAGGGGTTAGGATGAATGATTCATTGCTAGCCTTGATAGAAATGCTAGCCTATTTCCATCTTCTTACATGCAGTAGCAGAGTATATGTACTCTGCTAATTATTTAATTAAAAAAACTGGTGCATAACACATTTTAATGGAACATGCTTTTAACAATTGGGAACTTTCTGTATCACACAGTATTGTAACAAGTGGTAGCCCCTCCCTCAAAAAGACACACAATTGACCTTTCCCTCACCCAGGATGCATTTTCCAGATCCTTTCTTCAGAGCTGCCAAAATAATGGTGAAATACTGATGCAAGAGGTATATAAAAGAAAATGAATTGGGGCAACAGGCTGATTTTTCTTCATTGATTTTCTAAGTACAGGGAATTGAACTTAATCAGACATTAACAGTGATTTCCTGAGAGTAAATTATAGAATGAATTACTGTAGAATGTGTTGCAGGATCTTTTCCAGAGGTTTTGAAAAAGTAGATTATCTTGGCCAGGCACAGTGGCTCACGCCTATAATCCTAGCACTCTGGGAGGCCAAGGCGGGCGGATTGTTTGAGCTCAGGAGTTCGAAACCAGCCTGAGCAAGAGCGAGACCTCGTCTCTACTAAAATTAGAAAGAAATTAATTGGACAACTAAAAAAAAATATGTAGAAAAAAATTAGCCGGGCATGGTGGCGCGTGCCTGTAGTCCCAGCTACTCGGGAGGCTGAGGCAGGAGGATCGCTTGAGCCCAGGAGTTTGAGGTTGCTGTGAGCTAGGCTGACGCCACGGCACTCTAGCCCAGGCAACACAGTGAGACTCTGTCTCAAAAAAAAAAAAAAAAAAAAAAAAAAAAAAGAGTAGATTATCTTTTCACCTGCTTGGGCGCATTGGGTGTTGGCTTAACCAATAACCAGATGCTGGCAGCATGTCGTAGCATGCCAGGTCTGAAATTGTGACTTGTATAGGAGTAGCAGGATTGGAAGGCTCTTCGAGGAAGGCAGAACACCTAAACAGAGAGGTGGACAGGTGAGTTAAAACAACAGGAACTACTAGTGACAGTTTGTATAGGCACAGTGGGATTGGCTGGGCTAGAGATAGATTAAAAAGCCAAGCAGGAAGAAGAGCAGTAATGACAACAAGAATAGTAAATATGATCACTTGCTCTTGGAAATTATCTGAAAATAGTTGGCACAATCTGTAAAAACACAAGCAAATACACATGACTGTTTATGCAAATACATCTTTGGTATTTGCAATTTCAAACAAATATATGTGGCCTTTGAAAAAATCCCCATGAAGTCTAAGAGCTCGCTTCCCCCCACCCCCAACCTTAATTTATTAAACTGAAACTCTGTGGAGCTGGATTTCCACTCCCTTCTTTGAAGACTTTTCTTATTCCACTAACATTTACCGAGCTCTCCCTTGGAACTCAGCAGGGTGTGATGCTCTTCTAGGTGCAGGAACCCCTGGAAAAAAAATCCAGATTCTTCAGCAGGTCCAGTGGAGTCCACTGTTCTTTGTGGGGGCATTTGCGTTTGAGCCACGGTGAGTCAGTGAGCCCGTGTTGCTCTGCCCCCACTT
Source organism: Propithecus coquereli (assembly GCF_000956105.1). Lineage (NCBI taxonomy): Eukaryota > Metazoa > Chordata > Mammalia > Primates > Indriidae > Propithecus > Propithecus coquereli. The sequence continues at coordinate 4,246,846 of NW_012141858.1, forward strand.
CAGTTTTTCTATTTAAGAAGCACTTGCCATCTTGATTTCGTATTAAAAATCATGGGTAAAATGTTTCTTGACCTCCTTTTAAATGCCGTTTTTCATCACACAATATACCCAGAGTTGTTCAGATGGTAAGAAGATATATTGACATTTGGGGGGATTCCTTACCCACCTCATTTCCTTGAGAACTGAATTCTGAAGCTCTTGCCAGCCTTACAAACACCCAATGGAATCCCTGCTCATATGCATATTTTGGGTGCATCAGTATGTTTGTCATTTTCTCCCTGGAAACGGTTTCTCACACCCACGTTGCAAGTGTGTGATCTGTGATAATATCTCCTGCTCGTTTTCTGTGTCCTCTTTGCCTGGAGCGAGGGCTGAGAACATGATTCAGCTTAGGGAAATGATACAAAATGTGATTGTTAGAGTCATCTTCCAAAAGTGTCTTTTTATATGTGTGCAGTCACTATGCTTGGTGTAACCTATGACTTCTTCACTTGAAACAAGGAAACTGATTTGAACACTAGGATCGTGGAATCATGGGGTCGGACACACCTAGAAGATACCTGCTTTTAGGCCCTTGGATATCATCTTATTTAATTTCAAAGGGGAGCCTCTACCCTTTTTTGAAGATTTTGAGAGAAAGGCACATACTGACTTTGCTCAGTGATGGATCCTTTCAGTGGTTGCAGCCTTTTCTAAAATGAGAGCTGCTTTTTCCACTTTGGTATTTGGCTTCAAAAAGTAAATATGGGGCCTGGTGGTTTTGTCTTAATCAGTGGGGGCGCATGGGATGTGCTGTTTTAATTAGCACTGTTGTTCTCAGTCCTTTGCAGACCTGGGCTTGTTTTGGGAGTCCCTTTTGTCACCCTGTATTCTCAGATGGCCTAGGTCACAGCAGGCACCTTTTGATGTTTAAGAATTAATTCCTTTAAATAATGAATTGAAAAACAGAAGGATATTTTGAGCATTAACATCCTAAATCAACACTTCCATTTTCTGAGGATGTTTCTTCAGGAATTGGCATTACTGAAATGGAAAATGAGTTCTGAGAGACTTTCTTTGGAAACATAATGGCTCATCCTTAGATTTCTCCATTTCTGGCAAAAATTTGATTTAGTAATACAGTATTGTTCTTCAAATACAAGGAAAATCACAGTATGGAAGAATGTGGGTTATTAAAGAATAGAATGGGTTGCACAGAGAAATTGTGAAACTATATTTTTGTAAAACAGAAGTGAAAGGCCCAGAAATCAACAGTATTAATATAATATGAAGAACTGATCAAAGTATATACTTGTTACCTCTGAATTTCCCTGTGTGGAAATTCTACCTCAATTCTAAAATTCAGAATTAATTAATTACATTATTTTTTGGAGACAGAGTTTCACTTTGTTGCCTTAGGCTAGAGTTCAGTGGCATCATCATAGCTCACTGTAACCTCAAACTCCTGGGCTCAAGCAATCCTCCTGCCTCAACCTTCCAAACAGCTGGGACTACAGGTATGCCACCACGTTTGACTACTTTTTCTATTTTTTGTAGAGATGGGGTCTTGCTATTTTGCTCAGGCTGGTCTTGAATACCTGGCCTCAAGCAATCCTCCTGCCTTGGCCTCCCAAAGTGCTGGAATTACAGGTGTGGTACACCACACCTGGTCAAAATTCAGAATTAAAAAAAAAAATTTGAAGGATAGTTAGTGGAGAAAAAATTCAGGAGGTTCAAACATATGGTGTGGCACAGGATTGTGGTTAAAATTAATATGGAATTTGAAATTACTAATCACATTCTGGTCATGAAAGATCTGCCTAGTAAAGAATCATTTGATTCAAATATGGACATATTTGATAAAGAATGAAATTCAAAAGGAAAGGCAAAGATGTATTACAAAGACTTAAAGGAAATCCTATAAAAAAATAAGACAGCCCTTCATTAAGGAGGATTAGAATGGAGGGTTGTGTTAAAATTGCAAAGTTCCGTTAATGACGTGGTTAGGAAGAGTGGGTAGTGGTGGAAGTAGTGGAACTCTAGCTAGGCAAAGGCACAATGTAGGAAAATGGTGTGGATGAAGGAAAAAGTTTCATAATGTGTGCTGATCTTTGGACAAGTGTGTTTTTGTATGTAAATGCCTGTGTCATAAAAAGGCAAACCTTGAAGAAAGAATGAAAAAAGTAAATCTTTTTTATAATTCAGATTGAGATAATAGAAAAGAGTGTATTCCCTAGATTTTTTTTTAGATCTTCTGTTGATGACTTAATTCGGAATGACTAATTGGAGAAAGCAATAGAAAACTTGTGTTCGTAGGAACTGATTATGATATAGGAAAGCAGTTTACAGTAGTGTGGTTATCTGAATAAAGGCCCCAAAGATGTCTATATCATAATTCTTACGGATTTATGTTATTACCTCATGTTACTTTATGCAAAAGGGACTTGGCAGATGTGGTTAAGTAAAGGATTTTGAGATGGAGAAATTATACTGGAGTCTCTGAATGTACCCCAAATGTAATCACAGGGCCTTTGTAAGAGGGAGCCGACATCAGAGAGAGTAGTAGGGGATGTGATGATGGAAGCAAGGTTGGAGTGATGCCAGGAAGGGGCCATGAGCTAAGGAATGCAGACACCTCTAGAAGCTGGGAAAGGCAAGGAGACGGATTCTTTCCTAGAACCTCCAAAAGGAACACAGACAAATTTGAGACTTCTGACTCCAGAACTGTAAGAGAATAAATTTGTATTGTTTTAAGTTGCTAAATTTGTTACAGCAGCAGTAGAAAATAGATATTGGTAGTAATTTGCAGATCGTTCTAAGTGCAGTTGACTTTTACAATGAATATCTGTAAGCTCTACTTCAACTCTGAGCTTTGAAAATGCTGCAAATTTTAAAAGATTCTGGTTCTGTGTTCTGTGCATTGTCAAATCATTTTTCCAAAGTTGGGAAACTTGGATATGGACTAGATTTGAGGTCATCTGTGCTGTGTGGGTTTTGTAGAAAAATGCTTTCCACAAAAATACCCTCTTTTGATCTTCTTTTTTTTTTTTTTTTCTATGCCCCTTTTTTTTTTTTTTTATTTCAGCATATTATGAGGGTACAGATGTTTAGGTTACGTATGTTGCCCTTGCCCCCCACCCACCAAGTCCGAGTTTCAAATATGTCCATCCTTCAGGTGGTGCACATTGCACTCTTTGTGTATGCAAATACCTGTCCCCTCTCCCCTGCCCCCTGCCCAACATCCAATAGATGTTATTCTTATATGTGCATTTATGTGTTGATCAGTTAATACCAATTTGATCTTCTTAATAAGGGTTTTATTTCCCATTTTACAAATGAGGAAACTCCATGGTTGGTTTTTAAAAATGCAGGTGTTCTTCTAGTGCACTCATGATTTGTTTTATCCAGTTAAGTTTCTGATCCATCTGTGTGTGTGTGTGTGTGTGTGTGTGTGTGTGTGTGAAGAATAAGATGGGCAGCCAATGTTTTTTACCTCCAAATGACCAGTATTGTCCCAACACAATTTATTGAATACTTCATCTTTCCCATATTAATTTAAAATGGTATCAAACTTTCACTTCAAATTTGGAACAACAAAGTAGGTATACAAGGTGAGAAATATTATGAGAATTATCTATGTCTCAAATAGAAGAATGTAGATGTCTTCTTTTCTCCAGTTTATTTCTGGTTAAACCTTAAGTTTAAACAGAAATCACCAGAAAACACTTACAGTTCTCCATGAAATAAATAACTTACTTGGTAACTCAGAGAAACCACAGACCAAATTACCCTAAAGAGCAGTAATTCTGAAATAAAAGCTCACAGGAATTTCTGGAACAAAGCTGACATTTAGTTTACAAAATCCTGCACCTCTGATGAAATCAACCAACTGAAAGTCCTCTCTCCAGTGTGGTGATAATCTGTAACTGATAACTGGTTTCTGAGCAGCCCATGGAGGTAGACGGAAGAAAAGGATTTAATGTAAATTTGATGCAGTTTCTTAGATATGATCTTAGAGAATATCTAACTAGTTTGAAAATTCTCTTTCCATTGTTTTTTTTAAGGGAAGAACAATATAGGATTTATAATTAATAAAGCCCTTTTATGCTAAGCTGACTTTAGAATAAAATGGATTAGTTAATTTTTTTTTTTAATTTAAGACAGAACGTCATAAGCATCCTTCTGGCTTGCAGGTCTTGACAATTACCCCTCTTTTTTTCTGAAAACTCAGAAAACATCTCAGGTAGGGATTATCCCTAATTGGTCCCTGGTTTCAGGGTTTTAAGAATCAGGCTGGGAAAACAGACAGATGTATAAAAAAATAAATACCACACTGTGAATAAAACCTTTAAAAACTGTGTTACTTTGGGAACACAGAGCTATGATGGTTTCTCCAGGCCTCTACTTTAGAAGACCTGATTGAGACAATTACTTGTCTGGGCTGCATCTAAAGGGACAGTCATCTTAATCAGTAGGACAACGTTTGCCAAGCACAACTACCACAGTAATTTAATGCTGTTAAATGATAGTTTGTGGGATAAGTTTAGGGTATAACTTCTATTTGTGTGTTCCTAATCATGAGTCTAGTGTTATTGAATATTCTTTTTCTTGCTTCTCTGTACCTGAGATGCATATATTAGAATTGAAAGGCATCATTTGCTTGTTAAACCTATTCTGTTTCTTAACTTTGTAACTTTGAAGCCTACCTGTATAGGATAGAATGAAGTCAGGATAGAGTGCTGACTACTGGGGCGAAGGTGGCTGAGGGGGAAGGAAGGGAAGGAAGACATCTATACCTAAAGGAATTTTAATTTGATCAAAGGAATTGCCTGACTTCATCCTGAGAATGTGCAGTTGAAGAAGGTATTTGGAAAAGATATGTTACTCCCAACATTTTAAGATCGTTTTCTGAGTTGTGAGCCTCACGTTTGTAATGATAATCATTATCATTACCACCCTGTATTGAGTACTCACTATTAGGCAGCCATTTGGCCAAGCAGGTCACATATATTATCTCATTTACTTCTCAGTAATATGGTATATATTGTCCCCATTTTACAGATAAGAAAATTAAGACTCAGAGGGATTAAGTATATTTCTCAAGATCATGTAGCTAGCAGGTTATAAAGCCCATAGTGAACCTGTGTTTGTCAAAGTGAAGTTCATGTTCTGAAATACTGTTTTATACTTACAAGGCTAGTTTAGGTCTTTCCATCTGGATGGACTTAAGTATAAGCTTTCCCTTTATAACTAATTCAACCTTTTATTGCTCCAGAATAACACATCTGCTAGTTTTCTGGATATCCTGCCAAAGCTGAATACAAATTTTTTCTATCCAGAAACTGCAGGTGTGAGGCTTGATTTAATTTCCTCCATGAAGAATAGGTGAGTTTGAGGAGCCATTCTGGTACAATTAAACATTCCTACTCTAAGTTAATATAACATTTATAGATCTATAATCAGCCTTTCATTCATAGATAGGAACCATAGATAGGAGCAAAGACATGATCTTGATATAATAATACCTTCCATACTTTTAAAAACCCTTATCACAATATCATTGCTAGACCTGAGTGGGCAAAAATGGGCTCAAGATAATGTAGGGGAGGGGAAAAAAAAAAAACCGTTCTACCCTTTCAGGCATAGTGACTGGGGCCTGTGAATTAAACTGACAAAAAATAACAGGAGAAAAGGCATACAGATTTTATTGATGTTGATATTTTTATGTGCGTGGGGCTTCACAGAAAAATTCATAGCAAGGGTTTGGACTCAGGACTTACATACCTAACTTAGTAGGGGAAAGGGAGGGGGAGGAAAAGGCTCCTATGGGAAGGACAGGTGGGGTTTCTTTAGGAAAGACAAATGGGTTTTTAGGAGGACAACTTTGTGATAATGTTTATTTTTACAGATATTTGTGGACTGTCTGTCTTCAGGGCCATAAAACTCCCCTGGAGAGGGGATTTATGATAGCTTCATATCCCAAAAGTTGCTGCTTTTAGTCATTTGTTGAATCTCATGTCTTTGGCTTATAATAATCAGTATACCAACTCTAGGGTTCTGAGTGGGTTCCCACAATAGACCAGTTCAACATAAAGAATGCTGCAGAGGCTCTGTGTGTGCTGGTCCCTGTATTCCCACTGCAGTTTATAACATAATTTGGTATAGCTTCTAGATGAGCTGTCCAAGTGCCTTTCTGTGGTCACATGGGGAATACGAGCATGCTCTTCTCTCCTCTTGGCAGGGTCTTGTGATAGCTTCAGAAAGCAACTAGACACATTGCTAAGCACTCTCAGTAAAGACAGTTCAGTTATGCCAAAACCAAATTCAATGTTTTTGTCAGCCAGTATTTAACATCTTTTAGTGGAAAAAATCTTTTTAAATCTTTTAAAAATCATGAATCAATAGATCAAGTTGGGTATTTTCATGGGATGTGTTTTAATTCAGTCTCCTTCTAGAAAGCCCCATATCATTGAGCCTTGAAAAAACCCAAAACACTGAATAATACTCACATCAAGGTTTTCAAGATTAGATATCAATGATTGGTAATTTCTGCCTGAAAATCTGTGACATAGTCACCTCTTTCATCTGTGGCATTTCATTTAAATATTTGTTTATACATTTGAGACTTTCATAGAAAACTTTCTGAGGCTTTCTGAAACCCAGCTCCAAGCAGACAAAGTTATTTGGGAAAGAACACGTGACAGGTTCTTTGGCTTTTATTGTAAAATATAATTTTGCCACCTCTGTGTTGGGAATCTAACCTGACACAAGACTCCTTTCACCCAGCAACACAGAATGCCTGCACGCCAGGTGCCTCGGTGGTTTCAATCTTGAATGATTTGCTCTTCAGCTGTTGTCAAAAACTAGGCTGATACATTTGATATTTGAAAAGCATTGTTTAACTGAGTAATTATCAGCATCACCTGGAAAGCTGTTTAAAACCTGAGTCTGATTCAGCAGATTTGAGGCCTCGGAATCAGTGTTGTATTATAAAAACACTCAAATGATTTCATCCTTAGACAGCTTTGTATAACTGCTATTAAGGGCCTTTTAAGTATGTTGTACAGATTACTTTATGTAAAAATACACACAAAATAATTTCTCTTTGAATGTAGTCCTAGCAAAAAGTTTATACTGATGAATTGTCACACTTCCTTTTTTCATATGATGACAGCAGGGTAACTCATCATGGTTCTTTTTACCTTGGGTACTAGGATGCTCAGAGATAAGTTTCACTTGGGCTTAAGGCAGTAGCTTTTCCTAGCCTGGAATTTTAATTTTTTTCCCATCCTAATTACATTGCACTTGTTCTTTACTGTCAGATTAAGGATTTTACTGTACTCAAGTGTTTTATTTTTGTTTCATTTTTATTGTTATCTATTGCAGATTCTTTTAAAAAATAGGTCATGTTACAAATAATAAACAAGATTTAGAGCCTACCTGAAAAGGAAAATTCTCTGCTCAGATAAGCAGGACGTACTTGTGGTTATAAATCTAAAAATTCTGCTTCCTATCGGATCTCATGGAGAAAGCACTTTGAAGTGGACCATCTCCTGTCTTGGTACAGTTACCATCATGCAATACTAGTGAATTATAATGCAGTTAGATTTTTACATGAACTGGTTAAGTTTAAGAAATTTCTCATCCCATTAAAAAAAAAAGAAGTGGTCACCATTTTCTCTCCCCATTAGCCAATAGTACGAGCACTGTGGAATGGAAGAATTCTCATTTGATGAGACAAAGTCAAAGGGAATATATTTTCTGTATTTAGGATGACACACACCAAATCCTTTTCCTTTTATCTTGGCTGCTGCTAGCCTATGGGGTGCCTTTCTGCCAATTAGAACAAAGGGCCTCCTCTGGGCAAATAGCATCACAGTCCTGTATTTCCACCCCTTAATCCACTCCCCACCCCACCACTAATGTTTGCCTCCCTGCACCCCCTACCCCAGCTTTCCTTCTGTCTTATCCTCCAGTACTTTTATGCAATGCACATTCTGCATTTAGAAAAATGCAGAGACCACAAAAATGACCTAGACATAAGCATCAATTAGGAAATTTTGCAAATAGCCAGCTAAGTAGTGTCATGTTTCGTAACACATTTTTAAACTATTAGAACTTTAAATAGTGCTTCTTAAACTTAAGTATATATTAGAATCATCCTAGAGTTTCTCTAAAATGCAGATGTCTAGACCCCACAAGCTCAGATTCTAACATGGTAAATCAAGGGTTGAAACCCAGGAAACTGCATTTCAGCAAGGACCATAGGTGGTTCTAATTTGAGAAAAGCTGGCTTAAGGGTAAATAGTACAGATTTAAAAATCACACAGGCATGATTTCGAATCGTATCATTATTTTAAATTGTGTAATCTTACCTTTGCTTCAGTTTCTTCAGTTGTAAAGTGAAAATTAAAAATTTCTCAAGCACAGGGTTATTTTAAGGATCAAGTGAAATTAAATGTCCCACCACAACCTGGTGGGTAGAAAGCACATAATATATGCTGACCATTATTATCACAATATATTTTCAAAGCTTGACACGAGATAGCGCTAACCCTTGAAGTTTTTCTATGGATATCCTCAGCAATTACTCTTTTTTTCATGATATTTGTACCCCCACCCAGGGATTAAAAAAACAAAGTTCTTTTTCTTTGGCTTTTTTCCCCCTTCCATTGGACTTTTTTTGTTTCTTTTTTTGAGTTCTTTGATTCTGGGTTATTTTTCTTTTTTTGTTATTTTTTTTTTTCACCGGAAAGGGGGCCAACTTTTTTAAATTATTTTAAGGGGTTTTTTTTTGTTCCAATTTTGGGGCCCTTGGCTTGAGTCACACCCAAAAAGCCTTGAGCAAGTGGACTCACTATGGTTGGGGTTACAGTTTGATTTTATACATTTCAGTCATAAATCCATACATGGAAGGCATACATTGGTTTGGCCCAAAAAGGTGAGACATGTCAAAGCGGAGGCTTACAGGTTATAGGTGAGTTTAAAGACTCTTTGATTTGTAATTGGTTAAAGAAATGCGGCTTTGTCTAAAGGCTTGGAATGTTTTAAGTTAAGGTAAGGAAGTCTGTTGACCAGAGACAAGCCACCCAATATATACCCAGACTCAAGTGATGTGTTAGGTAACTGATGACCTGCAGGTGTGGTTTAAGCTTTGTCTTTACATGCAGTCTTAGGCCTGTTAATGAGCTACAAAGGACATCTCCAAGAATGGAAGCGGGGCATGATGAGGGGCGTCTGACCTCCCTTCTCGTGGCCAGCAACTCATCTTTAGGGTATTTCTGAGGTCCTCTTGGCCAAGAGGGGGTCCATTCAGTCAGCTTGTGGGGGGAGCTTAAGATTTTATTTTAGTTCACATCTGCATTCTTGTCACCATTCTGATTTTATTGTATCATATTCAGATCTTCTCATTTAATGTATCCAGTTTGCCAAATATGGAAAACAGTGATTTTTTTTTAAAAGTTCATCTTCAGTCCTCACCATATAATTGTGGAATTCTAAGCCCAAACCCCTTTGCAAATAATTTTTGGCTAAACCATCTGAAAACTGCCTGCTTGATAAAATTGGAGGAAACTGAGGCAGGGGAGTGCCTTCACTACAAACCCCGTTTGAATGAGCCAAACTTTAATCAGGACACAAGAAATAATTTAGAGATAATCTCAGTATATCATATAACGGGATGATGAACTTTAGCATTACTGTACAGAGAAATAAGTTTTTCCTATTGAAGGAGACTGCAGGGCATCTTAGAGCTGTGTGAAATGGAAACAGACATAAATTATTTTTAAAGAAATATATGCACTTATATATAATATTAATGTTCTATCTCAAAGACTTTTGAAGCGATTACAAGTTCAACGTGGCTAACTCATAGTGAACGATACTGTTTTGTCATTTGCAATATTAAAGTTTTGCCCCAAGTGCTCTGGCAGGGGATGGAATGCCACGAAGTTTCTGAGTAGAACAAATATCTGTGTCCAGCATTTTCCACTTAGTATTTTCTCTCCTCTCCTTTTTTATTCACATTCTTTTTCAGTACATGTTCTTGAAACTGTGTTTCAGAAAGTAGGTATAATGGTTCCAACCACCGTCATCGGGGCTATTTTTCTGGCGTGGTTGCACAATATTGTGGTAAAGGATTCCACATCAGTAATAGTGACTGGAGAAGTAATACAAAGTAGCATCCACACTGAAGCATTTCACTAGAAAATTAATTGCAAAAAACATGTTACTTATGGAAATTACATGCACATTTATTAAAATAGTGTTAAAAATCCAAGTTTCCCACCCATCCTCCTCCCTTTTTTCTTTTTTTTTAGTATTTATCCATTTTTAAGTGTATAGTTCTTTGGTATTAAGTACATCCACATTGTTGTATAACTCTACCCCTTTTGAGGAAGAATCTAGGACTCATCTTTGTACCAATATATTCTGGAGGAGTATAACTGTTCTTTGCAGAAAGGAAGACTGTCCTGAGAGACGGCTTTTATCTTCCTTTGCATACTTAGGTAGAGCCTTCTGACATCCATGCGCACCTGTAGCTGGGAAAAGAAGAATCATGGCAGTGCTGGGATGGGGATTTCAAAGACTGTAAAATATGACTGCGGTTATCCTGTTCCTTGACTATTTCTGGACCTCAGCCTTGACTTTTTTAGACTCCGGGCATGAAGTTTCTTGAAACTTTGTATGGATAATAAGACTGCAACAAGGGCAGGCTACTCTTCCTCAGCAGCAAGCAGTTATTTAGCAACATCTATTTTGAAAATAACAGGCAAGGACAAAGTCATGGCCATAATGGACCTTACAGGAAAAAAAAGAGTATGTATATTAATGTATACACATTAACTAATGGTAGCAGCAGTCTTGAAGACAATTTATTGCTACAGGAGTTCAGAAAAAGGAGTCATTTCTGCATGCTGGGATGATTTTTACCTAATTGTTACAATGACTCTGCATTTACTTAACATAAATTTTAATTGAAATACTATGAAATAAAATATCAAAAAAAAAAAAAAATGGCCCAGCACAGTGGCACACACCTGTAGTCCCAGCTACTGGGAAGGCCGAGGTGGGAAGATTAATTGAGCCAGAAGTTTGAGTCCAGCCTGGGCAACATAGCAAGACTTCATCTCAAAAAAAAAAAAAAAAAAAAAAAAAATCTCACTTACATGCAAAATTTGAAATTATATTTTGTGCCAATGGGAAAAAAAATGTAAGGATTATATCATTTTAAAGCCAGTCTGTAAAACTATTTTTGTTAATGCCACGTATCTCCACTATAGGTAAAAAAGAAATACACAACATCCTTTGTCAGTCTTCTGGGAAAATAGGTTCTGAATTATGAGAGCTATGACTAATAAGCACTCCTATGAATGAATTTTTCTGTTAAATGCACTGCCCTTGTACTCTGAAGCCTTTGATGTTCTTGAGAGCAACTGGACTCATCATTCTGTGTTGTTTTCTTCTTCTTCTGGAGGAAGCACAGCTACTCTAATAGAACAAACTTTCCTGTGGATGAAATGGAAATATCTTGCAAAATGCAAACCTTCTGTATGAAAGCTAAATGCCCAAGATCTCTCTCTCATGGCCAAAAATGAGAGACCATGGCTTGTGGAGCATATCTCATCTTCACATCCTGTGAATAAGATCAATGCAGGAATTGAAAAATAGAGCCCCATATTGATAAGATAGAAATCTATTGCTAAGACTTTACAAGATTTATCAAGAAAGTGGTCAGTGGTTTAAAATGTGACCAATCCCACCCAGAAGCGTGGAAAAACGCATTCAATTCAACCATTGTCATCTTATTACTAAAAATCTCTAGTTCACATAGTGAAGCTGGGTTGACCGAAGGGCTACACCATCTGTCTTTCTGACTAAATTCAAATAGTGACTTTCACTGACTTTTCTGAATTAAGATCATTTGGGCCCCACCTACATGCTAAGGTCTGGTTTGGGTTTGTTGGAGAATGCTAACCCATCAGTAATTTTTAGACCAATTAAAGCCCCTTGAACAGCAGACATTGGAGAATGCGTGAGAAAATGGGATACATTAAGCAACTTAGAATGGAAGAAAATAGTAGGATGAGAAATTGCTACATTTTTGACACTTTGTAGCTTGTAAATTGTAATTAATATACAAATTTGCCCCAATTACTTGTTTCAAGAGCTCAAAACTTTTCATAATGGGTTTGAAGCACAAAGTACAGTATTCATAGAGTGAGATCTTTGCTTTCAATAGTGACTATGCCTTTTGAGCTGGGAAGCTAGTCTGGCTCTAGGTTTGTAGAGTTTTCAGTGCCATACCAAGGCATTTGACCTCTCTCTCTCTTTCTTACTCTCCACCGCCTTGCAGACCAGACGACGTGCTCCTGCATCGCACGCATGATGAGATTGCCCTCCTGCATTGCTTCCTCTGGCCCCTGGTGACATTTGTGGTGGGCGTTCTCATTGTAGTCCTGACCATCTGTGCCAAGAGCCTTGCAGTCAAGGCAGAAGCCATGAAGAAGCGCAAGTTCTCTTAAAGGAAAGAAGGCTTGTGGAAAGCAGAGCACAGAAGCTGCGCCCATCAGCACACGTCCACCTGTGGAGCCCGTGTTTCCTGGTGCAGGAGATGGAAGGGGCCACGACAGGTCTCCGAGAGGGTCATCCCTCGGTGGCAGCAGAAACAGGCACAACTGGGAGACTTAGGACCTCATAGCTTGTATTCCACGTGACGTAGCAATGGCTAAAGGGTCAACCTCTTAGCTGTACTGAGTAACCATTTCAGAAAACCCTATAAGAAGTTAATTTTCATTGGAAAGTAACAGTATATTATTTGTACAGTGTAGTATACAAACCATTATGATTTATGCTGCTTAAAAATATTAAAATAGAGTGGTCTGTGTTCTTTTCTATTTCCTTTTTTATGCTTAGAACACCAGGGTGAAAAAAGGGGTGTCTTCTGGGTTTCATTTGATTCTTCTAGATTAACGACAACAAGGATTCCTGCAGAAGTCTTAACCTTACTGTATAACCCTCAATTTCCACAACTGAAGAGTACCTTTTGATTCCTGCTTGAAAAGGGATGCTGCACGAGTAACTGAGCCTCCCGTCATTTCTGTGTCTTTTAAGCAAGGGACCCTCAAAGATTAGGAAAGCATATCCTCCAACAGCTGCCTTCGCTTATCTGTTATTTTTCACCAGCTTATTATTATTATTTTTTTTTTTTGAGAGAGAGGGTCTTGTTCTATCACCCTGGCTGGAGTACAGAGGCGTCATTGTTTACAGCTCACTGCAACCTCAAACTCCTGGGCTCAAGTGAACCTCCTGCCTCACCCTCTGAGTAGATAGGACTACAGGTATGGGCCACCATGCCCGGCTGATTTTTCTATTTTTTTGTAGAGATGGAGGTCTTGCTATGTTGCTCAGGCTGGTCTCAAATTCCTGTGCTCAAGTGATCCTCCCACCTTGGCTTCCCAAAGTGCTGGGATTACTGGCATGAGCCACTACGCCCAGCCCAATTACTCTTAGGGAGATGAGTCTGAAGAAGTTGTCCAAGCTCTAAGAGTGGTGAGTTCTCTTACTCATCTATTCATGTTATTTTTTATGCATTTTTATCTCTGTGAAATAGAATATACATTATGTGAAGGACGCTCTTCAGCTTAGTTAACTGCTGTTTTCATTTTTTTTTTTCTTTTAGATCAGGAGAAAAAACCAAGGCCGGTCGTAGTGGCTCATGTCTGTAATCTTAGCACTTTGGGAAGCTGAGGCAGGAGGATCACTTAAGAACAGAAGTTTGAGACCAGCCTGAGCAACAGAGTGAGACCCCCATCTCTACAAAAAGTAGAAAAGTTAGCCAGGCTTGATGGCGTGTGCCTGTAGTCCCAGCTACTCAGGAGGCTGAGGCAGGAGGGTCGCTTGAGCCCAGAAGTTTGAGGTTGCAGTGAGCTATGATGATGCCACGGCACTGTATCTTGGGCAAAAGAGTGAGACTGTCTCATAAAAAAAAAAAAAAAAAAATTCAAAATTAGTTTAAGCATTTTGTTTTTATTTTCTTTGTCCTTGATGTTATGGGTGTTACAACAGGAAGATTGCTACAGTTGTTCAGTTTGCTTAGACAAAGCTGGAGATGCAACCCCGCTCACACCACTGCTGCTGCTGAGCGTTCTGTGCCTTTCTCAAAAGCTTGTTGAGGAGACCATACTTCTTTACATCTGTTCATAAACTCAAACTCCAAGTGTCAGTCACAGGTCTCAGTGGATATCAAAGCTAGCCTATTGACCACGTAGAATGAAACCTTTGTTCAGATGAGATGCACATCTTTAGTGGAGGAACAATGGACAACATAATTTCTTTTCGCTTTCATCCGATATTCTTCAGACATACTTCTATTAGAATAAAGGCAAATTGGAATTTAAAGACAAGTTCTGTTCAGTTATTTCTTCAGAGTTCTAAAAAAGGTATGTATTAGTGGAATGATGATTTCCTGACTTGTAGTCTGCATACCAACGTTTTCTTAATTTTAGAATGTAAGTAATTGAGACAGTCATTGTGGAAGGGTGTTGGATGAGTACAATCTTTTGTTTTGTTTGTTTTTAGAGACAAGGTCTCGCTATGTTGCCCAGACTGGAGTGCAGTGGCTACTCACAGGCACAATCATAGTGCACTACAGCTTCAAACTCCTGGGCTCAAGCGATCCTCCCTCCTCATCCTCCTGAATAGCTGGGATTACAGGTGCACACTACCATGCCCGGCTCCAGTCATTTTTTTTTCTAATTCAAGTGTTACAGGTTTCACTGTGAAAAAGGCCTTGAACACATTACTTATGACATCCTTTGAGGCAGCTACAGTGCCTTGACTTCAATCCCAGCTTCCTGTTGCAGCATCCTTGTTGTCTTAGCAACACAGTGAACTATTCTGAAGTGTAGAGTAACACAAAACTGAGAATCAGAGAAAATAATCATCTTTGCATCACATTGTGGGAGAAGAAATCTCCTTTATCCATTTTATCTTAATCCAATTATCTATGATTAATTGATCACAGTAGATAAAAATAGTGCATGAATATACATATGTGTTGAAAAAAGGGGAAGTCAATATATATCTGAGTTTTCATTTATCAGTTTGATACTCATACATTTATATTGACAAAGTGCTTCCATTTAGGCCCCAAAAGCATACAAACTGTATTCTGTAGGTTGCTTTTTGGAAAATGGGAAAAGCACACTGAATTAATGAGGTCACATGCAGTTTTAAGGGCTTACTTGCTTACAACCAGTTAAATTTGAGGCTCCTTATTTTACTTGTTAAAGGTAAAACTGAAAGGAAAAAGCAGAGGACATTTAAGATCATAAAAGGCAAAGAAGCTTAACTTCTTAATAATTTTATTCTCTTTTTGTATAAGTCAGAAATAGCTCTACTAACAAAGAGACCTCAAAATATGATGGCTCATGTAAGATAGTTCATTTCTTCCTCACATAGCAATCCAGAAATAGTTGGATTACCAGGGTAGGTAATCAAGGGATCCAGATTCATCGACTCTGTTGGTTCTCTCGTTACCAAGGGTGCTGTTCATTCCTTGGTCAAAGCTGGCTCAAAGAAGCACATCCACCCCAACCTGTGAAAAGAGAGGACGTTGGGAGCAAACAATTTCCTTTTAGGGAAGTTTCGCCCATCACTTCTGCCCACAGTCCATTCATGAGCACTTACTAAACAGCTATACCTAGTATCTCCAGCTAGATGGACATGTGCCCTACTAAATCTCCAGAAGAAAGTTTCTATTTCTAAAACTAAAGAGGGGAGAATGAATATACTAGAGTTAAAGACAAGAGTAATGGACAGCAGTCGATGCCCATGTCATGATGAAGATCTGCTGAGCAGGCATGGCAAAGATTCCCTTGCCCTGGCAGGATGGAAGGTCCCTGGTGAAACCATGAATCTGCTCTCTGGGAGAAACTCCCTTGTCCTTTGTCTTCTGTGGCCCCTACTTAGACCTCTTGCTCATCAGCTTCTATGGCCACATCTGCAACTTGAGGGCATCATGGCTTTTGTAGCCCCCTGTTTGCTGGTGCAGATTTCTAGACCTAGATTGCCTTAGGGATTGAACAAACATATCATTTTATAGGCCAAGGTTATAGTTCATTTGGTTGGATAAAGACTTCAACATCATTTTTGATGTTTGGTTGCTGACAGCTTTCAAGCCTCACCATTGCCTTTCCCCTTATGCTCCACATTCTGGGCAAGCTGATGAGAGCCTCGGTGACTCTTCCTCTGGTCCCAGCACGAAGATCAAATCACACGAGCTCTGGCCTGCTTACAGGAACCCTCTCTCCAGCCTCACACTCCAGGAACAATAAATGCCAAACCACTTAAGCCATTTCTGGACCCACTTGGGAGCCTGCTCTATCTGCCTAGCAAGTCTCAGTATGTGAGTGATTAAACCTTTTCACACCCTCTTGGTGTTGGTATGGCATTGTGAGTCTCAACATATGAACTGAATAGTAACTTACTATGAATTTTTGGTGTGTGTGTGGGGAGGTGTTCATCTGGCATCTTAAGGGTAATCATAGCGTTGGTGACATAATTTTATCAAAAACATAGTAGGTTTCTGGTCCATGTGCTTTCAGTCAGTTCATGTGAAAGTAACCACAACCAAAAAGCTACTCTGGTTATAGTTCTTAAGCCAGCAGTATCTTACTAGTCACTGTGCTTGACCCATACCTCTGTGCCTCGGTTTCATGGCAGCCACCTTGAGGCCTTCTGCAACAATCAGTTTAAGTGGGAATGCAACACCCTTCATCTGACCTTTTCTGCTGAGCTGACTGCCCTTGTCTGGCCAGTAATAATTAGTGAAGACTATTGGGAAGTCTCTAAATAATAATCACTTCTGCTGTTTGGAACAGAAACAGTTGGACTTCAGGGTATAGGCACAGCTTCTGTAAAAAGCTGTTATGTTACCTACTTGCAAACTTTTTTTTTACAGCTATTTTTCATAGTACCTTATTAAAGAACAGCAAGAAACAGCCAATACACGTCACTACTCTTTTTTTTCTAACCACTTTCCCCATAGCTAGTCTGCCTTCCAAGTTGTTGCTGGTGATTACCTAATGGTTAGTCAACACATAACAGGGGTCTCTAGTTTTCCATCCTGCAATGTCTGTTTCCCCACTGCCTGCTGCCTGGCAATAATACCAAAGCCACATATTTTAGATTTTTGTTATGACAGTACTTTTCCATTTCTATGTATTAGTCAGCTAGAGCTGCATAACAAAATAGCAAAGCCTGTGTGGCTTAAACAGCCAAAATTTATTTTTTCACAGTTCCGGAGGCTAGAAGCTCAAGATCAAGATATTGGCAAATTTGTTTCTCCTAAGGTCTCCCTCCTTGGCTTGCAGGTGGCCACGTTCACGCTGTGTGTCCCTGTGCACTTGTGCCCCTGGTGTCTCCATGTGTGTTTTAATCTCCTGTTCTTAGAAGGACACGTCCTGTGGGATTAGGGGCCTTTCCTTACGACTTTGTTTAACCTTAATTACCTCCTTAAATGCCCTATCTTCAAATACAGTTACATTAGGGGTGAGGGCTTCAATCTATGAATTTTGGTAGGACAGAACTCAGTCAATAATATTCTGGTACTGAAAACTATTAGGGTATAGGCTAAGCCATTGTAACATAGAAAGCCCCCAAATATTGTAGTTTCAATCAGATAATTTATTTTCTTTCATGTAGCCATCAGGAAACAGCCCATGAAATTGTGCAGGAACTTAACATTCCTTCTACATTGTTTCTATGCCATTCCCTAGAGTGTCCTCTGCATCGTGATCAGCCCTTGGGAAGAGGAAAAGAAAGAAGTGAAGGGCAAGGCATATACATTTTGAGGAAGAGAAGCAGAATCAATTTTATGTGTATTATTGTAGTAAGAAAGAAGCTACAAAGGACCCTCTTGCTGGGCAGCTGTGCCTTCTGAAACCTGGGACACAGGGTCTATTATTAAAATGAGGAAAGGGAGAATGAACAGGGAGGAATATGATCAGTTCCTTACTACATTCCTCTTGTATACATTGTACATATTGACATAAATAAACTGTGTTGAATGTGAGAAGAGAGTTGGGCCTGAAAAGAATGACTGTTTCCTGAAATTTTTTTTATTTTTTATTTTTTATTTGTGTCATCCTTGTGCAGGGGCCATGCTAATCTTCTCTGTATTGTTCCAATTTTAGAATATGCACTGCCAAAGCAAGCACTATTTCCTGAAATTTAGATGATTCTTTATATTATTTTACTTTCCTAAAACTAAAGTTTAACTAAATTAGTTTAATCAATTTTCTGATTAAAATTGAACTATTAATTGGAATTTTCTTAAAAACCAGTAAAAGAAAAACAATAAGAGAAACTTTAGTGTTCTGCCAAAAAAAGAGATACTTCAGGAAGTTAAGGGGAGAGAGGGCTGCCTTAGTGTGGGGTATAGGAGTGGGGCTTAGAGACAGCCAGTACAGTTTAGAATACTCAAAGGATATATATAGAACAGAATCTGTAGTCTTTTTTAAAAAATAAGAATTTCCATCTCTCTGAACATATTCCAATTGTAAGAAAAATATTGTTTCCTAGAGTATGGAAGATTTAAAAATTGCAGGAAATAAGAAAATATTCCGAAGGATACACAGGGTGTCAGAAAAGGGAACAGGAATATAATAGCTTGTTTGAATGAATTTGGCTTCTTATGGGGAATTATCTAGGGAAAAGAGGCATGGAATAGGGACTTTGGAGCCAAATAGCATGATTTGGAATCCTGGCTCTCCCTCTTGGTAGCCATGTGATCTCGGGCAAGCTACCTAATTTCTAGCTCAGTTATCTCAACTATAAAATGAGGCTGATATTGATACCATGTCATTGGAGAGGACTGAATGAGGCAATGTGGGAGATGCACTTAGCATGGTGCCTGGTCCATAAATACTAACAAAGATGATGATAATGATGGTTGTGGTTGTTATTCTGGTGATGATGATGGTGGTGGTATAGGATTAGTTCAGTAAAAAGAAAAAATTGTCTCAAAACTAATTTTTTCTAAAAATCTGCGTTTTTATTTCTTAGATACTTCTTATTTAGTCCCTACCGGCCTAAGACTATACCAATACAGGGATTTTTCTTTTGTGAAGTTCTATCATTAACTAGTTGTTTTTATTTCCACAACTCCAACATGGAAGAAATCATCTCTGAAGTCATGGTCTATTTAAGAAAATCCAGATTTTTCTAAATTCTCCATTTTATTCAGTATTAATATACTGCTGTTTTGAAAGTTGTCATTTCATCATGCTTAGCAATTTCTAGCATTAGTAAAAGATGTGTCTTCCCTTTGATCCAAAGCAATTACTGGGGTACTTTTTTGTCAGAGACAAAATTCTAAGAACATGATCCTTTTTCCCTTGTCTCTCTGTACAACATTGAAGATGACTGGGCTACTTTTTGCATGATGAATGCATCCTCTGAAAAGAAGCAGCAGCATTCCTATATCCAAAAAGCTTGCAGTATATAAAATATATTCTGTGTTTCATTAGCAGGTCTCTGACATGGAGTAATTTTTGCAAAGGTTTTTCCCTCTATGCTTCCAAAAGCACCACTAATGAGGTTGATGAATATTGTCACACAAGCTCCAAATATCTGGCAGGTGGAAAAAGATCCAATTAGGGCTTGGACTTTCAAGAGACATCTAGAAATAATGAGAAATTCAAACGAGACCACCCTGAGTCTATGGAGGAATTGATAGTATTTGAAGTTTGGGAGAAATGCTTTTATTTTTGTGAAAGCCAGTGGATTAAAGGTCAGAAGTGTAACTACCTCCATGAGTTCTATCATTCAAGGTATGGGAGTTGATGAGATAAAATCAAGAAAAGAAAAACGTATGTGTTGATGTCAGGGAATGTGCCTGGTTAAATATCAGTTCTTTAAATAAAGCACATTAAGGTGTTCAGTCTTTCAGAGTCACTGCCAAAGGCACTGCACACATTGCTCTACATCATGAACCTAAGAATTTTCTCTTTGGCAAATTCTACAAGTGTCTATAATTCACAGAACAGTGGAGGGGCTGCCTTTGGACATTTGTCCCATTTACCTGATAGCAGTTATTAAACTTGCATCTCTGCTTTAAACTTAGGATGGCTGGGTGGAAGCAGCCACTGTGGGAGGTAGTATGCACTTCACTGGAAAAGTAACATGAGGAAGATTCCTGCTAGACGTATAGCAGTGGTTTCTGAGCCTGAGGGGTGGGCAGTGCTTAGTTAGGATGTCATACCTTGACCCACCCAGCTGACTCTGCCCCCAAGAACAACACATACACATTGACTCTTCTACCTGTGCCTGAAATCAAACCTGATCAGCCATGGCAGTAGGATGGGAGGGGACCTAGAACAGACCATGGTGAAGTGAAGAAGGAATCTCTGGGATGATGTTGGTGTGTTCTTGAGGATCTTTCTGTAGACACTCATCTGTCTACACTTACCACTGTGGGCTAGAGAATATAACCAAAGAAACATTTACTGACTCATTGTGGGGTACATAGTACTATCCTAGGTAGAATATGAACCAATAAATATTAGATGTGTGTCTTCTCTATAGATTTTCTCTGAATGGTCTCATCTACTTCCTGGCTTTCCCTGTGATCTCAGCATTGATTCCCAGATCTATTATCTCTTGTCCTCCCCTTTTCTAAGCTCTGAATGTATATTGCAATAGCTCCGATACATTCTTAGGTCTCTGTCTCAAGCTTACTGATGGACAGGAAACACAATGACAGAATAACTGGTGGAACAAAATAACTAATGGGACAAAATATTATCACACAACATGGATAGGGAACAATTTACCTGGCTCAGGTGATTTGTCCCTCTGAAAAAGGACAAATTACTAAAATATACCAAACCGTATAACCACCTTTTTCTAATATGTCAACATTTGCATCACATGCCTTGAAGTTCAGTTGTACTGTACTTTGCTTAGGGCCTGGAGTCCTGTACCATGGCTTGGGCCTCTCTTCTCATCATATTTGAATACCTGGTTCTTCTCATCTATTCAGTCTAAGTTTAAATATAGACTCTTCCTGGAAGCATTTCATATATCTACTGTTATCCTTTATAAATAGGTTTCTCCTATCATCCTATTCCTCTTCATTCTGCTTGCTTCCTTTCCAGTACCTATTGCTGCTTATATTTATTTGTTTGTTTGTTTATTTTTCTATTATCTATCTCTCCCTCTAGATTGTAAGATCCATGAAAGTGTAATAGAACAATGTTGATTGTTGTTTTATTTTTTTCTCACCACGGGCACAGTGCCATATTTATGGAATGGATGGATGAGTGGATACTCCCCAGATCATTATACCCTTCGTACATGTCATTTCCTATATCCTTTTCTGTCTTAGAAAATTTTATCCCACTTTCAAGGAACAGCCTCCTCCCTCCATCCTGCCCTCAAGAATTAATCACTTCTTCTATAATCCCATAAAAATTTGTACATACCTCACTTATTTTAAGAATTTAGCATGTATTGTAAGAATTTATCATGTGTTTTATGGCTGTTAATCCATGGATTCTTCCTTACTTCTCCACCTTGTGAAACAAGAAACATTTTATTGATCCTTTAATACATAATAATGATGATGATCCCCCAACTAACTCTTATTAAGTGCTTTCTGTATGCATCTAAGTTCTTTATAAAACATCATTTTAGGCTCTTCATTAAAGCTGGGTAGAAATGTTACCAAAAGCTCAGTACTTGCCCATGAGGCCACATCAGAAGAAGAGGACAAGTGGTTAAGGAGAAGAAAAGAGAAGTTTATTACTTTGCCAACAAAGGAGGAAAATGGTAGACTATCATCTCAAAATCCAAATTCCTATACACAAGAAGAAATACAGAGCTTTTAAAGGGAGGGCCCTCAGTTCTAGGCTATTGTCATTTAACTACAGTTAATGATTCTAATCATCCCATCTCTGCTGAAGACAAAGTCCCCACGTCCTCCCACCTGGGAGGCTCACCCAGACCTCTGCTGGCCAGGTGTGGGGCCTGGGATGGAGCCCATAGTTCAGCTGAGCTATCTCCTATAACACACAGAACACAAGACATTTCCCTGCCCCTTCTGCCCACCTGCCTGAAGCAGGGATGTAGGTCTCAGTTCCCAAAAAGGGTGGGGAAAGTTTTAAAAAGACAGAAAATATCTTTTGCCATTTTTTTCCCCAGGCCATTCCTTCTGTTACAGAATAAGGCACTTAACATAGTACCTGGGGCATAGTTAAACCTGGAAAAATATAAATGAATGAATAATAAAATATATTGCAATCTTAGCCTTAAAATAAAAAATTACAATGAAGGTAAACTAATGTTTTTGTATTTAAATATCATATGCTACTTTTTAAACAGATGAACAGCAGAAAAGTCACTGTGTTCATTATCAAATTACCCCAAAACTTAGCAATTTAAAACAATAAACATTTATTATCTCACATAGTTTCTGAATCAGGAAGTCAGGAATCTGGAATTAACTTAGCTATAATTCTAAATTATTTTTGGTGAAATTATGCCACTTAGAAAGATAAATCCATGGATTAGGGTTATAGTAAAATAAACATAAGACACAAAAGTCCGGCAGAATTATAGTGGGGAACTTTTGATAAGAATAGTGGTATTTGGATGTCCCTCCCCCTCCCTTGCTAGGGGGATTTATCATAGTATATTTGACAGGCATCATAGAACAAAAAGTGAGCAAAGTCCAATTGTCTGCATTTTTTGATTGGCATGAACAATCTTCCAAAAGAAATGATTAAAGACTTCAAGGACAGACTTTTCAATAACCTTGGGTGGCTTTCAAGTGTAGATACTGAGACATATGTGACCCTTGCTCTTTCCTTACTTTTTGTGAACAGCCTTAAGCCAGAAAAAGGGGATTTAACATGCAAACACTGAAATTGGAAATAGCCCTGTGGCCAGATCTTTAATATCTCACTGAAATTTTTGAAAGAGGCCTAGAGCCCTCAGACTTAGGATAAACTAATGCCTTTGCATATAAAAACTACTAGAAGCATCCAGGGAAGGAAGACTCTTGATAAAAAAGACTGTAAATATTATAAGCAGACAAGATATTGGAAAAACAAGTGTGCTAGTTAACAAACTGAAGGAATAAAAATAAAGTGAATGAATAATAAAGGTGCTCTAAGGGGAACTTACGTACCCAATTAGCCATTTTACCCTTAAGTTCACAAGAAAAAGTTTCGTTAAATATAAAAGAACAGCCTTACAAATGTTTTTTTGATAATGAATGTTATAATGCCAACCTTTAACCCTGGCACTATTACATCACATTTCCCAGAGGGTCAACAAACTACTCAGGTGGTGGGCAGCTCTAATAATCTGGAGGTATTCTCCATGTCCCAGCCCATAACTTTTACCCTTGGGCTTTAACCAAGGAACATTCCTTACCCTTTGTGACATCACCTGCTAACTGAATTGGAAGGGATCTATCTGTAAATGAATCTGCCAGATTAAATGCTCCTCTGAGGACCTCTTCCTTGAGATCTCCAAAGACTCCCCTATTCAGACTCAGACCTCGGCTAATTTGAAAACTTACTTATTAGTATCCTTGTGTCAAAATTAAACTCAAATTGAAGATCTCCATGAAGTCCCATACTGGACTCCTTACAGACTAAAAATTCTAATGATGCAGATAGCGTAGGGGAGGAAAAACTTTCCTCTACCCTCCTTGGTTCAGTAGCTGGTTCAGTAGCCCTCCAAATTAAACCGACAGAAGACAGGTTAACAGGAGAAACAGTACAAATGCATCAGAGGCTTCCACAGGAAAAAAGTAAAGACCCAAAGAAGCAGTTAGACCTGGAGGCTTATATACCATTTTAACAAAGAGCATTATGGAAAAGTGACAAGACAAAGGAAAGGGGGCTTAGGCTTTTAGGGGTGGTAAAATGTGGACTTTTCTGGTATGAAAGAGGAGAGGGAAGACACTCAAAAAAAATGCCCTATTTTAAGCAATGGCGGGGGGAGTAGAGAGATTTTCTCTGTCTGCTGTTTCTCAATTGCCTTTAGCTTAAACTAATTCTTATGTCAAAGTGGTATATTTTGGGGTGGCATACTCTAATCAGTAGAAGTCAGTAGAATTCTGATACAGTAGAATTTTTAGGGCTGAATCCCTCAAAGTCCATGTTGACACACTCAAAACCTATTCAAGCTTGCACAATAACTAAAAACAGTAGGTAAAAAACTAAAATCAATAGTTGAAGTCCTAATAAAAAGATTCATCATAACCTGTACCAGTCCTTATAATACTCCTGTCCTAGTCAAAAAACCCAAAGGGCAAGAATACTGATTTGTTTAGGACCTCAGGGTCATTCCCTAACTCTCTGGGATACTAAGCCCTAACACTACTTCCTTGTGGGGTTACATATTCTAGACTTGTTAATCTGTGCTATACCTTCTGTAGTGGTTCCTTAGGGTGCACTGAGATAGTTATTTCCTGGGAAAGTCAACAACATGCCTTAAGAGTTACACTTCAGTGATTTACTTCTTTTCCACAAGTCCCTGACTAGAACCTTGTGAAACCTTAAATTTTCCTGCAATTCTACTTGTATCCAATATGTAGATGACCTCTTGTTATATCTTAAAAATGAGTTGAGCTCTCTTAATCAATGTCATTTATCTTCTTACAGTTTTAAATTAGAAAGGACTTAAAGCCAAAACAAATTATATCACTTAAATCAAGATCCCAGAGTAAATCCCTCTCTTAGGACAGAGGAAAAGCCAATCAAAACTTTCCCAGATGCCATGGTGTCATGGTACATACCTGTAGTCCCAGGTACCCAGAGGCTGAGGCAGGAGGATTGCTTGAGCCCAGGAGTTTGAGGCCGTAGTGTGCTATGCCGGTGCCTGTAAATAGTCACTGCACTCCAGCCTGGGCAACATAGTGAGATCCCATCTCTAAAAACAAAAACAAAAACAAAATTTTACCAGGCCAGTTATTCAGAGTCAACTAAGAGAATTCCAACTATTCTAAACACTGTGCCTCTACATAATTTAAAATAAGCTTTTTAACATCGTCATACCCTGAGTCAACTTAAGTATTTGAAACTTTTTTTACCTATTCATGCATAAGCAATCTGGACAAGCCCTTAGTGTTCTGACTCAGCTTTATGATATTTATCAGAGATTTGCTGCAGCTTGTTCTTTTGACCCAGAGGCAAAAGCTCACCTTCTGTGTCTCAGGCTCATAGCAACTACAGCTGCATTAGTGAAGGCTACTGCTAACCTGTTTGTAAGGTCTCCCTTAGACTTGATGGATTCTCATGATATACAATCTTCATTGCTTGCTGAGAATACACTATATTTTTTCTTTCTTTTTTCTTTACTTAGTCTCTGTAAAGACTGTCAAAAATTGCCAGTTCTGACTATATTGCAAGTTGTCACCACAGGGTATTGGGAAAAGTTTTCAATTAGTAGTAATTGTGCCTCAGATAAACCTCATTGGCTATGATACTGCCCCTGTGCAAAGCTGAAAATACACTGTATTTCTTAGCAGGTAGGCTTACCTCTCATGAAATTCTGTTACTTTCTCCCTTAAACATTTCCTTCCCTGGTAATATAGTTATATGTTAAATCCTGCTACTTTCCTTTTTTTAACCAGAAGAAGGGCTAAATTATGACTGCCTAACTTCTGTTCAAGAACAGTCCATGCCCTGAACAAATATATTAGAATCTGTTCTAGAAAATGCAGAATTAGCCGTGTTTGTTGACTGGTCATGCCTTAAGACAAAACAGGAAATTATCAGGCTGGATGTGTCATCACAGATCTCAACTCACCTCTAGAATAATGATCTTTTGCTGGAGCTAAAGTCAACCTAGAAGGCAAAATTTATTGTATTCACCAGGGCTTGTCAACTAACTCCAGATAAGAGAATTAATAGCCATGGCAAGAGTTGGGGAAGATTTTGGTAATAACTAAGGATCTTGACCTGTGCAAGAGAAAAAAGCAAAGAAAAATGGTTAAAAGATTAAGTGTTCTAATGTTTCTTAAGGAGGTAGAATGCCAAACAAAAAGGCTAACATGAGGGTTGAAGGAAATGCCTTACCTGGTTGTTGTGACAGATGGGAAACTCCTACTAAGAATCCTGTTTTCATACTACCCCAGAAGGCCAAATTATTGGACAGGTTCAAAGAAGCTATTACAAAATACCAGAGATTAACTCCAAAATCAGAGGGGGAAAAAGCTCATTTATTAGGATAACAGTGAATCAAGATTTACCTCATGACCCCACCTCATAGTTTCACCTATACTAAACTATTATCTCATGAACTTGGCTTGGTCTTAAACCACTTGAGCCCAGATCCCCAAATCCTATAAATATCTAACTAACTTGCTCTTTCTGAGTCACTACCAGGATTTTGTCAAGGTAGTCTCCTTTGCTGCAGTAAATTTAATAAACTCATCTTTGTTTGATCAACAGCTTTTTTCTGGGATCTCCAACAAAATTCATCTTGCTGAAGCTATGAAGCAGCATTTGGTTTCTTTAAAAGTTATTTACTATTACTCACCAGATCATCTAAATCTCTTTCTTGGACATGCGTAAGACACTTTGAGAGGAGGATTTACTCTTCTGGGCCATTTAGTTAAGGTAGTTGGTGAGATAATGTATGGAAAGATAATATATGCAAAATGCTTAATGTTTAATATAGTTTCTGGCACAATATAGGTGTTCAATGAATGTTAGCTATATTAAAATCTCCTAATTCCCCAGCCCTTCCTTACCTGGACCTCCAAGCAGCCTGCAAACTCAAGGTTAATTATCTCTGAATTTAGAGGTCCGATTCATAGGACATCACTGGTTTCTCATCTGTGTGATTGGCAGGGATCATCTGCTCTCCCTCCCTCCCTCCTAGCCTTCTGATCCTGTTCCCTCCATTCCCACCAGCAAGCTGAGGGAGGAATTTAACTCTTTACATTTGACTCTCTTTAGCCACCTTAGGAGACTTTTTTTGGGGGAGGATTAACGCCGAGTGGAGAATCTCCGTTCAGTGACATTTTATTTTAACACCGAAAAGTGAGAAATACTTTGATTCTGATAATTGAACAGATTTTCTTTTCTACCACTTTCCCCAAATAAAGGAACAAACCTACAACTTCTCAGAAGCATTTTGGATGGGGTAAGAAGGAGAATCGTTTTTTTTTTTTTTTTTTTTTTTGAGACAGAGTCTCACTGTGTTGCCCAGGCTAGAGTGCCGTGGCGTTAGCCTAGCTCACAGCAACCTCAAACTCCTGGGCTCAAGCGATCCTCCTGCCTCAGCCTCCCGAGTAGCTGGGACTACAGGCATGCACCACCATGCCCGGCTAATTTTTTCTATATATTTTTAGTTGTCCAATTAATTTGTTTCTATTTTTAGTAGAGACGGGGTCTCACTCTTGCTCAGGCTGGTTTCGAACTCCTGAGCTCAAACGATCTGCCCTCCTCGGCCTCCCAGAGAGCTAGGATTACAGGCGTGAGCCACCACGCCCGGCAAGAAGGAGAATCTTGATTAAGTTATAAGATGAATGAAATTGGGAGTCTAGGAGAAACCTCAGCATATCTTTAATTATGGGGTCCAGTACCATGAATACAAAAGGTAATTTAGGAAGGAGGATACCCCAGGAGGATTCCCATGTTGTCCCATACATCAGAGACCAAGAGATAACAAAAATCACTACAGTATTCCCATTAGTTCCTAAAATTCTGCTTTCTGAGATAGCGTATCCTAAATGCCAACTCTGGGTTATAAAATTCAAATCAACTCTGAAATTTAAAGAGAAAACAGATGAACTATAAATGTGTGAATGAAATCTTCCAAGGGCTGCCCCCCTCCACCAAATGTTTGAAAGAAGAGGGAAAAAACCTACAGAAATGCTTACTTTGCCCTTTATAATTATTGGATGAAATGATGATACTGATGACTTCACTCCTTGACTGGGATGAGCAGGGTGCAGTGTTTGTGTGTGTTTGGAGGTGGGAGTGGGAAGGCTTACTGCCTGCTTGACAACCAGCCAGGGCTAAGAGGAATGCCCTCATTTATAGCATTTGCTGATTTCTGTGGTGTAAATACTCCCACTGTGGCTGATTGCAGGCTATCAGTGTGGCATCACTGAACTTGGAGTTGGGAAGTGATGTGTAGTATCACACCATTATACGGTATTTCAAGTATACAGATACAATCAACAAAAATAACTTCAAGAACAGAGATAACAGTAAAATATGGCAAAGTCATTAGGAAGCAAGGAGTTTTGAATATTCATTGCATTTGTTTTTAATGTAATTCATTAAGTTGTAAGTTTATATGATTCTATTACTAATAATGATTGTGTTTGACAACTGGTTCGGAAAATTGAACATTGAGCTCTTGTGAGCCAATACCAAAACACCACTGGGAGATCTGAGTGTGTTCCCCTATCTCTGCTAGGCTATCATGATGCACTCACAGTTCTTTTTGGCCATGTGGACTATTTCAAACCTGAAGACCCACTTTTTCTTACAAAGACCCTGCCTTTAATACAAAGCATGTGGTCGCATTGGATCTCAGTCTCAAGCAACAATTTATCTCTTTAGGTGGAGCAAGGGTGTCCAGGTGGACTCTACAGCTACACACTCTTCCAAAGGAGCATTATACCCTTCAGGGTCTGAGAGTTAGGGGAGGCAAGAAGGAAGCCTGAATTATCGGTGCAAGAGCCAAGCATTGGGATGTTTTCTGAAATGATCTCTACAGGGACAGAGCAATGACACTTTTTTCAAAGTGATGTGGACCCGGCTGCTCAAATAAATTAATGTTCCAACTCAAATGAGTCATGTTGTAGGAACATTAAGTTCATAGCCAATTTGTCAATATAAAAAAACTACCACCTCATTTTTTTTAACTCAAAAAATATTGCTTCAATTTTATGAGTTATAATTTTCATTTTGGCCAAAGATGGATTGAAATGTACAAAGGTGATGACTTTGGAGCCATATGGGCACTGTGTTCAGCTTGGGTGTCCTATTTTCTGGGCTGGTTAGGGGACTGGAAAGTTTCATCGGAGGACTGTTTGAAGAAACTGTGCCTCTCCTAGAGAAGAATAAAGGAGGACATAATATCTACTTACAAAAATTTAAAAGGTTGTCATATGGAAGAGGGATTAGAACTTGTTTTACAAAGTGTCATGGTAGTTAGAAATAGGGGCTCTGTATTATAGAGACCTGAGTTTCAATTTTGGTTTTCATCACTTAAAGTTTCATGACCTTGGACAAGTTATATAAACTCTTTAAACCTCAGATTCCTTATCTGTAAAATGGGGTATAGTCATTTCCTATTGCTACCATAACAAATTATCACAAATTTAGTGGCTTAAAACAACGTAAATTTATTATTTTATAATTCTGAAGGTCAAACTCCAAAACGGGTCTCGCTGGGCTAAAATCAAGGTGTCAGCAGGATTTTGTTCTTTCTGGAGTGTCTAGGAAAGAATTATTCTCTCTGCCTTTTCTGTCTCCTAGAGGCCATCTACCTTCCTTGGTTCATCTCCCCGTTTCTCTTTCTTTGTCTCTCTTTTTTGTTTTTTAGAGACAGAGTCTTGCTCTGTTGCCCAGGCTGGAGTGCAGTGGTATGATCATAGCTCACTGCAGTCTCAAACTTCTGGGCTCAAGTGATCCTCCTGCGTCAGCCTCCCAAGTAGCTGGGACTACAAGTGCATGCCACCAATACTGGCTAATTTTTTTCTTTTATACAGATGGGTTCTCACTAGGTTGCCCAGGCCGGTCTCGAACTCCTGGCCTCAAGCAGTCCTCCTGCCATGGCCTCCCAAAGCACTCAAATTATAGGCAGGAGCCACCACACCCAGTCCCACCTCCCCAGTTCTCTATCTTCAAAGCCGGCAAGCCAAGTCCTTCTCACACTGCTCTCTCTCTGGTTCTCTCCCTTCTGCCTACCTCTCCAATTTATAAGGACTCTTGTGATTACTTTGGGCACTCCCAGATAACCTAGGGTAATCTCTCCAACTCAGGGTCAGCTGAGTTGCAGCCTTAATCTTAATTTCAATATTGATTCCCCTTTGCCATGTGACCTAACATAGTCACATGTTCCAAGGATTAGGATGTGGACATCTTTGGGAGCTCATTATTCTGTCTACCATATGAGGATAATAATATAATGAGGATAAAAATAGGACCCACTCATAGCATTTACTGAGGAAAAGTACATTATAGAGTTCTTGGCACAGAGTAAGAACTTAATAAACATGAGCATCTATCATTATTTTTAATAACAATCTGTTTTAGTTTGCTAGGGCTGCCTTAACAAAGTACCACAGAATACATTCCTGCTCAAACAGCAGGAATTTATTGTCTCACAGTCCTAGAGGCTAGAAGTCTGAAATCAAGGTGTCATCAGGTTGGTTCTTTGTGAGGGCTGTGAGGGAAGAATCTGTTCATGCCTTTCCCCTAGCTTCCCATGGGCTTTTGGCAATCTTTGTATTCCTTGTCTTGTAGATGCATCGCCTGATTTGTACCTTCAGGTTCACAAATCAGGTGATACATGTCTGTGCCCACTTTTCCCCTTTTTCTAAGGACACTAGACATACTGGATTAGGGGCCCACTCTACTCCCATATGACCTTATCTTAACCAATTACAGCTACAATAATCCTCTTCCCAAATAAGGTCACATTCTGAGCTGCTGGGGTCCAGGACTTGAACATATGAATTTTTGAAAGACACAACTTAACCCATAACACCATCCAAAGGATAGGACTAGGATGAATGGATGGAAGGTGTAGGCAGAGCATAATTACCTCAGTAATAGGAAGTGTTTCTGAGATGTCTGAATGTGGAATGGAGTGCTGAGTTTCCCAGTATTCATTAACCATTTGGTGAGGAGGAGGATGTTGCAGAGCAGATTCGAGCATTCCAAAATTTCTTGGAAAAGATAAGCTCTAAAATGCCCTGTTAACCCGGAGAGGATAGATTTCTTGTATAAGCAACTCCAGAAAGCTGTATCACTTTTCAGAGATTTATGAGAACTCGGTTCCTCTTGGATATAATGTGCACCCCCTGAGGAGATGTTCTGTAGGGTTCTATAGAATTCTTGGGAAAACTTACCCTGGATTTTCATTTCAGATCATGATGCAGACCTGTTCCGGGAAGTCAAAAGTTGTAAAATTAAGTACTTCAAAGCTCCTGTTAATTATAACGCAGGAGGATCGATCATTGTTTGAAGGTGCCTAGTTGTATATCTAGGATCCCAAGCGAGTGAGATAGCACGGGCACTTTCAAGCAAACCCAAACTAGTGCCGAATACAAAATAAATCTGAACTTAAGTTCAGAGAGACTTTGTTTGAAAGGATTATTGCAAAAGGAAGTGAAAGGATGGTTGTAACGGGGCAGAGGAACTATTGCAATAGGGAGAATGTTCCATCCGGTATATCTGCAGGCATCTCAAAATCAGACAGAAAAAGGCTTTTCTTTCAGCGAGAAATTAACAAGGCTGGGAAGAACTGGGTGTGTGGAAGTGGGGTGCGCTAGTGATGGTGTGACCAGATAGATGATCAGGGAAGTTTTACTCTGAGGCCAGCCTATTCTCAGGAGGGGCCATTAAGGACGGGATGCATGCTGGCTCAGGCTAAGAGAGGGACAAAATTCAGGGACCTAGACAAAGGAGAGAAGCTTGACTGAAGTTTGGTCAAGCCAAGGCAGGAGGCATTTCGACCAGATTGGTCAGTGGGAAGAGTCCAGCTAATCATTTATAAGTCAAAGAATGGGAATTTGGAGAATCTGTCTTTGGCCTTGTCATAGGTAAATGAGGGAATATCCTTAAGTCATGTGGGGAAGGATGAAAAAATAAACCATTTCCAGAACATAGTGGGCAGAAAGATTTCTTTAGCCATCATTGTTTTCCAGGATCACAGAGCTCAGGGAAAGTTCAACATCACCACTGGGATATTCAGAATGAGGTTGGGCATGAGGTGGAAATTTTCTATTCCTTCCCCAATATGGATCCAGGAATATTCAACATGTATTTATTGAGACTTCACTGTGAGTCCAGCATCATGATAGATATCACAGAGCCACATGAAAGTGATCAGGAGCATGAATCTTCCTCCCAAGCAGCGTATGCATTTGTAGAAAGTTCACACTATTTTATGTGAAGCATAAAAATAAACGTAAGGTAACTGTCATTAACTACCCAAAAGGGTAATGGAGATGCAAGTGTTGTAGGAGATGAAGGAAGGGGGCTCTAACACAGGTTGGAAGAGTTGGAGGCTTAGGGTGCTTTTTCTGGTTAGTCTTCTTTGGCCCCTCACTCTCCCATCCATTCTCTGCCTTTTCTGCCCAGCTTTGTGTTGGCCGCTGTGGATTGTGTCACCCACACCACCTAATTGGCTGCAGTTGGACTGGGTTTGGCCAGAGGGATACAGCTTGAGGGAATGAAAGGGTAGGAGAGGCCAGGCTCTTTCTTCCAGCTTCTTGGCTGTAGCAGGTCTCCACAAGGCAGCCCCTTCCCCATGGCTCCTGCTCTCACTGGACTCTGGTGACCTTTCTTCCCTCTTGATTTCAGGCCTACTGGTGATAAGTGATCCACTGTTGCTAACCTACAGTTGCCTTTCTAAAGCACTGAATTGGGTCCCTTTAGCCCTGCCACGCTTCTATAAATTGTCCTGAGAAGTCTCTTCAGTTAAGCCATCTCATGGGATTCTGTTCTCTACCAGGTCCTCCTGTTTCAGTCCTCATTCAACCCAAGGTCATAACACAATGTTCCTTAGAGCTGGAAAGGAACTAGCATGTATTGAGAAGTTTGTGCTGGTCAATTTGGTAGGTGTCTTCCACAGGTTACCTCTAAAACCATCCAGGAACCCTGCAAGACAAATATATTTGCACCTACCTTACAATGAGGAAACAGGTTCAGGGAAATAAATAAACTGCTCAAGTTGCAGAGCTTGTCAGAGCAGGTTTTTGAATGCACGTACTGATGACAATCTCCTGTTCAGGAGGTGTGGTAGAAAAGATAACTAACTGATCCTTGAGACTTACCCAAAATCACACAGCTTTTAAATAGGTCTAGACTGATCTACCCACACCCTGCTTTTCTCCTTGTGCCATACTGCCCAGCAAAGTGCTTGCACGGCCTTGAGTGCTGAGGCCCTGGGAAGCTGCTCAGAGGACTGGTGCAGTGGAGCTGCCCACTTCTTGATCATTGGTTCCTTTCTTGAGCTCTCCACGTTGCCCCATTTGGGTGTGCCATGTGTTTCCTGCTGGACCCATGACTGATGTATCAATGCTATCCTCACCTAATTGGAAATGAGGAGTGAGCATTTTATCACACTTTCCTTGCTCATGGCTGGAGCTTGAGGGACACTGTGTCAGTGGCACCATTGAGACCCTGGCCTCCTTGTTCTTATTCTCCTTCTGCATTGGGTAACACTTGCTTTCTTTGTCTTGCTTGCTCTGAACAATGTGGTAGAGGCCTGTTCCTCTTTCCTCTCCTTTTCTCAAATGGCTCAGCAGTCATTTGAGCCTGGCTTTTATAGCCTCTACTTATCAGAATCTCTGAGTTGAGAGCTGAATTTTAGGGCCCATTTCCACCACGGTATCTGTGGATTCCTCTTCTAGCTCTTCTTCATGTCTCCCTTTCTGAGTCGGCATGCTGGTCCTCCATGGGGCAATCACTGTCCCTTTGCCCTAAGAATTTATTATACCTCTGAGAATGTCTAGCAGCATATTCCTGAGCCCCAGAGGGAACAGATAGGATTGAATTTGGAGTAGGTAACGGTGCTGTCACATTTAGTCTAAGATATCCGGAGGGACGTCAACATCAGGGCTAATGGACACGTGGCCTTTTCGGCAGGAGTTGGATAGGGTGGAAGGAAATGATTTGCAGCCCATGTGTGAATCTGAAAAAGTGAACTGAAAGCTGGGAGCCCAAGATTGAATTTAAATTAAGCTCAGTAGCTTAATCTACCTTTTCTCCATCCCACAAAATGTGGAAGTAGTTAAGAACATAGATTCTAGAATTGTACTGTCCATGTTGCAAGTAAAACTGTGACATTTGGTAGCTATGTGACTGAGAAAAGAGAATAGTTCAGAGCAGTCTGAGCTAAATGAGTATGTAAAATTTGTCAGCCTCACCTCTTAGCCCCCCAAACCCATACCTGGGGTCAATTGTTTAAAGGCAGTTTGTTCTTTCTTTTCTTCCTTGTAGTTTCCTGATTAGCTGCCTTGAGCATTAGCTTCATGTTCTTGGAGTTTGTGATACAAAGAACAATGTATAGCCAATCAATTTGTTATGTTATTTTAATGTAAACTTTTGGTAAGGAATTTAGGAACTGGCTCTTCTCTTTTCTTTAAAAACCTATCGCTTGTTATTGCTGCTTATAAGAGCATATATTCAGGGAAACTTCAGTTTCAGCCCTCAAACTTGGCCCAAATAAACTCTCTACTTATATTAATTTTGCCTCAGTTTTATCCTTTAGGTCAACATGACCTATGGCAAGATTATTTACTTTCTTCATGCCTCAGTTTCTTCACCTATAGAGTAATATTGGGAGTCAGAAAGTGATGCCCCAAAGACTGATGCTTTGACATGCTGAGAGTCCTTAAAAACTGTCTCAGAATCAAGGTCCAACTTTGTGTTGTCCCCTCAACCGTGAAGCACAAGGAGGGACTCTCTGGAATTTCCTTATCTGACCAAGAAAGTTTATTTCCAAAAAACCTGTGATTGTTGAGGAAGCGCTTCAAGATGTCTGACTAGAGGCATCTTGTACTCTCCTCCTTCACTAAGAAGAACCAAAATAGCACCTTGGAGCAGAGAGAGACTTTACAATGTGGAGTAAGGGTTAGTGACAGACCCCCAGTGGACCACATTCTCATCGTGAGCTCCTGCAATCCTAGCCATGGGAGAGCCTCTAAACCCCCATGGACCCTGAAACTAACCTAGGGAGCTGCCTGGAGACCGCGTGATGGCACTGCACAAGGGAGGGGGATTGCACTGGGTCCCACACACACCCAAGTCCTAAGCAGGTACAGCAAAGTGTCCTTTTGAGAGCCCAGCCCATAACAGACTATTCACTATCCTAGGGCCCAAGGTGTGGAGCTGAGATGCTGGTTTGCCTTTATTTATTGCTGATGCCTTATTCTTTGCATGTAGACACTGTTTCCTTCCCTAGGTATCTGTTCTGAGTAGGCAAGTAACACCAACTTGGATGTAGGCTGGGTCAATTGTCATTGGAAAGTTCTTTAGGAATGAAATATGTCTTAATAAAATTTAATTTATACATCTTACCAATGGTATTATCTGATTAGAGCTTAGACTTAGGAATGCTCCTTGGCTTCTGAACTTAATGCTTTTGTTTCTATGGTTGTATTGTCAGATTTTTTTTATTTTTGTTGTTGTTGTTGTGGTTGTTTGACAAGCCCTAAAACACAAAAACTCCTTGGCTACTAATGGCTTGCAGCAGGATAATAGAGATGGGAAATATATTTCATTGCTAGCTCTTTCTTAAAGACTAAAATAGATGCCAAGTTTCTTCCTGGGGCCAAGAGCTCCAAGAGCAAAGAGAAAAGTAATTTTATATTAAGGTAATTTACACAAAGGCTCTTGCATCATTACAGTTGTTAAAGAACAAATTATTCATGAAAACTGTTAAAGAGGTAAGGCAGACTATTCAAGAGGGGCCATGGAGAGAAGTAAAAGGACCACTGCAATGGGGCTCTGCAGTGGGGGAGAGAGAGTTTGGACTCAACTTCAACTTAAACAAGGACAGTCGGGGATTTACAGCCACAGAGCAGAGTTGGGGTCAGTGGAGGGAAACTTACTAAGAAGAAACATCAAGGGTAAAGGGGATTCCTGCTGAAGACAGGCAGGGTGATAAGCTGTCAAGGGTGGTCAGATACCAAGACTGGGGGATTTTCACCACACTGACTTTAAACTGGATTCTACAAGGACAGAGAGGGAAGCCAAAGTTTGGGCCTAGTCAAGCAGAGGACTCAGAGGAACCTGACTAAAGGTTGATCACAGGACAGAGTCTTCATCACAATAAACCCTAAGGGAAAAAAAGCCAACTTAACTCACACGAACAATTTTCTATTATAATAGTAAAACTTTCCTTGGGAGGTGCTGGATTGGGAGATATTTTAGTGAGCATAGTCTTTGGGGTTTGTTACCTCCTTCGGTGAGGAGATAAGTGTTCTGTGTCTCCTCCTACACATCCCTGCATGTTTTTCTCTATTACTCAGGCTTGAATTTCACCAGTTAATTTTTACCCTTCTATTATGAATGCTCCTTTTATAGGCAACATCAAAAGTCTTGCCAATTGTCTCAGAATCTAGCTGTAGAAACTAGGTGGTTTTAGTTCATTAGCTTTAATAAGGTTTTATAATAGTATTATGTTAGAAAATCATGTTTTTTTCCTTTCATGTTCAATATTATTTTAGATTTCAGATTGTGATGACTTTTGCCAAGGTATGACTCTAAAATACGGTCTGAGGTTTGTTTAACAAATGGATGTCTCCAGACATGAAATACCAAAAAAAGAGGATTTAATCATGCAAAATGTTGAAGGTTCTACTGAGGGTTCTGTCTCAGTGTTGGAAATGGCTGTTGGGTCATGGGCTCCTGAGCAGCTTTCCTATTTGTCTGTATTTACATGTAGATAGGTCCTCCCCTGTGAGCAATAGGAAGACCAGGTTTAATGCCAGCATTGCCCTGTTTTGCTGTATCACTTTTATTTATTTACATTTTTTTATCACTTTTTTATTTATTTATGTATTTTTTTTTCTTCTCTTCCTCTGTCAATTGATTGTATCACTTTCAGATTTGAGCCTTGGTTTCCTACATTCTTAATGCCCAGCTGGCTTTTCCAGCTCTAATATTTCATGACTATGGAAGATCGTCAAAATTATCACCAAAATTACTAAGTGATTAGTTCAAATTGTAATACTCTCTTTTTCTTTAATAATAAATTCCATGGAGCAAACAGCTACTTTAGAGAAGAAAAAAAAAAAAAAAAAACCCAGCTTCATAGGTCAAAGTATTTTGTTAACCTGCTTATCTGAATCCAGAAATTGTTTTAAAAAAGATTTCTTTGATTTAATGGTTTTACATATAAATCTATTATTGTACATTTTTAAAAAATAAAGGTTTCTGTGAATAAGTTATAGAAAAATGAAATACTGGAGTTGTGAAGAAGGACACTAATCTTTCCACTGAAATACGAAATGGCAAAAGGGCAAAATCATAATTTTGGAAATAAGAACAGCAGCTCTTTACCAAATGTCACTCTGTCTGCTAATGTGTGAAGTGTCTTGGAAGGGCTCATGGTGCTTCAGCAGGGGCAGCGCCTCTGAGAGCACACCAGCACTGTTCGTAATAGATGATATTTTGGTTACTAATGAACTAAAGAACTGAAAACCAGAATTTAGTTGGAGACAGTCAGCTGAAGAGTCCATTATATATACACAATACCCTATGCAGACAATTCAGCACTTACAGGAATAAAGGTTAAAACAACCATGTTCTTCATGATAATGGCCTGGAAGATTTTTCTCATTTAAAAGCAATCACTTTGACCTTTGTCCCAAGCAGAAGGATGACAAAAATTGATAAATGAGGAGCAGGTGAATAGAAGACAGGACACTCCCCTTCAACAAATAGCAGTTTAATTCCTACGCTCGTGAGAATGTGTGCAAGATGTCATATAGATTTTTTTAACCACAGTTGCAAACATGAAAATATACTAAGCATATACATAATTTAAACAGGAAGGCTAATGAAGTTCTTTGTTCAAATAGAGTTGGTAGAAACACAGTATTGTGGGTAGATGCTTTAGAATGAAAAAATAGAATCATCTATTGCCATTTTAACCAGATTTGCAGAGACATAGTAAATGATATTAAAAACATAAAAGTGCTCTATTATAGCACATAGTAAGTTCAGTTGCTGGATTTATTTACATTATTTATTTATGCTTCACACAAGTCAACGAACAGCCAGATGAACCTCCATGGACAATAATATTATTGGACACTGACTACCTAACATCCAAAGTATCAGGCTAGGAGCAATTTCAAAAGGTGTATGTAAAACGTCTATGAGCTGTGTACTAATTTCTATAAGGTAAGAGCAGAGAAGAGATTAAAGACTTGAAGAATTTACAAGCCTGACAGTCCTGCTTGGATGACCAGAGATCAAGTACTGTTTAAATAAGAGCACTGATACATCCTCTTGCCAGTGTGTTTGAAATTAGGCAATTCCACGAAGGCTAATGCACTCCCACTAACCTGCAATGGAATGTTGTCCAACTCTACTACAAACTCCTAAAGCCACAATTGCTTGTATTCTTTCTCGATGGGATACTTATCTATGCACAGCTCATATCTGTGCTCCTACATATTTATGCACACAACATCTCATGCATAACTGAAAGCTTGTTCTTAGGGTGAGGATAGTATTTCTTAAAACAGCTATAACTAACCCTTCTTGTGACTATTCTAAAAGGGACACATCGCATTTGTCTGACATTATTCACAGTTTTGAATAACTTATTTTTGTGTCTTATATAAGATCATGTGCATTGGCATATAGGTTATAAAAATAATCTTTGGTAAACCTGTTAATCTTTTATTTCCATTACATAAACTTCTATTTTAGGAGCATTCACCAAAAATGTCCTTATTTAATAAATGTATCTATACAGACGATCTTAAAAAAATAAAATGCCTTATTTGTGTTGCATACATTTATTCTGAGGGAGCCTCCCTACAAGTCAACAGTATTCTTTTAGCCAGAAATATTTCCATTGCTAGAAATATTTTTAGAACAGAACAGATTTTTCCTGTTATCATGGCTGCATCAAATGTTATCCTGCATTTTAACTAAAATGGCCAAACATTTTCGAAGTCATCATGCGCTACAAGAACCTAAGGCGGTGTGTCTGGAATGCCAAACTCAGTAAATTTAGTCAAACGCCTGGTCAATTCACAAAATGAATGAAATGATTCAATTGTTTAATCAGCTAAATCATCTGGCCAGCGTAGTCAAAGTAAATCCCCAAAAGGGCAATATATCCTAATAGAAACATAGGACAAGATTTTTAAAGAACAGTCTGGCCACTCAGAAGAGATGCCATTTTATCCTCCTGATGACATCTGGTTAGATTCCCTTTTCCAACTATTTTCCCTTTGCATTGTATCACTTGCTTTCTGAAAAATCTTACAGATTTTTCTTTGATATGAAACATTGTTTGAATACCTGACATGATTCTAAGTCTCAGGTTAAAAATACTCAGAGAATTAACAGGGCATTTGGGCAGGTACAGCATTTTCTCGTTTGACTCTTTAGGAATGCGGTAGAGTTTGAGGGCTTTCTCACTGCAACCTGGGGATGGATAAGTCATTCCTTCTTGCCACGCT
Organism: Propithecus coquereli; assembly: GCF_000956105.1. NCBI lineage: Eukaryota > Metazoa > Chordata > Mammalia > Primates > Indriidae > Propithecus > Propithecus coquereli. The sequence goes on from NW_012141858.1 coordinate 4,286,246, forward strand.
GTCTTGGCCGATCAGTTACTTTCATTTCCTCAGTGAAATAGACTCTGGAAAGCCCTTGAACTACTACCACAAACAAGCAGCTTATTACCTATTGATTTTCACCAGTTCAGGTTCGCTCTGGCCCACATGTGTGAACTAAAACTCTAGAGTGTTCCAGAGTTGGGGCTCAGATACTACCACTATTGTCATGCAGATCTGGTAGCTTTATGATTTCAGGATTCCAACCGCAAAGAATTCTCAGAAAGCTAAGTGAATAAGAGTTTTGTATATGGTGGAGAATTTTATTGCAAAAGGCAAGGAAAGTGCTTAATATAAGAAACAAGGTCCTTAAACATCAAGGCAAGAGAATCAGAGTGTGAAGTGTAACATGTGAGGTCTATTTTTGTATTGCTGGACATCTGCTAAATGGTTTCATATTATCTTCACATGTCGTTTGGGCATTCTTCCAATAGGTAATAACAGAATTAATTAAAGACTCCCCCAAATAAAACTACCTCTAAAATATCTGTGTGCTGTGGCCATTTTAATATTGAACAGTGAAATCATGGTCATCACTTTGACAATGTGGAAGCAGAAAAAACTATAAAATTATACTAATGTGTGTAAGGAGATAAGATGAGCAGAAGATAAAATCACATTCAACTGGGAAAGCAGACATATTCAGTAGGGAGGAGAGGGGAAAGTAGGGAAACAGAGGCACTCAGAGGAGTGTGATGGGGAATTACTGGGGACAGATATGTGCAAGCCCAGATAGGGAGGCGAGTCTTTGAAAACTTTGATTCAAGAGCTGAAAAACTGGCCTCCTTCCAGAGAACTACAGAATGATAATACAAAATTGATTTAATGAGAAGAGATTAAAGGAGTTGATTATAAAGAACTTGGATAAATAATTATTATTATGCAAGACAGGATTCTCCCAAGGTTTGATAAGCTCAAAAGCACTTTGAAGGCTTGATGATTAAAGTGTACCGCACAGGTGCACAGACAGGATGCCCACCAAGACAGGAAATGGAGTGTTTACCAAGACATAGCACATGATGCAATTAAATGAAAATACATCCAATTGAGCTGAATGTCAAGGAAACCTTTTTTCCTTTTAAAATTAATAAATAGATCGACTATGTTTTTAGTTTCTATGTTTTAGAATTAACATTTCTTGAACTAGACTAAAAGAGTGTACAGTTTTCCCTTGGTCATGTCCATTTCCATAATTCTGATTCTACCATAGATCTTTCCAGGATATGTCAGTGTTATTTACTGTTACAGATGTGTAGTTTTCTATGGTTTTAATTCTTGGTTTGTGCAATTAATTATTCTCTCTTCTAGATCCAGTGGTTTACTATGGAAGCAACATCAGCACTTGGAGTGTGTGGCCAGTGGAAGGTGACCACAGTCTTAGACTGACTCAATTACCGCATTCCCTTGATGAGTCCCTCTTCTAAGCTCAACTGAAAATAGTAACAACAACCATAATTTTATTATCATGATGAATTATCTTTATGTGAGTAGAAACGTGTAGATTCTGGAACAGTGCCTAGCAGGTTGCAGGCACTTACTTAAAGTTTTCTAAGTGAATGAAAAGTCTAAAATGAATTTACCTTTCCAAGCATTAATGTGCTTTGCATCGAGCAACATTAGTTTAAAATTCTGCTTTGTTTTTCTTTTGCCTTTTCTTTTTAATGTAGGAAAAGTGATTCCTAATAGGCAGCACACCTCATAAATCTCTGACCTCTATTTTCTCGCTGGTGGCACATCTACACACTTACATGTATGTTGTTCCTTTCCATTCCCAGAAGATCCACTTAGTTCCCCGATACAGATTCAGAGCCTAACATTGTCATGTCACAAGAGTACTAAGCACAATCAAACTGTCAAAACTGAATTCTCTTAGGACTTTTCGTATTCGTTCTTATGAAGTTTTCCCCTGTTTTTACAAACTTCAAATAACCCTGGAGAATCTTCCAGACTGGGTGTAGTGTTATATAGTTATAAATAACTATTTTAGGTATAGTTAATGATTTTTAATTATTATGCCAATTACACCCATTGTCTTACTTATGGGACTTTATGGTAGGTAGCAAAAATACATACTTGCAAAGAAATATATTCTTCCTGCAAATGAAGCTGTGAGATCAACACATTTGACCTCTAATTCCTAAGTGTACTACAAAATAACTTGGAGTGAGAAAAAGGCAAACATCTCCAGCTCATTTTCTCAGGTAGCCATGAAGATTCCATATAGATGCCTTTCACATTTTCCCCAGGAAAGCTCTCGGAACCGGACCTCGTGGAAGGAAAAGCTCACTTACTGACTCACTGAAATTTGTTAAAGTCAAAATAAGGCACACAAATGGAAGATAAACTTGGTAAAGTATGTAGGCGCCTTTTATATTAAATGCAACTTTAGGTGACTGCTTGACATTTTGACCTCATTGATTTACTAAAAAAGTCTTTTGGAAAATTTTATACTAAGACCACTACTATTTTGTTTGTGCTGTTGTTCGTTTTTTAAATTAATGATATATGACATTTGTAGACATTTCTATAAAAATGCTGGTATTAGGTCTTTGGATCAGGAGCATAATCTGCCACCATGATCTTCTTTTAATGGGAAAACCAAGTATGAATGGCATAACTGTGACTTTTCCAGGATTGTGACCACTGGCAATGAGACAAAGACTAGTATGTGTAAATACATGACAGTATGGGTGTGCCTGTTCACACTCCACACTATAAATGCAGTGAAATAATCTCTAATCACCGCAATGGTGCTCTGCGTGCTGTTTCCAGACAGTGGTACAGCTGACATCTTCTTCTTTTTTTTAAATTTTTTTTTTCCAGGTAACAAAGCTGAGAGAGCTGGTATCTTCTTAACACAAGGAATTTATCACTTCTGTTTGAATCATTCTCTATCAGAACCTTCAACCTTGCAGCCTGGGCTCGCACTGCAAGTTACAGGACCCCCGAGATGACCATTTGGGCTTGAATCCCTGGCAGGAGAAAGGGGAGAGAGTAACTAGTTTAGGCACAACCACTTAGCTCTGCTTTGGTGCTGCTTAATTTTTTTCTCCTCTTCCCTCTATCCTTTTGTTAACAGTTAGATTTTGTCCTAATAGTATCTGGATCATCTTTGGATCTTGAGATTCATGGGACAGCAATGCAGCCAGCCAGCCACACTACATGCTCTCACTAGCCCTGCCTTTCTTCCAGGCCAGTGAATGCAAACAGGTAAAAACCATGGTCCGAGAGATTGTTTCTGCAACATTTTACCAGAAGTAAAATACACATTTTACCAGTAGTCCTGTCATATAGTTTAAATTAGTTTATGTAGAACAAGCCATGAACACTTTAGTGTGGAAAAATAGTATTATATAAAGCTTAATATTAAACATTACGAAAAATACATATTTACAGAAGAAACTACAAAATACAACTATGTACAATAATATCTGTTACCTTTAAATTACATAAAATTTTTTAAATTCTCCAGATTAATAAATTATACATAGTATCAACAGAAAGAGCTGGCACATCTGTAGGGCATGAAGCAGTTTAAAAAAAAAAAAATCACACAGTGAATAATTTTTATCCAGGAGATCTTCGGGTACATTCTTAATGCCTTGAATAGACTGCATCTGAAAGAAAAAACATTGTAATTAGAGACTGTAGTAGGGTATTTCACAGTTGTTTGCTCTGTTTATGGAAATTAAACAAATGGGAAAGACCAGCAAAAATGACCAAAGCTCAATATATTAATAGTTTGAGATGAGACCATTCCTATGGCGGCCAGGTCATCCCATTTAGAAACCCAGATTATTAGACTTGGAGGGACTAGTGATTCTAGTCTATCCCCTCTCTTGTTACAGATGAAGCCACAGACCCAGAGAGGCAGAATAACTCACCCAGGGTTACACAGCTTGTTAATGCTAGTTACTTCCAGACTTAGCACCTGAATCCTAGACTTTAGGTGCCTGGTGGTTATCCTTTTCTATACTGTAGTTAGCTTCTTTCAGGAGTACCATAGATTACTCTAAGAAAAGACTCTCAAACAAGTCAAAACAAGACAAAGGAACCTCTAAGATGCCCCAGAACTCCCTCTATCCTGGAGCTTCTTAAGGAATCTGACATGCAAAAGCCTTAATTTACTACTCAGATAAATTAGGGGGGTAATTATTTATAATACAAAAGGATTATCTGATTTACAAAAGACTCCTCTAAATAGTAGCTCTTTACTTGTGCTTTACAGATTATTTAACATACTGGCTGGGCGGGTGGGTATACGCAGTACAGAGAACTGAGTAAAATGTTAGGTGACTCAGGCAATTGAAGATTATTTAGAAATGGAGATAATAAATGCTGACTTAAGCAGCTAAATTTGGGGGTAATGTGTTAGGCAGTAATAGAGAATTGATACAATGAATCTTCACATTTGCAATTAGCCTGTGTGATAACTTGGGTCTTAATGATGGCCCAGAGTAGGAAGAGGCATGAGGACCCGTCTCTTGTCATTTAATTATTGCTTGATCAAAGCAGTGCTTTATAAGGTATATAAATTTTTTTCTACTGAGTTTTTCATTTGAAAAATGTTATATGCTTATTCTAGAAAATTTAGAAAATACATAAAATAGAAGGAAAAAATTATGCTTTTATTGTTCAGAGAAATTTATTTTACGATTATATTACATTTCCTCTCAGTCTTTTTCAAGAAGGAGAGCATTACTTTGGTTTGTTTCACATTCTGCTTTACTTACTTATAAGAATACCCATTTTATTATAACATCCTCAAAATTAACATTCTTAATGACTGCATCATATTCTATTAAGTGAATGCACCACGGTGTACTTAATCTTCTATTGTCCAACGGCTAGGGTCTTTTACTCAAACTTTTAGCTATGAAAAGCTTCATGCATAATGCTTTTTCTGTACTTAGGGTGGTAGGAGAACTACTGGGTTGCAAGATAAGAACACGTTAAGGACCCTGACACCTTGATGACCAAATTCTTCTCCAAAGGGACTTTACAATTTGAACTCCCAGTTGAGGCTTATTGCTTGGAAAAGAAATGTCAAGCACAGTCCTAAATAGAGGGCATCTAGTTTAGGCAGGAAGAGATAACCATGTGAAATAGCAATTTCACTGAACTGTGGGAGCCCCCTCCCCACTCTGCCTCTCCTTCCTGTTGCCACTCTTTGTAGGGACCTTTTGGGTAGAAGAAGAAATGGGTGGTGCATATCAGAAGAGCTTTAGTTATTAATGGTTTGCACATTGACCATATCTCGATAAATGAACATAAAAGTTAGTGAAGTAATCTCTCACCTCTGTGATATTCTGGATTCACATTTTCATAGATTGGAAACAAGGGGTTTTCTTGTTCACTCCGTAGCTTCCTGGCTCTGAGGACATCTCTTACACACTGATGTAAATATACATACTGACACTGTGGAAAAGCAGGAAACATGTCAGAGGAGGGCTTGTTCTCAAGCATAAGAAAGATTAGAATCTGGCAGTTCTATCCCATCACTGGCAATGATGGGATGCTATACATAGCTGGCCCTTAAACAACATGTGTTTAAACTGCACAAGTCCACTTATATGCAGATAGTTTTTCAGTAAAAGTTACACCAAGTATGCCTGTGTCTCCTGCCTCGGCTTCCACCTCCACTACCTCTTGTGCCTCTGTCACCCCGAGACAGCTAGACCAACTCTCTTTATGATGACCCACTTGTATTAATGAGTAGTAAATATACTTTTTCTTCCTTATGATTTTCTTAAAAACATTTTCTTTTCTCTAGTTTACTTTATGGTAAGAACACAGTATAGAATACATATAACATACAAAATATGCGTTAATCAACAGTTTGTGTTTTCAGTGAGGCTTCCCGACAACAGTAGTTAAGTTTGTAGTTAAGTTTGTGGGGATTCAAAAGTTATGTGCAGATTTCCGACTGTGTGGGGATTGCCAACCCCCCCACACCGACCCCTGCGTTGTTGAGGGGTCACCTGTAGTTAGCAAATTTCTTGACCATCACTTCACTAATAGTCTCTGGCACTTAAAAGAGTGACTGCTTTTTTTTTTTTAAATCTTAATCCTTTTTTTATTTCATTAGATTTAGGGGATAAAAGTGTACCAGCAGAGTTTTGTTACATGGATATATCATATAGTGGTGACATCTTTAGCATATGCATCATCTGAATAGCGTACATTGTACCCAATAGGTAATTTTTCATCCCTCACCTGTGTCCTACCTTTCACCCTTTTGAGCCTTCAATATCTGTTATACTACAGATATACTTCAGTATCTGTATGACCATATGTAGCTATAGCTTAGCTCATACTTATAAGTGAGAACGTGATATTTGGTTTTCCATTCCTGAGTTACTTCACTAAAGTTAGTGGCTTCCAGTTCCATTCCAGGTGCTGCAAAAGATATTATTTTGTTCCTTTTTAGAGTTGTGTAGTATTCCATGGTGTGTGTGTGTGCATACACACCATATTTTATTTATCCACTCATTAGTTGATGAACACTTAGGTCCCGTACCTTTGTGATTGTGAATTGTGCTGCTATAAACATGCAAGTGGAGGTATTTTTTGATGTAATGATTTTTTTCCTCTGGGTAGATACCCAGTAGTGGGATTGTAGTTCCTCTTACAGTTGATTTCTAGTTTTATTTCACTGTGATTTGAGAAGACATTTGTTATGATTTCATTTTTTAAAAAACTTATTGAGACTTGTTTTGTGGCCTAACATATGGTCTATCTTGGAGAATGTTCCATGGGCTGATGAGAATGAGGTATATTTTGTGGTTGTTGGAAGGAGTGACTGCTTTGTATTACCACTTAAAAGAGAATAATGGTAATCGGTACAGAGGTGGCGTTTATTCATTCTTTTAACAAGCATGCGTATGTATGCAGTATGTTCTGTGAGTGCCTAGAACTATGTCTAGCACAGAGTAGGTCCTTCACAATTAAAAAGATGAATAAATGCCTAACACTGTGCTAATTATGTGCTTTACATAAATTATCTCATTCAATGATTTCAACAACCTCGTGAAGTAGATATAATTATCAACATAAATTAAGACTCAGAAGTTAAGTAACTTCTCCAAGGTCACATAGCTAAGAAATGGGGCCCTAGAATTTGATCCTTGGGGACCTCAGAGTTCACGTCCTTTTTACTAAACCAGTTTTCTTAGATGAATCCCAATTTCATTGCATTACTGAATGAGAAAATCATTTCTCCGTTTTGTTTCCTTTATTTTGGGAATACAGTGAGAAAAAGGAGGTGTGTGCAGTAAACCCCACTGGACTGTTCGTTGAATGCACGGTCAGGGTCTTAGCCGTCTCTGTTGTTTCAGCATCCAAGTCTGGCACATGGAAGAATCTCAAAGATGTTGGCTGACTGCAGAGAACTACAGAGGTTGCACAGTGAGGATAGACCCACCTGTCAGCTATTGGGAATTAACTACTTTTGAAATATAAGCACATATAGAAGACTCAGTGCTTTGGTGACCATAAAGACACCACAGAGACCTCCACTGACAATGGTGTCTCAGCCACAGGCAGCCAAACTTGTGCATTGGGTGCCCTTCCTTATCACCACCTGAGCTCTCTCATAAGGAAATGGATGTCTGTGGAACCTCAGTGCTTGGCCTTAGGCTCCCCTTAATGATGTAGCAACTGCTCAGTGCACAGGGAGGGAGTGTGGAAACTGGGAGGGGAGCAGACACCACGTGAGGGGGACTGTGCTCTCACGCCACCTCCAGCTGGCCTAGGCTCAATCACGAGGCTTCCCAGGATCTCAGTTTCCCCATCTTATCAGACAAGGAGGCCAAGGTCTCTTCTACAGCAAAATCCTTTGTCCATTAAAGGGTACAAGACTTTATGTTGATGTCAGTTGTATATTAAAAAATGTTTCTGGACCTCGTGTTCAAGGCGATCAGTGTAGTCAGCCTTAGAGTAAGTATTTTAAGAGTTTGAGATACAAAGTAGAACTCTAAGCTCTTCCCTCATTAACAATCTTTCAAAGTGGACAGGTACTTATTTTTATGGGTTGACATGAGGCATTGTCCCTGATTGGAAGCTCGCCTGGTCATCTACCCATGGGACTTTATAAGGTAGGTCTGGTATAATCAATAGATGGGGACATTTTAAATAACCAAATCAATCATAAATGAGGCCTGCAGTAATATTAATAACTATTCTCTGCTTTTCTGCTCATAGGCCTTGCTCATTTGTTATGAGAGTTTTATACCATCTCAACCTTGAAAATTTGAGGAGGGTATTATCCTGAGAATGGTTGTTAGTATAGAGCAGTCTCTTTTTTCCATCTTAAAAATGATCCACCAAATAATAATGACATCCCCGTTTTCTCCCACCCATAATTCATATATTCAGTTCTACTGGGATATTAAACTACTTTGGGACCTTAGAGGTAAGCTGTGAATGAACCCTAGTATATCTATGCCATGGCCTATTAATAAATTCTTCAATAATGATCTACCATGGGGTTTGAAGCTAGTTAATATCCATTAATTTGCCTTGTCTTAAATATAAATTTTTCTTTTCCCCATAGAATATCCTTCTGAAAATGACTACCACTAAAACTATCAGATTGTTAATGTGCTTCTCGCTTTACTCTTAATGAAAAGTAGACTATCTAATATACGAACCTCAGATCATAAAATATCTTTTTTTTTTTTTTTTTTTGCTAATGGTGAGGCCTTGGCTTAGTGTTAACACATTCAGTTCCATTCAATTTCATCAATATTTGTAATATTAGATAGCATTTATATAATAGTATTATAACTTTTCATGATCCCTGAGTGCACAGTTTAGCAGAAGAGCAAATGTGAACAAATAACTATAAGATGATAAAAGACAGAATTATATATAAGGCTTCATATGGAAGAAGAAGTCATTAGATTTACTTTTAGAGGAGGAAAGTATCAAGCTAGACAGATAAGGTGACATCTGTAAGAATTTGAGCAAAGAAGTAGGGCAAAATAACATGAAATTGCACATATTCTAAAAACTGTGAGAAGTCTAGTGTAGCTAAAATGTAGATTGTATGAGTTATAGGAAACCTCCAGAACAATCTCCCAAATGGAAACTGAGATCCTTAGTCCTACAGAAATCCAGTGTTTCCTTCTTATGAGAAGCAGATGAGATTGACAGACTTTGACTGTTATCTGTTTTTCTTTAGAACAAGTTATTTCTCCCTAAGTGTCTCTCTCAGAGTCAGGCTGCAAATGTGCCCCAAAGCAGGCTGAAAGAAGGAGGGACACACCTGCGAATCCCCTGACTAATGCCTTTTTGTTTAGAAATCCTTGCTTTTTGATATATTTATAAAAAAATATAAAGACCTACATCTCTTTGTATCCAAATATAAAAGAAAGTCTGGGTCAACTGTCACCATGGACCCAGAAAAACAATACAAGGCGTTAGAATGTCCTTCCTCTTTTGCTGGAAGTCACCCACAGGGGTTCAGCTGTGGATTACACCCCTTTGCACCCACTTCCATTATGAAATGAGCCATGCCAGCTCTGGGGCCAGGGATTCAGAGCCTGTAGAAGCAGCCCAATTTTGGCACAGGCTAAAGCAAGACAGATGATATCTGGATATTGTTTGGGATTTTGTTTAATCAAGAAAAAAGGGAAAGAGAAAATTTCTATCTTACTGCAATGTTTATTTCATTATGATAGAAAGAATAAAAAGTTGATTCTGGCCCAGGGAAGGAAACCTTCCTTAATTTTGGCAGACTCTGAAACAGTGGTGGTAGGTAGTATTATGACATGAAGCTGGAGAAGTTAAGTTGGGCCAGGTTATGAAGAACCTTGTACACAAGGATGAGAGTTTAAACTTCACTTTATGAGCAATCGTGACCTTTCCAAGATTTTTATGCAGGGAGGCGATGTGGTCAGCCAGGGAACTTTGATGATGCAAGTGGTGATGAAAAATCATTATAGGCCAGAGCTATAGGCATAAACACATTAGGAGGCTATGAGAGCAGGGCCAACAAGAGATGATAAAGGGCCCAACAAGGGTAGTGGCAGTAGAGTGAGGGACTAGGACAAAGAGAAGGACATCGGGTAGGATTGACAGTTCTTGAGTACTTGGATATGGAAACTGCAGGGAAAGAAGTCAGCTTGGGCAAACATATGGATGGCAATACTGTTCATTGAAACTGGAAGGTGCAAGAGCAGGAGGAGTGTTGTTGTTTAAAAGAAAGTTAACAAGTTCAGTTTTGTGCTTTTTGGGCTTAAGATGACTGCAAGGCTTCCAGGTGGAACTTTCTGGTAGGCGGGTACTTAGGTGAATGCTGGGAAAGCAGAATTATGTCTGGGAAACATAAGCATGTATGTGTTTCTTGGAACCATGGGCATGGAGGACATCACAAAGAATGAAGGTTGAGAGAAAGAAGAGCAGTGCCTTGAGGACAGAACCACTGGGAACCCAAACATTGAGAAGGCAAGCTGAGGAAAAAAGCCACAGAATCCTCTTAGAGGTAGGAGGAGAAGGAGAAGAGAATAGGGAAAGGAGTTATTTCTAAGGAGAAGGAGGAAGAGTTTGGCACATTGTGTCACCTCTGGTCTGAAAGTCGGCCAGTGATATTTATAATAGAGTTCCTGCTCTTTGCCAAAAATGCATCTCCAGAGTTTTGGGCAGGTATATGGAAGTGATACATGGCCCAAGAGCCTCTGACAATTACTAGAGAGCCTGAAAACACACACACACACACACACACACACACACACACACACACACACGGCTCAATATTATTTATAATGCAATAACCTCCTCTTCCTCAAATTACAAATTAAGTATGGTTGGAGTTTGTGGAAGTGATGATACACTAATAATGAAATATTAATGCTGACTTTTTAGCAACATAATTGTAGGATATTTGTTCATTCATTTAACAGATTAAAAACTATTGAGGATATAGAGAAGGAAAACACGTTCCTACCCTCTAACAACTCAGAGTCTTGAGGAGAAAGCTGGAGGATGACAATTATGATACAGGGTGATACAACTGTGCAACCTTTAATGAGGTAGCAGAGCCAGACAGCAGTCATCAATGGCTGCTAAAAACCATTAGGTGAAAGGTTGTTGAGGATAATGGCTGACTCAGGCTGCTGCCTCCTGAACCCACTGTCAGTTTCATCAGCGCTCAGAGAGAGACACAGGCATGATGACCTGCCTCCTGAAGTGATGCAACAGGAAGTACTCAGCACCACCCGCGAGGATTGTGGTGGTAGAAGCAACCCGAGTTTAATCAAGCCTCTGGATCTAACGACCAGCTGACAAAAGCCACGGGGAATAGAGGAATACATTACCACCATGAATGCAATCACTTCCAGAATGTGGGAAAATCTACGGAACAAATGAGCTGGTTTCTTTAACAAATAAATGGTGTGGAAAACAAATGGGAGGGAGGATGATTATAGGTTAAAAGATATTTAAGAGATATTTCAACCAATGAAATGTGTGAATTTTGGATTCTAATGAAAACCAACTACAGTTTTTTACAAAAAGTAATTTTTGGAGATAATTAGGGAAATTTAAGTACTGGCTGGATAGTAGATGATATTTGGGTCTTATGGTTATAATTATTAGGTGTGATAATGGTACTGTGGTCAAAATTTTAAAAGGATTTCTTATCTCTAAAAAACATACACACACACACACACACACAGATACACACGCACATATATGTATGCATTTAAGAATGAAATAATGCGTTAACAGGATTTGCTTTAAAATATTGCCATGGGGTCATAGGATAGGGGAACAGTGTATGTGGGATATAGTTGGGAAAAAAACACAGAATACTGATAATTGTAGAAGCTGGGGTCTGGGTACATGGAAATTCATTATACTGTTTTCCCTAGTTTTTGTGTATTTTTAAACAATTTCATAAAAAAACATTCAGAATATGGTGGGATAGTTGCTATAATGATGGGAGAGGATCCTGGGTGTGGGCGCTGCCTGCAGGAGGCAATGACACTATTGTTTTGCCAAATGTGCTACAGGGTGGGAATTCTGTAGGATATTAGTAAGTGTTGCACAAGGAAAGAATTCAGGGGTGAAGGAGATTTTGGGAATAGCGGGTTCAGCAAAGCTCAAAGGGAGCCTTTGCTGCAGGATCCCCCCTTTTCGAGGAGCATTGCTGTGGGTGCAGTCGTGTGTACTGTGACTCTAAGAAGGGATATCGTAGCACATGGAATTTTTCACTTTTTCAAACATGGGAATTTTTTTTGTTATACAGAGGATTTTGCAGAATTACTTGGGGAAAAACTTGGAAAACACAAGGGTAAGAGAACTTGAGCCTTGGAAGCCATTTAGGCAGGGGAGTGAATGAGGTGCTTGGTCTCTGCAGGGGAAACAGATCTGACCCTCAGGATGTGGGGCAGTAGGCTTGGTACTCAAGGGTCTGGGATTCTCTCAAACAGCATCCAAGCCAGCTCAGCCACTTCACGGTTGTGGGCTTTGTGCAAAGCCCTTTAGCCTCTGGAAATGGAATATACTTCTTACCTGGATATTGTGAAAATGCAATGAAGATGTCAAAGGGCTGTACATACGGAAGCATTTAGCTTTCACAATCAACATATGCTCTCTTGGTGTTTCCAGAAATGAGGGTGCAGCTACAGAGGGCTTGGGGAGAGAAGAGATTGGAATCTTCTTCCTCCTTACTGAGATGCTGGTGCTCATCCACCAGCTTATATTAAAGAGTTCTCTAAGATGGACCAACCTGACCATTCCCCCATGTGAAATGTCTCAATCGAAAAAAAAAAAAAAATCCATCTTTCTTCCTACCCACCTAAATTAATTCTCTCCTGAACTGAGTAACTAGCTCAGCAGAGACAAGGGCACACATCACCCTAAAGGTCACTGAGATTTGTTTTAAAATAGCAAGTCCTAAAAAATATCTGAATCCAGTTCTCTCTTTTTCTTCCTAATGTGTCATGGTTATTTCTCCTTGTGAGATTAAAGTCCGGGACTTTTTTTGTTGTTTTGGGGGGTTGGGGGTAAGTGGAGGGTGGTCTGTAGCCCTTAGCCTGTAACCCTTACCTCAGTCTGGACCATGTGAACCCTGTGAAGTCTGAGGTCATGCACTGCTCCATAGATGTCCACAGAGTCTTTGGAGTCCAATTGCTGGAGGATTCGGTCCAAAGCAATGAAGGTTCCAGTCCTACCCACACCAGCACTGGAAGAGATGGCAAAGGAAAATTGAGCCTTTTTACTAAATTCGCCTTTTTTTTTTTTTGTATTTATAACCTATTGTTTTTATTTAATAATATACCATGGCCATTTTCTCACATTGATGAGTATTCTTCTAAAATATGAGTTTAAAATAAATACATAGTATTCAAAAACATGCAATTTGTTTAAAATATTTTCTTTCTTGTTATGAATAGTTCATTGACAAAAAAAATTTAGAAAATATAGAAAGGTAGGAAGAAGAAAAACAAAATCAATGGTAATTCTATTACCCAAAGAAATTAGCCTTTTCTTCCAGTCTGTTTTTCTAGGCAATTTGCGATATTTAAATTCGCCTTTTAAGACTGCATTTAGAGACTGCCATGATTTTTCTTTTCCCTTCCAAGTAATGGGAGAAGATAGGAATATTTCTTTCTCTCAGTGTGCATTTTCTCTCAAAGAAATATAACCCCAGCCTTCTATTTCTTTCTCCTTCCTTTCTTTCCCTTTCCCCACCCGACCCTGCACTTGGTATGTATAATTTCCATGCACGTTTTTATACTTTTCCTACATACATGTAAATCCATAAACAATATATTTCCTTTATGGGCTTCAAAAATTTACTGAAATGATGACATGTTTTATGTATCCTTTTGCCAACTTTTCTACTCAATACTGTGTTTTGAGATTTATCCACGTTGTTACATGCAGATCTAATTTCTTTTAACTATTCTGTAGAGTTCACAAACCATCTATTCCCTACAATGGATGACAATACAATAATGATGAGATCATTTTTAGCTTTTCTCTATTAAAAAATTGGTTGCCATGAACATCATTGTGCACATGTATGGAGATGTCTCAGGGGTTGACACCTAGAAGCAGAACTGCTGGGTTGGTCATGAGGTATGAACACCTTCACCTTCACTAGGGATTGCCAAATTGTTCCCCAAAGTGGTTTTGTTCTCTGGGGATTTTTGATGCACACATTTAAAAGATGAAGAACCGGTCCTCCAGTGGTCCTGGGCAACGATGCCTGCCATTTTTGAGAAAGCAGGAAGCTCTTGAATGCCTGCCTCACCTTCCAGTTGGAAGTGTCAGGGTTCCAATGACATAGGAAAGCAGGGCTCCTAGGGTGCTGGGCTGATTGGGAAGACACAAGTGCACTTGGCATTTTCCTTACTGTAGCAATTCCTTGCTCCTTATTTATCAGTGCCATTCAGTTAGGGTTATCAAAGCATTGTTGCAAACACTAATTAGCTAAATACCAGGCTCCCCAGAGAGAAAATCGCTTGTTAGGTTGATTTCATGTACAGATTGTCTGAAGCAAAGAGAAATCAGGAGAGAAGAGAAATTCAAAGGAAAAATTGGGTGCTATATGTGTCAAGTGCTATGCTGTGCTTTGAATGTTTGTGTCCTCTCCAAAATTCATGCTGAAACTTAATCCTCAATGGAACAGTATTAAGAAGTGGGCCTTTAGGAGGTGATTATGCAGAGCCCTCATGGATAGGATTAGTGCCTTATCATAGGGCTGGAGGGAACTAGCTAGGTCCTTTTGCCCTTCCATCCCTTCTCCCATGTGAGGACACAGGCTTTGTCCCCTGTTGACAATGCAGCAATACTGCACCACCTTGGAAGCAGAGACCAGGCCCTCGATAGACATCAAACCTCTGCTGCCTTGATCTAGACTTCCCAGATCCCAGAACTGTGAGAAATAAATTTCTATTGTTTACAAATGACCTAATCTGTGGTATGGCACAAAAAGATGAAGACATGCTACTAGATCTGGAGGGAAGTCTAGGACGGAACCTCGAAGAATGGGTAGGGCTTGTACAGATGGGGAGAGAGACAAAGCCATTCCAAGGACTGAGAATGGCCAGAGGCAAGAATGAGCTTGTGCACTCTCCTTCCTGGCTGGAACGGGAGGTGAGTTTTTGGGAACTTGGATGGAGGGTGAGCCGGGGCCCATGATGGAAGTCACAGCAGGACTTTGCATTTTAGACAGTAAGAAAAAGAACAAGAGGGAGAGAGAAGGCTGCATGCTGAGAATGAGAGAGAAGTGGAAAAGGAAAAAAGTGGAAAAGAAGTCAGTGAAGAGGAGCGAGGTTGGCAGGGGAAGGAGAGGAGGGTAATAAAGTCCCCCAGGGGCAAGCCAGGCTGGTTGGCTCCGACAAACCCTCGGCCGTCCAGATTCCCCATGCTTATGCCTTTCTCTAGACTCCCAGACACAACCCCCATACGTATGGCTGCCATTTTATTGGCTCCGAGGCCACCACGTACCTGCAGTGCACCACGGTGGGCCCAGCACCCAGGCTTCTGTTGATGTAGTCCCTGACGGTTCTCACAAACTGAATCAGGGACTGGGTGGTCTCTGGGACTCCATGGTCTGGCCACACCGTGTAGTGAAAGTGGCGGATGAGTCTGTGTGCATCAAGCTGCTCCTCCTGCAAGAGCAGAGAACAGGACAATAAGAGGAACCGCCCAAGACAAACCCTCAAACTCAACAACCGTGCCATGCAGGAATTCCTACAGACTGAAACTACAGGAAAGGAACCAGCTAAAACGGGATTCACAGATGCCCTTCATCTTTCCAAGCTAGGTTGTTGAATGAAGTCAAGCAAACCAACATACGCTGCATATCTTAAACTCCCGGATGGTCCACTCGGGCAGCACGGACTCTGAGAGCATCTGTAGGATGAGGTCCCCATAGTAGAGGGAATCCTGGTCTGCTGGCCAGTAATGGTCACACTTTACCTAGAAGAAGACAAACAGAAAAAAGGTGAGTCCAGAACCGTGACTCCTTTGTGAACCTGGACTCTCCCTCCTCGAAATGCCTTCCTGAGCTGGGAATCCAGGGTCAGCTGCTAAAGCAATTTGACCATTTACTTTTTATTAACATTAACCTACTCATGGCCAGTGCCGGAGCTGAGCGGCTGCCTAGAGTGAAGGGGAGACCCCGCACGAGGCGCACCCACACGCCCCAACCTCTGCATTCATTCACTTTGTAGGCACGGTGACATGTGGCTTTTTTTTTTTTAATTAATTTCCTCAGTTCCACTAACAAATAAACCATGGCTCACAATTTATTATTTTTTTTTTTTCTGAAGAAAGATCTAGTTGGGCATAGGAAGGCACTGTCTTTCTGGCCCTGCTTTGTTCATATTTTTATGTCACTGTCCTAACTTGGGACATGTGTCAAGAGATCTTCAAGAAATCAGAATGTTTAGCTAAGCTCGCCGTTAGCTAAGCTCTCCTGTACAAAGACAGGAGAAAGAAGATTGTGAGCATGTATTTATCAAGCACAGATACTGAGCACTTTACATGTACTCTCTCTTTCAATCCTCAAAGTAACCATACAAAGCAGAGGATTATAATTGCATTCCAAGAGGTTCGCTTAATTTGTCTAGGTAATTATTTTACTCTGCATCTGCTGACACAGCCTAAAACTCGCTTCTTTCTTGAGAGCAGGGGCAGGTGCAGTCACTCTGGCAGAGTCTTTCTGTGGCCGTACACTGAAGGAAGAAGCAGCCAAGTGGTCAGGTATAATCTTTCTTTGTAATAGGCACTGCCTATAACCCTAATCTTCAAATCGAAATAGCTTTGACTGAAACTTCAGACCCAGAATCAGAATCAGGCATCACCTGGATGGATTCACTATTAGAACTTTCTGAACTGAGTAGCTTAAGTCACTAACATTGTTCTCACATGATCCCTACTTGGTTTTGTGTGGTTTAACTGTGGATGGGGGGGGCGGGGCGCAGAATTCTATCTGTGCAGTGGAAAGCAAAGCTTGGAAGTCAGGAAGGCTGTTTACTCACTCGGCCCTTCTCCACACACTGGGTCACCATGACGATATTATGGACGTTTTGTTCCCATGCCATTTTCCAGAAGTCATCTTTGGTTCCAGGAAGCGGTCCCTGAGTGGCGATGTATTCTCTTCTGAAGTTGTTGCCCTGCAATGAATTTACAATATGGAGAGTCAGAAACAATGGGCCTCTTCAGAACTGTAAACAAAGAGTTAGCTCTGCCGATTAGATGATATGAAGGTCTCTGCCAGGACCCTAACTTGAGAAAAAGATACTAACATAAGTGTCGAGTCTCTGGAGCAGGAAGGAAAAAGGCCAGAACATTGACCTATTGTTAAGAGCCACATTCCCTTTTATTAGACTGGGTGTATTCTAACTGGCTAATGGAGGACTCGGGCAATGATCTAGAAAATACTTCACCCTCGATTACATGCATGTGTGTCTGTGTGAGAGAGAAAGAGACAGAAGACTGAGGGACTGACTTTAAACAGGCTCTTTCCCTATTTAGTGTAGAAGAGTTTTAGTCATTTTGGAAAATCGACATTACAATAATTTGGTAAGAGATGTCATGCAAAGGAAGCTTAATGGAAAAGAACCCACTGTTCATTGAGCAGCCACCATCTAACGTGCAGTGGGTCAGGACTTGCACAGATCTTATTTGATCCAAACCACAATTCTATGAGCTAGAATATTTTCACTCACTCATTCTGCTCTCCAGCAATAAGAATTGCTTGCAAACCTTGGTAGAAGCTCTTCCTCTCCTTGCTTCTGCTCAGGGTCTCTACATTATGTCACCCCCGCCCACCCAAACACTGCCTCCCATCTGACTAATCCTTATTTATCCTCGTCATGCCGCCTGCCTGGACGAGCCTTCCTTTATCTCTCTCTCTGCTGGTTGGTCTTCTCCGCTTGGGTGCTCCATGGCAACCTCCAGCCTCTCACTACACAGTGTGGTCCTCAAACTGGCAGCGTTGGGATCACTCAGATGCTTGATCAATCCAGAAATGCAGACTCCCAGGCCCCACCTCAGCCCTGCTGGATTAGAATCTGCATTTTAACAAGGTCCCCAGATGGCGCGATGTCTGTTAATGTTGGAGGAGCATTGCTCTAGCAGGTTTCTCCTGGCCTTGCCTTCTAATTTCCTGATGCCCCAACTCTTTTGAGAGTTCCTGTAGGGTTGGATGGCATCTTATCTTATCCCTGTACACAGCCTAGTGTTCAACATACAATAGTGTTTACTGAGTGAATGGATAATTGTTTGAGGTAAATATTATTATCCTAAGTTTTTGGAAAGGGAAAGGGAGGCCCAAAAAGGTAACATAATTTTCCCAAGGTCACAGAGTCGACAGGGGCAGAAGTGGGATTCAACCCTAGATCTGTTTGACCTTAAAACTTTGTCCACTGTAGTGGCTGTAGGAAGGTGGCAAGATGCTAGCCAAACTTAGAGCCCAAAGATTTGACACAACCTTTGAGTTGTGTCTGTGGTTTTCAAAAATCCAAATAACTTGGCAGGCTTAGCAGTGGGGCGCATCTTCCTTAGGGAACTCTGACCTTGGCTAAGGGCTGCAGAGAGTAAACGACGTATGAAAATGCATCTGGGGCCCATTATAATTTTATGTGGGTACAGCCATGGTGAATAACAAGGCTTAGCAGTGATTGAATTGGATACCCCATGTTTTATGGCAATCAGACATGGTCGTCTGAAATCTACACGTTTCCAGACCTGAGAACAGTGGGAACGGACGGTGGGGTGGCATGTCCAGTGTAGCCACCCATCAAAGCTTCATCCTGGCACTATGGCCCAGTGGTTCACTTACAGGGATGTAGCTGGCATTGATGTAGTCGGAGCAAGGGTCATCATCTACGTTGGACAGCTTCACTCGCGAGGCATCATCTGGAAGGAAGTTATTGAGAGATTTGTCACTGAGTCTTGGGGTAACTTTTCTACAGTCTGTGTGATGTGTAGTACACGATGTGCGTTAGCTCTGATCCCCACAAAGGCCCCACAGGGGAGGTGTTCTCATCTCCACTTTACAGATGAGGCCCACATAGGATGACTAGCTTGCTGTGGGTTGCATAGGTGGCTCATAAACAGTCAGACACAGGAGACAAAGTGAAGCCCCATCTGGGCTTTCCTCTGCAACACTATGACATTTGCCTGAAGGAGCGGCGAGCTCCCTTTCCCTGCTGGAAAAAATACAATCCAGAAAGACTACCTTCTGTTGCTTTGCCTAATGGGGTAAGGATAATTTAAATAAAAATTTCTAACTGAAGACTTTGTTAAGCAAACCCAGGTCAGCTTGATGTCAGAGCCCTTGCTGTTAACCCCATTACTGTTTTTAGCCTCCAAGGAGAAGCAGTAGGACCACAGGGGAAAATGTCAGCAGCATAAGCGGCCTCTCATAATCAGAATTTAAACCGGTTGTTCTCCCTCTGGAGGGAAGTACAGAAACATACAAGTCATTTCTTATTGAAGGTGTTCTGAACCTGAGATTGTCCATATCCAGCTATACCATATTTCTTTAGCCCCATTTTATTCCTGGAAAAGTGCAGAAATGGCTAGAGGAAGACAATATTACAAATTTTGACACAAAACTTACAGGGCAATATATTGTTGTATCGATTTTTCCCTCTATTCTCCGGCAAGAGTGCAATGTCACAAGACTGGTTTCGACCCACATCTTTTAAGTCCTATTAGGTCAAAAAGAAGTTTGCAAGTGAAGAATATGAAATAGAATAAGGCAAATCATATAGTCCTAGAGATAGATAAAAATATAAAAATATGTGCAGTAGCTACTATTTATAGAATGACTGGTATTTGACATGCATTACCGTGATCCCCACAACAGCCCCGCGAGGGAGGTGTTCTTATCACCATTTTATAGACGAGGCTCAGTCAGAGTAACTAACTTGCCCCAGGTCACTCAGTGCCAAATCTGGGAATCAAATCCAAAGCCTGGGTACTTTTCCCCAAGTGATGTCATTTCCCAGCCAAGCAAATGGCCAGGCTGAAACACTGACAGCATTATGTTTGCATTTGAGATTTGTTAGTTCTTCCTTACCATGTGATCCAGGTAGCACGTGATTTGCTGTGCTACTCTGGGGCTCGAACTGGCCTCTGAGATTGTGCAGGTGGTATATTGTGCAGGGAATGGTTTAGGCATAAAAGAGGGTGCAGCTGAGATCCTAAGCAGCATCCTAACTCTTGAGCCCCATCAGCCTATGGCTGCAAAGTAAGGGTTAGGATGGAAATTCTGCCAAGGACTAGGGGTGCTGGGGCTTCATTCCATCTGAATTGTACCTCGTATTCCTTGGACAGAAGGTAGTTGGAGTCAGCCTGCAGCTTCATGAAATGCCCTTCGAACTGATTTACTTTTATTGGGCTGTAATTGAAAATGAAACAAAACAAAAATTACTCCAGAAAAGGGAAAATGATGTAACCAGTCTGAGTCATATTTCAAAGGCAGATAATATAGTAATTGAGTTTTCTCTCTTACCAAGAAGTTTTCCGGTTACTGTGAAGGAGAACCAAAAGAAAAGGAAAGAGCTCCTTAGCAAATCTCACATAATACCATCTTTCAATAAATTATATGAAGCTGAATGTGGTGCTTACCCTTTCTGGCCCAGGTTTAAGTGGACAGATAATGGCCGATCCCTACGTATGCTCAGGCGGGCAGAGGGCCTTTCTCGACCATGGCTGAAACGTAAGGGAGAGGATTTTTATTCTGATTATGATACTTGGCTTGAACAAATTTTCCCATTTATGGTAAGGCTGTGCATGTTTGTGCAAATTGGATTTTTCAGTATTCATGTAGATTTGCACTCAGCCAATATCTCTTTGGGGGAGGGAAAGGAAAGAGCATAAAGAAGTAGATCTTTCCCACTCAGAAACGGATCTCTGCAATAACCAAAGATTTGTCTTCTGGTTTTTGGCTACAGGTTATAATCACTTCCCACATTCTCAATAAAACTTTCCTTAAAAAAAAAAAAAAACCCACAAGAGTGAACCAGACACGACTGCAGGAGAGAAGGCAATGTGCCAAATAAAGAAAATTTACTAAGAGAAGAAGGCAAAGCATTGGGGCCACATGCTATTTGGTTTTTTTAGGTCCCTTCTTAAATTAGGATGGCAGATATGAGCCACAAAATGGTGATGTCACCCATACTTTTCAGGATATTTCAGAAAAGCACTTGGGCACACAATTTGCAAACATCTCTGTCTTCATTAGAACATGAACCACACTAAAATATTTTTTTCCTATGCAAAAGGAGTCTTTTCATCTTTTTTTTTTGTCTTTTTTGAGACAGGTCTTGCTATGTTTCCTAGGCTGGTCTTGAACTCCTGGGCTCAAGCGATCCTCCCACCTCTGCCTCCTGAGTAGCTGGGACTACAGGCATGTGCCATCGCATCTGGCTTCATGTTTAAGGAAAGCTACAGATGATCCCTCAGTTATTCGGTAAGGACCAAATTCATCAATGGTATATAAAGGAGCTGAAAAAGAGTGACTCATGGTTTTAGAATTTGGCTTTTATTTTTATTGGGAAAACACTGATGATTTAATCTGGGGAAATTGAATTATTTTCCCTTCTTACTTTTCAGGCTAAAGGGCATTTTCAGTTCCATCTTTACAGCTGTGGGCTCAATCACCAAAGGGATCTTTGTCCTTACCTTGTTTTCTTCCTGCAGATGAATAAGGCAACGACAGCCACCAGCATGCCAATTAAAAACAGACCAGCACTCACACCTTCAATCACTCCAAACAAGGGCTCTACAATAATCCGGATGGAAACAACAAACCCAGGTGGGAAAATTAGTGTGAGGGAACCAGTAAGGGAGCTACTGAGGCTGTAGCTCCCAAGTCATGTTATTACAAATAGAATTCAAGCGATGCCCACAGTGAGGCACTTACTTTCCAAAGGCTACGAGTATGCAGCTGAGAAGATGAAATACTGGCTGCCACCCTGTAACGGTCAGGCTGGACATGACTGTATACTTTTGAAGTTAATAGTGTGTAACTCATAAAGGAATTTTGGACTTTGTTTGTAAAGCTTGGGACACCCGAGATAAAGGCCAGAAGTTTGCCAACAATATAAAAATGCAATTTCACGTATATAAAACATGTCACATAGCATCTGGGGCTTCGGCAAATCCACTGAATTGCGAGTTATTTTAAAAAAATCTCATTTTTATTATCTGGTATGATACTGCCACTGGGAGTTGATGAATAGGTAAGGAAAACTCATTGTTTTTTAACTAACTTTATTGAAATATAATTCACATATCATATAATTCACCCATTTAAGTTGTACGATTCAATGGTTTTTAGTATTGTCACAGAGTTTGGCAGTTCTCACCACAATCAATTTTATAACATTTTCATTACCCCCAAAACAAACCTCATACCTATTTGCAGTCACTCCCCATTCCTCCCTCTCCTCAACCCCTGCAACCACTAACCTACTTTCTGTGTCTATGTATTTGCCTGTTCTGGATATTTCATATAAATGACGTCATAAATATGTGGTCTTTTGTGATTGGCTCCTTTCGATTAGCATAATGTTTTCAAGGTTCATTCGTGTTATAGTATATATCGATATTTCATTCCTTTTTATAGCTGAATGATAGTCCTCTGTAGGGACATATCATGTTTTGCTTACCCATTCATCCAGTGATGGACATTTGGATTGTTTCTACTTTTTACCTATCATGAATAATGCTGCTATGAACGTTCATGTACAAGTTTTTGTGTGGACATTTGTTTTCATTTCTCTTAGGTATATACTTAGATAAGTGGAATTGCTGGATCATATGGTAACTCTAGGCTTAACGTTTTGAGGAACTGCAAAACTGTTCTCCAAAGCAGCTATACCATTTATATCTCCACAAGCAATGTATGAGGGTTCCACTTTCCCCATATCTACTTGTTATTGTCTTTTTAATTGTAGCCATTCCAGTGGATGTGAGGTGATATCTTACTGTGGTTTTGATTTATATTTCTCTAATGATGGTGAACATATTTTCATATGCTTATTGGCCAATTATACACATCTTCTTTGGAAAAATGTCTATTCAGATCCTTTGCCTATTTTAAGATTGTGTTGTCTTTTTATTATTGAATTGTAAGGTAGAAATTCTTTATATATTCTGAATAGTCAGCCCTCCTAAGATATATAATTTGCAAATATTTTCTCTCATTTTGTAGGTTGTCTTTTGGCTTTCTTGATTGTGTCCTTTGAAGCACAAACATTTTAAATTTTGATTAAGTCCAATTTATCTGTTTCTCCTTTTATTGCTTATGCTTTTGGTGCCATATCAAAAAGACTATTTCTGAACCCAAGGTCACAAAGATTTACTCATATATTTTCTTTTAGAAGTGTTACTGTTTTACCTCTTATATTTAGGTCTATGGAGTAGCCCATTTTTGAAGTTGTATTTTAAGGCCCTGGATTTGTTTATTCCATGTTGCTTTTTAAGACTCATCAAATCAAAACAATCATCTTTTTTTAAATGTGGTTAACATTTTAATATATATATATGTTTGCTGTATTCCTTTACTGGACTACATATAATTTTTGTTGTGTAACAATATTCACATAAGAAAGAATTGTGTTTACAAAGTCCCTACTAAACATTAAATTATAAGCAAAGACATCTAAATCCTCTTAACTGTGTTCTGATCCCTCTTTGGTTTGAAAAGTAGAAGATTATCCCCATATTTGGCATAAATAGATTGAAATGCTTGTGAGGCTGAGTCATCTTTTGTCATGCAGCATGACAGCCAGTTTTAGCTATGAAGAAGAACTTCCCCAGACCTAGAGGTCAAGCATTGTAGAACACTGGCTACAGGGAAGGGCTGGGCAGACAATGGTGTTGAGAAAGAAGGTGATGAAAATGATGCTATTCTTAGCATGATGGGAATATTCAGAGACAGTGCTGTAAGAAATCGTATCCTCAGGCAGAAAGTGCCAGAAAGCCATACCATCTTGGACAAGTTACTTAACCTTTTGGTGCCTCAGGTCCTCACCTTTAAAATGCAGATGATAATAGCATCGACCTCAAAAGGTAATAGTGAGGACTGGGTGAGTTATTCTGTGTAAAATGCTTAAAACTGTACCTCCATAGATAGGGTGACCAGTAAATA
>NW_012141858.1:4313293-4333343 GCF_000956105.1 Propithecus coquereli
TTCTTGAGTTCCTTCTATCTTGAAGAGTCTCTGGCTGTAGGTTTACTGATAGAGTTTTAGGCTTGGTTTATATGGGAAAACTTTTGCTAGTGTTAATTTAAATTTTATGAAAGTAAATGGAAGACTCCTCTTTCCTTTTAAAAATTCTACATTTGTTTAACCCAAAGGTATCTGGCCATGTCCTGTGACAATGCTGAAGCAGCACTAGGCCTGGGCAAATAGTTCTGATCTAACTCATGCCCAGGTCCAAGTGTAATCTTGTAAAATGAACATCAAGATGATATTGATCAACCACATCTATAATTTCCATCTCTAAAAGGTCCTTTCCAAGTCAGAAGTTGTACTTCCAGGAATAAAAGACTGTTGATGGAAGTATATTGTGAAATGTCCCCAAAAGGTTAACAGGCAGTCACTGCACGTTAAATGGCAAGGTGAGAAGTCAGTGTGTTGCTAATTTATTATATATTTGGATATTGAAAGGAGTGTCTCTGATGATAAGAGTTTCTTACATTTTTGTAGTGATTTATATGTGTGGAAGGACTTTTTCCTACATGGTTCTATTTGATCATCTTCAATCTCTCCAGTATAATAAGGGAGCTTATTATATTACTGTAGAGGTTTGGAACCTAAATTCTGGAGAGAGTCCATGTTTTCTTGCCCAAGATCACAGAGAAAGCTGGTGAAAGAAAACTAAACTCCACGTTTTCTGACTCCTAGTGCAGATCTCTTTCCCATAATTCCTTTTGGCTTAATTTTTGGTTAAAAGCAACGACTTCTATTGGGGGGATGGCAAAAAGAGCCTGGGCTGGGAATCGGAGGATCTGAGGTCTAGCTCTCACTCTGTCACTAATCAGTTAAATGGTCCCTAAAGTTCTTTATGGCTCAGTTTCCTCAGCTATAAAATAAAAACATCAGTTATAACAACCTTGACATGTTCTGCTCTGAAATTCTAGGAATCACAGATGTAAACGCAAAGCACAAAATGGATACAGATGAATAAGAACCTTCAGGAACACAGGAAGGAGATAATGACCTAGTATAGGCTTGGCTTAAAATTAATGGGTCATCAGTAACTCTGTCCTTACAACTTGTTCCAAAAAATAAATACCACAACTACATTTTCTAGCCCACACTTAGCACCCACCCACAGTCCTGTCTCATCCTGTCATCCTGGTCTTATATTCCCCACTCCTCCTTTTCACACACCCTTTGTTTGAAACTGGACTATTTGCTCTTCTCTAAACAATTTCTCTTCATACTCTGACTCCCACTATTCCCTCGTCTCTCCACACTGAATCTCCTCCTGTCCCTATCTCCCTATTTCCAAGTCCTTTTGTATGTTTTAATACTCAGGGAAAACGATACTCCCTTCAAGAAGCCTCTGAACCTCCGCGGCACTTATTTTCCTATAGCTCTCGTGCCCTTCAACGTTTCTGCCTGTACGTTTATAGACAGGTCTTCTTTCTCTTTCTGCATCATAAGCTCCTTGAAGGCAGGGGCTCCCTCTTATTTATCTTTCTATCACCCACAATACCTGGCCCAGTACCTTACACAGAGGAGACGATAAAACATATATTGAACATATTATTATCGGCATGACCATAGTATGAATAAGACACTATTTTAATGAACAGATATTTGATAGAATTATTTCCACTTTCAATGTGTCCAGAATCAGAATTCTATAGCAGAAAGTTAGAGATCATGTGGTTTAATTTCCTTCATTTGAGGAAAATGAGGTCAGGAGAAGCCTGACCACCTGACCATGGTCACATTGCTATTCTATTTAGAATAAAAGCAAAACCAGATCAGTATTTTCCTAACTTCCAAGCTGCCTCTCCCCATAATGATCTGCCCTTTCTCCTTCCACATGGAACAATGCTAATAATACATACGGATAATAGCAACCCAACAATGAAAGGGAGCACATGACATTCGTTGACATAATAAACTTGCATATCGGTTAAACCTAGCATTTCCCATTTCTTTTCAATCCTAATTTTTCTTTTTCCATGTTCTTTCCTGTGTACCTCTTCCCTTTGGAAAAAAGATGCCTGACAATGTCGAGGGTCACTGTGGTGATTATCGCCCTGAGACAGGCAGAATTCTGACTGCGCTGAGCAGGAATTCAGCTGTCACCACACAAGAGGCTGCTTAGCATGTGGCTCTCCCATGTGCTTTGAAAGGCTGTGCCTCCTCTTATCAAGCATTGTCTTCTGGCGTGCTTTTAACAGGACTGAACCAAATGTATATTGAAGAAATATATGAAAGCTGTGTTCTAGAAAACAAGTTTGTATGCCCTGAGTTGGTTAAGCTATAACAAGAATGTGTAACTTTCATAGAGCATCTCGGCTCATTCCCTTATTTGTTCATAAACATTTCACGAGCACCTCGTTTGTGCCAGGTACATGCCATATTGTTTCATAACCCATGACGTGTCTGTGTCCCCTATTAGACTGTGAGCTCTTGCAGTCTAGTGAAGAGGACAGGTAATTCAATAAAGGGTTAAAAGCCACTTGTAAATGCAGTATTGGAGGGATGCAGGGATGGGGTGCTGTGAGAATGGAGCTCAGGGGGGGCCTAACGGTGCAGCCGTGGGTTGGCAGGGGTGGTGTGGGTCTGGTAGGGGGTTGAGCTGGCTTTTGAAATATATGAAGAAATTCACCAGCCAGACGAGAGTGGAAAGCATTTCAAAGAGAGTGAAAAGAATATGCAAAAGCTCAGAGGTATAAGAGAGCTATGTCACATTCAGGGAACTCTAAGGAGGGGAGTAGCAAGAAGGCAGGTGTACCTGGGCCAAACGATCGGAGCAAGGCTGGCAAGGTAGGCAGAAGAGAGAAGGCAAGGGCTTTGTGTGCCCTGCTCTGGAACCTGCGCTTGCTCTTGTAAGAGAATGGTAACCATGAGAATACCTTAATCTGGAAGGGACATGACAAGATTTGATCTGTCACATCCTCAGGACTACTCCTCAGGACAACCCTATGATGCTTTGCAGATGAGGAAAGTCAGGATTAGAGAACTGAAATGCTGCTCTTGTAAGTGAATGGTAACCATGGGAATACCTTAATCTGGAAGGGACATGACAGGATTTGATCTATCACATCCTCAGGACTACTCCTCAGGACAACCCTATGATGCTTTGCAGATGAGGAAAGTCAGGATTAGAGAACTGAAATGCTGCTTACAAGGTTACACAGCTAAAAAGTAGCAGAGGTGGAATTCAAACGCAGGGGCTCTTCCAAAGACCTCTGCAGCTACTATGGGTGCTGATCCAGATCCAAATTGTCTGTAGCTTCTTGCTCTCACTCAGAAATTCAGAATGAGTCATCTTCACTCCTTTTCTCTCCGTAAGTGAATAAACAAAATGAGCCTCAACTTTCCAACTCAAAAAGAGAAAACCTTTGGGAGACTTTTGCTGAAGTTTTCTTGAGCCCAAGTAACCGAGAAGCTGAAGCATCTCTTGATTCTCACAGGAACTGAAGAATCCCAGTGTTTTGATCTCTCTTATGTTTCGCCCTTGCTCTTCTGAGATCTCATCTCCTTTAGGTAGGCTCATATGATATTTACTTCTTCTTGCACTATTCACAAGCATTTTGGCTCGTTCCCTTAGTTGTTCATAAACATTTCACCGGTACCTCATTTGTGCCAGGTATATGCCATATTGTTTCATAACCCATGACATTTCTGTGTCCCCTATTAGACTGTAAGCTCTTGCAGTCTAGTGAAGAGGACAGGTAATTTGATAAAGGGTTAAAAGCCACTTGTAAATGCAGTATTGGAGGGATGTAGGGATGGGGTGCTGTGAAAATGGAGCTGATACGGGGCCCAAGTGCGCAGCTGTGGGCTGACAGGGGGCTGTGGGTCTGGCAGCTGGTTGAGCGGATATTTACTTCTTGAAGTAAATATCACTAATAAGTTTGTGTGTTTACTCTAGAAATGCTGACTTTGCCTGGGAGGCAACAGCAAGCTTCTGCTGAGTCTGAAGCAGAGGTACCTCCACAGAGATCCTGCCAAAAGCGAATCTTTTGTTTTAGGAAAAACATCTGCCTGCCTTTGTTGATGCAAGGGAGGGGCTAAAAACTCTCTCTGGTGTGATGCTATGTCATAGTCTCCTTTTGGATCTGGTGGAAGAGTTTTGTCTACTGAGACCCAAGAGCGATACTCCAAATATGTGAGAATCAATGAGATCTCAGCACTGACCAACCAGAATGGACACTGGCCCATGGAGACCCTGATTGGCTGCCACAATGGCCTAGATAGCAGCTCGTCCAACACCCAACAGAGAAGGTACATCCTCTGCAAAAGTAATACTCTGGGATGTCTGTAGCCTCAGTCCCTGTCTCCTGAGGAGACCGATTGGGATGCCTTATACTCCTGCTTGTACCTGCTTTCTGAAAACGCAGTGCAGAGCAAGAGCACTACCAATTCCTGCGGCTGGGAGGGCCTGCTGTCGGCAGCAATGCTTGTGGGGCCAAAGCCAAACTGCTGCTCCTTTACATCTGCCATCTCAGTGGGAGAAGAGGGTGCCCCATTCATTCAGGGGCCCTCTTCCCTTAAGAGTTCTGTCTGGACTATCTTTACAATGCCTTAGAAGGTAAATAAATAAGTATAATTCCAGTCTTCATTAAAAGTGGTAGATATAACCTTATATGGTTTGGGTTTCCCTAAGCTCAGTCTTTCTATTAATATTTGGACATTTTCACAATAGCGAACATCGTAAATTATCTGACTCATGTTAAAGAAGTTGTAGGAGAAAGAACAATCTGTTAAGAACCTTGCATTCTACACATAAAGAATTGGAGCTTCTGTACAAGGCTGAAGGCCCTCTTTACACATTACCTGCAAATGGAG
Organism: Propithecus coquereli; assembly: GCF_000956105.1. Lineage (NCBI taxonomy): Eukaryota > Metazoa > Chordata > Mammalia > Primates > Indriidae > Propithecus > Propithecus coquereli. The sequence continues at coordinate 4,318,145 of NW_012141858.1, forward strand.
GCAGGAACCCAACTTTTATAAATTACCCAGTAATATATAGAGTACTCTTGTAACATAGGTTATTAATCTACAGGAGCTCACATGCATCAGATGCTCAGACAGCTGAGTGCCTAGTAATGTAGCACGTCCCTCCTAGCAAAATGATGGTAATCCATCTAACCTGTAGGCAGTGTGTGGCTTCAGTGGTCCGTCACAGAATTTTTGCTGATTGGGATCGCATTTTCCACCGAGGCTCTCCATCTCTGCTCCAAGCTTAATATTAAAACTCTTGGAGTTGCTGTCAGGACTTTCAGCACATTTGCTGGCAAAATAATTGGTCTGATACACTCGAATGGAGGCATTGTGCCTGTATTCCAGGTAGGAAGGGAGAGGATGCTGCTGTTCTGGCTTCAGCTCATTACTGCCTGGAGGAGAAAACCCACAGTTAAGGACAGCCTTTCTCGTGACTTGAGTGATTTCAGTGATTTCTAAGTGGTTTCATCCACTATCTCTGGCCATCAACAAAGTACAGATCCTGGGATCTCAGAGGATGATGTGAAATTCTCCTAATGAAATTAATTTTAATTCACTTTTTCTAAAATAAAAATAAAGTATGTATGTGTGTATGTAAAATACACATCTATACCATCATTTTCCTAGGAAATAAAATGAGGGTAAGTCATTGCATGAAATGATAACATGTCCTGCAACTCCAGAGAGTTGGACAACTCCCCCTTGTGAGAGTCAACCCACTCAGTGAGCTCTCTACCTTGCCAATAACCACTGTAGTTGAGCTAATAAGGAAACCCCTATGACCTGGGAAATAGGGAAAAGATAAGAGAAATCATGTCACAGGTCAGAGAGGTCATCCCACAAGGCACGCTCCATGTGCCATGCCTGGTCTGATAATTGCTCTGCGTGTGGCTTTCTGTTATCTTGAGTACAGTTTAATCCTGGCTCAAATTCGGCCCCTCGCTCAGAGCACTTCCCAGAACTCTTCCCCCATCTACCCAGCCTGCTGTGTGTTTTGGCACTGCAAGCTAGTTTTGATGTTGGCTGGAGAAAAGCAAAAGTAGGAAGATAAATATTATAAAGATCAGATACCATTTACAATGAACTTGAAGGAGTGGTACTGTGGGGGTTCATCGTAGCATCCTGGACTCTTGTTTAATAAAATTTTCTCACAATGAGCGGGTCTTGGAAATAATATTTTGTTGGCAGTAGTTAAAAAGGAACGCTGCATTTAGAATAAGCATATATGCTATAAATGACATTTCTATGACATGGGTTGTTATCTTAGCCCACCAAGGAACCACAGCCAATCTCCATGGACATCAATAATGGAAACTCAACACAGTTGGAAAACACAAGGCTGTTTTCTGGGGTGTGACTTCTTTTTGGTCACTGCCTTATATTCATGGAATAAAACATTGTCTTCATTGCAGCCTAATTAAATCTAAATTCTTTCCGCAGTTCACCAATTTATCTTCAATTATGAGGTGTGAGGAAATCTGGGATGCACCACTGACCCTTGAAATTATTTAATTAATTATGCACAACTAGCTTTAGTACAATTAAATAAAATGTAAAAGCACACAGACTGTTAGATACCCAGTGAGATTAAAATACCATTTAGCCTAGAAATTGCTTCAGTGTTTGTCAGGTTTAAAGTTTCTCCCTTAGTCCCAAATGGGTCAAAATTATCAGGGATGCTTAAGAAACTCATGTGTGGCACATTAAACAATTTTGAAAAATATAAGGAAGGTAAAATGTATTAATGCCATTCCAGGCATGAGCATCTCTTCTGGAGACATAACACACAAGACCTCAGTGGCAAATACATACATGGACATGTGTGCCCCAAACACAACATTCCTACTGGTGGTTTGGCAAATGTTGTTATAATAAGCTCTGAAGATCATACTCAGTGGTTAACGGAATGTTGTGATAACTACTACCCAGTATTTGCCCAGTCCGCAGGCATTAGGTAGACAGTAAATAATTTAGGAAACTATAGAATAAAACATACTACTCAAAATTCGTTAGAAAAAGGAGGAATGATTCTCATGAACATCTTTTCCTTCTTTCAAGCTTTTGGTTATTTTTGTAAATTGGTGGGTGGTTTGAGAGTGTATGGTCAGTTGAGGTGTTTGAGGCAGGGATGGGCGGAGAGAGTTGAAGCATACTACTGTTCAATGGCGGAACAAGAGAGCAGTAGGCAAGATGGAATAAACAGTGAAGAGGATAGAACGGGTCAATACGCACAATGCACTTCCAGCAACGCCTAGCACATAGTAAGGGCTCAATCAATGACGGTCATTGTTGTCATTGCTGTTGTTGCTATCATTATTATTTTCCCATTTAATAATTCAACCCAGAGGATAATAGGCTTTATTGCCTATTTTTTGAGTCTTTGAGGAGTTTTTTGTTACATCTCTGTGTATCCAGCAGAGATTGAGCCAGATGATATTAAAAACTTGTCACAGAAACAGTCCCCACGTGAACTGTGAGAAATAGTAGAGTTAACTCATGACAACTTACCATCAGCCTCTCTCACCACCACTGTGAAGTATTTCACGGCTCCGTTGGTGTCACTGAACCAGCTGCAGTTGACCGTGAAGTTGATGGAAGATTTGCTAATTAGCACGTCCTTTTCATTCACACGTATGTGTGGAGGTGGAGGAGGGGGGCCTGGGAAAAGGGGTGAGGAAGGAACCACGAGGGGTCACAACTCTGCTTTCACATGATAAACAACAGTTAGTGAAATGCAGGGCTCCACTCCTACCTCAGACCGTATGTGTGTGTACACGCACATGTGTGTATGTGTTTAACACTTATAATCAAGAAACTCTCCTCTCTCCTGAAGGAAAGCAGGGAGAGGAAGTGATTTGCGAGTGGCACATTAAACATAATGAAAGAGGCAGCTCTTCAGCAGGATTTCCTGAAGTTGTAGCATCAAATTGCTTAAAAGCTCCATTACAGCTCCAACTATATCAGGCACAGTGATGTATTTAAATACTAACTCATCCAGTTACTTTAAGATCACTTAACTTGTTTGCTGGCAGGGTACTTCAGCCAGAGAAATGTTTTCATTTCTTGGAGTCTTTTAGGTCCTCCTTTCCAAGTGACAACCAGATGGGCTTATGCAAACGTGAACTGTATGCAAGTGAATAGTGGGGACAGTATGACAAAGAAGGTGCAGAGCCCCCTCACCCTGAGTGAAAGGAGGCTCCAGGTGCACCTCCAGGGACACTTACGGTCTATCATTGTGATGGTGCTGTCTTCAACCACCTCGCTGGTCATGCCGGCTGACTGTACCTTGATGGACACCAGGTACCTCTTATGGGGCACTAGCATCATGATGTTGAGCAGAGATTTTTCTTTCTCCAGCTTTCTGGAAAACTCAACTTCTTGGGTGTCCATTTTCCGGCATTCAATGCTATACCCATCGAAGTCAGAATCAGGAGGGATCCAAGAACAGGCAATGGCCGTTGAGTTCTGAGGTCGGCAATGCAGGTTTTGTATCTTGTCTGGCTCTAAAGGAGAGAGAGGAATAGACACATTTCAGAACTCTAGGAGACACATTTTTCCTCCAGCTCTTTTGTTTCCAACTAGCTCTGGGATCTAAATAAATAGTTCTCAAAATTTACTTGGATTGTTTTAAGAGGAAAAAATTCTCACGGATCACCAAGGGAATTTCTGCCTGCTAGACCCCACTTTGAGAAGCATCAAAAGTTAAAATGCTGTCCTGTTAGAAAATCATGAAGTGACAACATGATCAAAGAGGGCACTGAAATCAAGTGGCCAAAGTCAGAGGGAAGGTGAGGCAGAGTAGTGCTCTGATTTGGAAAACAACCAACCTTCTGCTGACACATGCTTTGTTATAGGATTTCTTGTCCTAAACAATCACAACTTGGAAACACTTAGCATTGTAATTCTTGTTTCATACCAAGGAACACAAATGTCAGCTAAGTCGCAAAAGGTTATAACATACATATAACAGACTACCAGAAGAAGCAGAAGAAGAAGAAAAAAAAGGGAGAAATATTTGAAACAATACTGACTAAGAATTTCCCACAAATTAATGCCAGACACCAGACTGCAGATCCAGGAAGCTCAGAAAACAACAGGTAGAATATATGCCAAAAAACCCACTATGCCTAGGCATATAGTTTTCGTACTACGGAAAATCAAATATAAATTCCTAAAAGAAGCCAGAGGGGGAAAAACATCTTCCCTATAGATGAACAAAGATAAGAATTACATCTGCCTTTTCCTCAGAAATCATGTGAACAAGGAGGGAGTGGAGTGAAATATTTCAAGTGCTGATAGAAACAGGTACCTATGATGTACAAGGTGCTCTTGTAGGGACTGTGAACAGTGGAGAGGTAGGTAAGACGTTGGCCTTAACCTCCAGGAAGGGAGATGAGTCCAAAATAGCCATAATACAAGGTAGAAAGGAGACTGTACCAGAAAAAAAGGGGAAAGAAGGTGCTGTGTGGGGTGACACAAAACTTTAGCTGCCAGAGTTTACAGAAGTCAGTAAACTTTATGGCAGAGATGGCACCTGGCCAAGGTATTGGGAGAGGGGAATTCTGGGTTGAGAAAACCAGGAACCCAGGCACCAAGAGAGGGGCTGGGGAAAGTGGGAAGGTAGATAATTGAGAATTGCAAGTTGTTCATCGTGGTTGGAGCATATTTGTAAGAAATCAAGTCTTATCTTGATGAAATGATTTTATGTAAGAATTAGAAACTTCTATTCTGTTTAAGCCTCTGTTATTTTGGATTTTCTGTTACCCACAGACAAATCCAATCCTAATGAGTACAATCCCAAAAAAAAAAAAATCATCATCATTCCTCATAATACACGGGATTGAGTTCCTCTTTGTGCTGTTCTTGTCTTGGGCGTGCCCCATTTGGTAAATGCTTTTCTTCAATTCTAGCATCCAGGACTGAAGACAATAGTCCAGTTGTGATCTATAAGCCCATCTTCTATGGAGTTGTATGAACTCTTTAAATTGAGCTCCTGCTATGCTGTTGGGAAAGGCAGTCTCATGTGTGAAATATTTCTTCTTTTGACCCCTTGGGCCTCAAACATTTCCTTACCAAGAGATCAAGTACCCTCAAGGGCCTGTGCTGGGCTTATTGCCTGTATGGGAATATCTTTCCCTGTTGTGAACTCAATGTATGCTCTTTTGCTCTGTTTAAGCATGTGTATCACATGGCATCTGGCCAACACCAGTCCTATATCTGTCCTCTGAGGAGAGGGTCCTTCTACTGCAGCCTAACAAAAGTGCACAAAGCCAGTGGCCCTGCATCGGCAACTGGGAGAGACCTCCTGGCCATGGGGGACTGACACATACTACTGAAGCTGATCTTGCTCTGTCTCTTCTCTATGTAAGTAAAGATTTGTTTCACCCAGTGCTTGACTATGTTATGTTTCCCTTGGTGACTCCAATACCAAGAAGCAATGGAAATAGTGTTTAGAGCCCAGCCTTGGGTTTGGTAACTGCTGCAGGTTGTTCTGTTTAACAGATTTATTAATACAATCTTAACACAGTGCACAATAAGCCACTGAAAACTCAGCCTGAGCTTGCTATAAAGTATTAATATAAAACTCTTAGTTATTTTTCACATATTTCTCTTGACACACAACAATCTGATCCCAAACTGCTCTTTGGATATCATACGGAGCACAAGTTATACCTGTTATAGCATTAATGTTTATTGAATAAATAAAACAACTACCTGCTTAAATTTCTAATTTTCTATTATGTATTTTATCAACAACCAATAAGTATCTCATCTGATCTTAGGAGCTACAAGTACTGAGTATTATTGAAAAATAAATATTTGCATTGAGGTTCCTACACTGAAAATCATTGCTTCTTTGAGGATTGCTACATCTATCCCAAAATGCCTTTGGGAAGAAACTGGTATACACTTCATGGTGAAAATATTTTCTCTTAGGGATGTGCAGAAGTATTTCCTAACTGATCCCTCTGCTTCTAGTCTTGCCCCTTTCAATCTATTTGCTACACTGTACCCAGAGTGACTTTCTAAAGTGTAAGTAATGATTGTGGTATCTTTGCTGAAATTGAGTGGCTCCAATTGGTTCAGAATGAAGTTAAAAGTTGTTACCATGACACATAGACATTTTACGATCTGATTCTCTTAATCCTCACCTTTTATGCTCTGGCCAGGTAAACGTCTTTCTGTTCCTTATTAGCTGATCTTTCTTTCTCCTCCCTGATCTTGGAATATTTTATTCACTCTACCTGGAATATTCTTCACTTCTTCCCCCACCTCTGCCTGGTGAATCCTGCTCTTTCCTTGTGTTCAATTTGGCTGTTTCTTCTTCCAGCAAGCTCCCTGGTATTGGGTCTACCGGTCTTTCTATAGTGCCATTTATTAATACTTCCTGCATCACACCCAAAATATACTGTTTAATGGTAGTGCCTCCCACCTAATTATAAGCTCCGTGAGGGCAGAGATTATTTCTTTATCATCTATTGCTGTTAATGTTGAACAAATGAACAAATCTGTATAGATTTCTGCCTGAATTCAAATCCAACCAATCCCAAGCAAAAAATGTGGATTTAAACCAAGCTCCATTGAAATAAGATGTTGAACATATATTTCCTCTCACCCCAAATGAGAATAAAGAGTAGCAAAACGTGTCATACTTGTCCTCACAGATTGAAAAATTGGTTTGCTGTAGGTTTTCCAGGAATCGCCACTGACGGTCCTGACACTGAATTGATAGGATCTCCCTGGACGAAGACCATACACGATGCGTCCTTCTGATTTTCTACTGTTGTAGGGGTTGAAGACAGTGAGTGCATCTCTAGGCAACCATTGCAGCTCAAAGTCATTGTAGTCCGTCCAGTCTGGGGGCCCTTTCCAGGTGATGGCCAAGGATGTGTTCGCAACATCAGCAAATGACATAAGACTGGGAGGACTTGGGGCTGTATGTAGGAGAAAGTGAAAAATCACATTATCACATCCATAACATATACAAATAAGACAGCTGAGCAACATCAGTACATTTTAATGTACTTTGTAGGAAGAGATAATATGATAATAATATAGTAGTAGGAGCTTTCCTTTATAATATTTATTAGGTGTAAGGTACTGTCCTCAATTATTTTACATATCTTTTCTTAAATATTCATAACCAGAGCTTCCTTACTGGGGCACTGTGGAACATGAGTGTGCTCTGAATGGGTTACAAGTGTGCGAAGGTATTGATTCCATCAGATTTGGGGGCGACAGGGCTGGGGTCCACAGACAATTATGTCCAGTTGCAGACAACCTGGCTGATTGATCCCAGGGTGGCACACAGATATTAATATTATCTATGTGTTCCCATGACATAAAATCATTTAGGAAGCACTGGTCATAGCAACACAATGATGATGTATATGATTATCCCCATTTTGCAAGTAAGAAAACTGAGGTTTAGAGAGGTTCCATGACTTATCCAGCTTCATACAGGTGAATGGCAGAACTAAGCTAAGGACCTAGATCTTTTTGACCAAAACCTGTGTCCTTTATCTACTCTACCATAGTGCCTTCTCAAGCTCAGGGCTAGCACATGGCACATCATTAATAACTTTATTTCTTACCATTAAAATCATAATGAAAATGTGTCTTTTTGAAGCTACGTCCCACCCACCCTTGGCCATTGGCACCTGGGCTACCTACCTGTTCTGCTCTCCCCTGTGACCTGATTGCTGAGGTCGCCGCTGTGAGTTACCACACACAGCGTGTACTTCCTTCCAGGAACGAGGCCGTGGAAACGCCACTCTGTCAAGTCCTTGTCTTTCCAGTTTTCCTTCTTCGTGCCATTGGGATGGTAGAGAATCAGCTCATAAAAGTCGAAGTCCCCAGAGGCTGGACTCCAGCTGAACCAAAGGCTGTCTGTCATGTTCCGATTGGACCCCTTGAGATTACTGACGGAGGCTGGGACTTAAACAGAAGAAAAACTCTCACTGAGAACAAAACAGAAACGAAGGCCTTTTGGCCTGCAGGTGAGAATGTGAGCCACGTTGGGCCTGCGGGCGAGTCATACGTCCTGTAGAGTCGTATCTCGCCTACATTTCAGATCGCTTAAGTTCAGGGGCGTGCGGTCTAGAGATGTGGCACAAATTAAAACAAAACAAAACAGGTGGTGACTTCTGTATGCTTGCCACACGCACCCTGATAAACATGTCAAATGAAATCTTCCTAAATGCTTAATTAAGACTAGGCAAATAGTTTGTAACTTAGCTCATAAAAGGCCCAGAAAATGTTCATAAAATGTTCCAGTTCCTCCCAGTCTGGCCCATCTCACTAGCAGCCACCGTCCCATAACAACCCTCTCTGGGTCTCGTTACTTCCTCTCCATTCTCCTTTAGGTTCTCAGTTTTCTTACGCTCTTTCTTATACAATCTGTATTGGCACAACCTCATTTAGGAAAAGAAATGTTAACAGTCACTCCCCCCATTGTATAAATTAGCCACATGGCCACCTGTCCCGTGGAGATTTAAGCTTTGTTATTCTTTGGAGAATGAAGACTGTTGCCACCTGTTGGGGGGACTTTAAATATTGTTGGGCAGGTAAGGGAAGGTGTGCAGAGGGCAGGGGGCCTGAAAACGGCACCATCTAGGCAATTCTATTTGTGGTCGAGGTGTGTTGCTGCTCTTTTCCATTCCTTTCAAAAGACATACTGAGCACTTCTGCTGGGTGTCCTTGGCGTATGTCTTCACGTGGCTCCCCTCATCTCAGGTCTCAGCTGCAGTGCCTTCTCTATCTAAAGCAGTCTCTTGTCCTGCCAAGTCACTGTTGTGACACATTGTTCATTTCTTTCATAGAATTTAAGGTGTTTTCAAATCATCTCCCTTTAAAATCTGTCCCAGTCCCCTCCCCTCTCCCCTGGTGTGCAGCTCTCTGAGGTCAGGCGCCTTGTCTGTCTTTCACTGTCATATTTCAGCAGTCAGCCGTGTGCCTGGCACAGAAGAGCACCCCAAAACTATTGTCAGATGAGGAAAAAAAATTGAATAGGAGATAACAAACTCATAGAAAAAAGTAGATTCTGTTTCTTATTTGCAGCCCAGAGAGATGTCTCTTTCTCTCCCTCTATCTCTCACTCAGTATCCTGAAACTCTCTGTTTTCATTTCCTCTAGTGCTGTGTTTCCAATTCACAGCAGTCACTGCTTGTTTGTTCAATTTGTGGTTGTCTTTCTCTGCTCCTGCCCTCCACTCCATCTGCTTCTTGTAGAAAGCCGAAGGGCATAGCTTGAACTGAGCCGTGATGGGTCACATACCACCTTCTTATACAGTCCGCTGGCAAGTGGAGGGACCAGATTCATTTTTCACCAAACCCCATCAAGCAAACAAGTGGAGGCAAAGAGCAGAAGCCAGGGTAAAAAGGGGCTACAAATTATCTGTGTATAATCAAAGGTGTAATTTAGGGTCAAAAAACCTGAAAGTCACACATTTCACATGAAGCTACATCCTGGATAGAACAGGACACTAAGGACAAATCAAGGAAAAGCCAGTGACAATTGCCTTGCTGTTCATTACTGCTTGGGTCCCAGTCTTACCTGTTCGACCGAATATGAAAGATTCATTCGACAGCTCCCCACTATGAGTTACAATCACCATCTTGTACATTCTGCCTTGCAGCAAGTTCTGGAAAGAGAAGCTCTGGACTTGAGGGTCAACTTGCGCTCTCTCCTGAAGGGTCCGATCCGGGTTGTACAGAAAGATATTGTACCAGTTGAGCTCCCCCACGGAGGGCGTCCAGCTGAAGGACAGGTGCCTGGTGGAGTTCTCTGTGATCTTCAGATTGGTGACAGCTGCTGGGACTGGAAAGTCAGGAGCAAGAGAATGAGGGAGGGAGAGGCAGGGGGTGGGAAAGAAAGGGAAAAGCAAACAGAAAGTCAGATTCAGGGATATGGGAAAGAGAAACAGTAGGAAAAGCCAAAACCATTTTTAAAAGTTTCATATCAGAATTTTGTGCCCCTTTTGGGCTTTAATGCTACCTCTTGGCAAGGGGGACAAGTGCTGCTAGGAACGGCCTGCGGCCAAACTGTTGGCACAGCTGCTGCCTGGTTCCTCGGAAGGCTTGAGATGCCGGCAGAAACTGAACGGGACATCTGTCTTGATTTCGCCTGGGTTCTCCTCCCTCCACCCTGCACGCTCTTTCTCAGGCTCTTTTTGCTTTCTCCTCTCCTTATGCCAGGCTCTTACTAGTGGGTCTTTCCCATGGTTCCATCACTGGGTCCCTTCGTATTCTATAGGACTAGCCGAGCAATCACTCTCATTTACTTTACGGATTTAACTAGCATTTTGGTCCAAAGCTTTTTATGTCCAGCTCACTTCTCTTCTGAGCTCAGGCCCATATTCCTACTTGCCTATGTTCCCTTTCTCTGCAAGTCATTCAGACATCTCAAATTCAATGCAGAACAGAGTCTAGATTTCTCCTTGACCCTCCTTCTTCCTGCTTCTCTTATCTCCTTTAATGGAATCACCTTCTGCCAGACACCCCAGGTAGAAACTCTGGAATCTTCTTCTTTTCCTCTTTCAGCCACCAAGTACCACCTTTTCTAATGCAGAAATACTTCTTGACTGTATCTACTATTCTTCATTAGGGCTCCTGTATTATTTCATTTCATTTAGTTTCATTTTAAAGATGGGATCTCACTATGTTGCCCAGGCTGATCTTGAACTCCGGGCCTCAAGCAATCCTCCCACTTTAGCCTCCTGAGTAGCTGGGTTTACAGGCATGCTCCACGTCTCCTGGCATTAGCTTGGCTTTTGATCCTTATCATCTGATACCTGCAGTGGTGTCAAGTCCCCATCACCTCTCTGATCCCACCCCCCACTCTTGTTCTCACTCATTGTTTCAGCCTCTTTACTGTTCCTCCAACAGCTCAGACACACGCCCACGCAGGGTCTCTGCTTGCTGTTGGCTCTGCTTAGTCAGGCAGATATTCCCTAAATATCTGCCTGACCCTCTAACTTCTTTCAGATTTTTGCTCAAATGTCACCTTCTCAGTGAAGTCTTCCAGGACTGTACTATCTAAAATTGTAAGCCCGCAACCCTTGCCTTTCCACTTGCCTGCTTTAATTTTTTTCTTGGTATTTATTACCATCCAACCTCCTATGTCTTTTACTCATTTATTTTGTTTCTTAGCTTTCCTCCATACTAGAACATAAGCTTCATGACGATAAGAACTTGTATTCACTTCTGTATATCCAGTATTTAAAACAGTGCCTAGCATGTAGTATGTATTCAATAGTGAATGAATTAATAAACGGTCTCCTCACCTCTGGTCTCTTCTCCTTTTAATCCATTCCCCATTGCTATCTGACTTATCTTTCTTTTTTTTTTTTTTAAGAGACAGGGTCTTGCTCTGTGCCTAGGTTGGATTATAGTGGTGTGGTCATAGCTCACTGCAGCCTCAAACTCCTGGGCTCACGTGATTCTCCTGCCTAAGCCTCCCAAGTAGCTGGGACTACAGGCTTGCACCACCACACCTGGCTAGTTTTCTTATTTTTTTGTAGAGACAGGGTCTGACTATGTTGAGTAGACTGGTCTTGAACTCCTGGCCTCAAGCCATCCTCCTACCTCAGCCTCCCAAAGTGCAGGAATTACAGGCACAAGCCACCATGCCTGGCCTTATCTTTTTTAAGGTACAAATTTTTATTACAAAACAATTACTCTCTAGCTGAAAAATTTTTATTGCCTCCGTACTGCTTATAAGATAACAAACAATAAACTCCTGAGGAAGGCACTTTCTAATTTGGCCCCAATCTGGCTCTCCAGCCTCAGCTTTCCACTGTGTACCACACAAGTCAGCTACTTACAACTTCTCATTGTTCCTCCCACAGCTCCCAGCCTTTGCTCAGGACAGTATGTCTGCATGGCTGTTTTTGCACCTTCTCTCCATATGGAGAATTGCTTTATTTTTCATGACAGTATTGAAATGTCACTTTTATGAAGACTTCCCAATTCCACCCGACCTCCATGCTTTCCTGAACGTTGGACATTTCTCTCTTATATATAATCAGTATCACAATATACTATCATTATTTGTTGATGCATCTGTCTCCCCATCTAGTCAGTCAGCTCTTCAAGGACAAGAAGCATGCCTGACTCATTGTTATGTCCCTATCGACCTCACCCCCTTCCCCTTAAGACCTAGGTACTTAATAAATAATTAATCAATTAATTAGGCCAGTGTGGTTGTCTGAATAATGGCCCCAGAGATGTCCACATCTTAATCTCTGCAACCTGTGAATGAGCTACTTTATGTGGCAGAAGGGACTCCGTAGTTGTGATTAAGTTAAGGATTCTGAGACAAAGAGGTTATCCCAGATTGTCCATGTGGTGGCCAAGGTAATTGCTAAGAGTCCTTAAAGATGGAAGAAGGTGGCAGGAGAGCAGAGAAAGAGATGTGAGGGCAGATGCAGAGGTTGGAGCAACGTCATTGCTGGAAGGGGGACACGAGACAAGGAATGTGGGTGGCCTCCAGAAGATGAAAAAGGCAAGGAACAGATTCTCCCCCTAAAGTCTCTAGAATGAACAGAGCCCTGCTGACACCTGAGATCTTGATTTTAGTCCTATAAGACCCGTTTTCAGATTCTAACCTGAAAGAACTATAAGATAATAAAAGTGTGTTGTTTTAAGCCACTATGTTTGTGGTAATTTATTAAAACAGCAATAGGAAATGAATAGCCCCAGTTTTAATGAAAAATCGGAATCAGTGTGGTGAGCTCAAGCCCTTGGGGACAGACTGGCTGGTGTGGAAGTGGTGAATCAGGGTGAATGCTACTACTGTGTCAGGAAATAGGTATCCTCCCACCCCCAATGTGGCTTCACCCCTCTCACCCTGTGATTCTTACACAACAGTAGACATTAGAGATATCTGGTTCAAAACAAGAAGGGGTGCTAATTACCTGTTCGGCCTTCAGTTTGAGCTTCCTTGCTAAAGAGACCTCCACTGACAGTTAGGATCTGTATCTTGTATTTCTTGCCTGGCGTTAGATCTTCAAATTTGTGTTGCTTGGTGGTGGCTGGCTCTGACGTGTTGCTCAGAAGGATCCCATCTTCATTTAGAAGCAGGACATCGTATCTTTCTGCCACACCGACAGCTTTTTGCCAGCTTACTATTAAGGAATGACTGCTGTATGCATTGTCTGCGCTTATTCCCTGGACAGTTGCCGGCACTGCAAAGAAGCAAGAGAAGCAAGACAATTCAAGTTCTATCATTTAGGAGGAAGTAGCCAATTGAGAACAACTCTCCTAAATCAACGGCTGTAGGAGACAATGCCTTTGCTTTATTTGTGCCGCACTTTCTGGGTGCCCTTATGGAGAAAACAGGAGAAAGTATTTCTTGGCCTGACTTGTCTGTATAAATACTTTGATATTCCATTTTTTCCTCTGACTTTAGAGAGGATCTTAAAATCAAACAGGTAGAAGAGTTAGTGAAAGTGACATTGATAAATATGCAGACTGATGCGTATCTCTGTATTTAGAAAGTGGAAGAATGCTGAACAAATTTATCTTCAGTGAATGCAACTTGGATGGCTGAATGATGTCTCTAGTTTAGATTTTTATTCCCAATATTAACTCAAGTCAAAACTCTAAGCCTTGGCTTAAGCAGTAGTATATAATAGTATTTGTACTATAGCTCCTGATGTGACAGACAAAATAGTATTATTTCTTAATAATATTTTCTGTCCTAGGTTCATTTCTTTTCTCATTCTACATAACCTTCTTAAGAGGTTTCATCTACCCTCATGGTTTAGATTGTCACCCATAAGATGACAACTCCCAAATTTAAATTTTCAGCTCAGATCTCTCTCCTGTTTTTGCAAATTACATCTCTCCCCAGATGTTCCACAGATACCCAACATTCAAGAATCCAAATAGGACTCCTCGTCTCCCTTCCCCTACGTTCTCATTGTCTTTTGTTCCTCTCTCTTGATCCAAGTCAGAAGCGTAGGCTGTCACCCTCACTCTCCTACATATAAGCAAACACAAGTGTTATAATTTCTGTGTCCTAAATCTTCTATCTCTTGAATCTGTGTGCTCTCTCCTTCTCTACTGTCACTACCTGAGGACCATATCATCTCTGGCATACACTATTGCCACAGTCCCTTGACCAGTCCCTTTCTTCCTCACCTCCGTACCATATCTGGCATATTTTCTTAGCACTCCCATGCTGATGGCCCTTCAGTGGCTCTCCATAATTCTAAAACACCCCACCAGGCATGCAAGGCCCTTCATGATTTGGTCTATCTACTTACCTGGTCACATGGCTCACATTTTTTATTCTAGTATAGTAAGTAGCGTGTCGGGCCTCAAATGTGCCATGCTTTCTCTCATGTGCAGGGTTTTGCTTTTTCTGCTAGAACCCAGTCAATTTACGCTTTACCTGGATGACTTCTTACTCTTTACTTAACTTTTACTTTCTCCTGGAAGCTTTCCTTGACTTTTCTTGTTTGCTCTCAGAACGTTCCAGAATTACTCTTATTTTAGCCTTTACCATGTTGTGTAGTAATTGCTTTTTTACTTTTCTGTCTCCTTCACTAAATTATAAGGTTCTTGAGGTCACGGGCTCTGTCATGCTATTAAATGACCACTCTCTAACATAGTGCTTGACATATGGTTGGAGATGGGTGGATACAGATACATGATATAGAGATGAAACAGAGGCATAGTAGGGCATGGAATAGAAGTCCCAGGCCCTACAACTAGATAAATGGTCATGAGAATGTGAGACATCTAAGAAGTACTGTGTCACAGTAAACAGCATGAGATTTGGAGCCAGATGGACCTAGATTTGAATTATAGCTCTTGGTCTTATTTTATGTATCCTTGATAATGTTTCATAAACTTTCTGAGCCTTACTTTCCTCATCTGTAAGATGAAGTTAATGATCTCTACCTTGTAGTATGACTAGAGATCATGCCTAGATATGCCTAGCATTTCAAAGGCACTTATTGTTTATTTTTGTTTTAAAAATAATATATGAATAGTGATATTAATATAAATAAATAGACACATTTTTCATTCATTTGGTACTTATTCTTTAGCTATCCCAGGTAAAGTAGAAAGCATGGGTATGTTTTTTCTTAAAAAGAGAATTTTGAGAAAAGGGAGAAATTTTGAAAAATATATAGTTATGGAAGTCTGCTTGTTAAAATGAAAAATTTTATATCCTT
>NW_012141858.1:4334328-4343373 GCF_000956105.1 Propithecus coquereli
CCAAAAGACCAAATGATACTGTATAAGAAAGACACCTGCACCCGAATGTTTATAGCAGCACAATTCACAATTGCAAAGATGTGGAAACAACCCAACTGTCCATCAATACATGAGTGGATTAATAAAATGTGGTATAGGTATACCATGGAGTAAATTTACATGTTTTGATTTGTGGACGCCTGAACCCATTCACTGTCCCACTATGGGGAACCATGAGGCATGCTACAACCCTTCTCCAGGTGGATGCTCACCTGTCTGCCCGAGCGCATCTATCTGATTCCTCAGGGACCCGCTGACTGAGGCAATCACAATCTGGTACTGTTCCCCGGCCTCCAGTCTGTGGAACGTGTGCTCAGAGATGTGCTTGGGGATAGTCTGAGACTCGACCCTTTGATTCTGCCTGAATGCCGACACCGTGTAGGAATCAACATCTCCTCCACCAGGAGACCAGGTCACTGTCAGGGTATCTGTGGCTCCATTGGAAGAAATGTGAATATTTTTGACAGCGCTAGGAACTAAAAAAGAAAATAAATTTAAAAGCCATCACTTAGGGAATGAACTGTGGAGATTCTCAACCAAAGTTTTCACGCTTCTTACGTTTCAGTATCTACTTAAAGAACACACATGAAAAAAGATATAAATCTGCCATTTTTCTCTGACTTTTCTGCCTGAACCGAAGTTGATGAGGGAAAGTTTAGAGGGAGATCAAGGCCAGTGAGCGGAAATGAAGAACGCCAATGACATCACCAGGGGCTAGTTAGACTGCCTTGGTCCAAGTCTTGGTTTTCTCATTTACTAGCTGTGGGACTACAGGCAAATTGCTTAACCTTTTTAAGTTTTAGTTTCTTCATCAGAAAAATGGCAATGATGATAATAGTAACCAGCCTGTAGAATTGTGAGGCTTGAACAAGATGTGAAGTGCTTTGCTGCAGGTCTGGCTGATGGTGAACTGTCAATACTTGTCAACACTCTTTATAGAGTTCCAAAGAGGTGATAACCAAGCAACAGAGTTATTTAGACTTAATCTGTATGCCTCACAAACACCAGATAGTCACAACAATTTAATGCTATTTCTCTGAAAGCTTTTTCCCCACACCACATCCCCTCCCCGTATTATGCTTTGTTTTTCTTAACCCAGCTTGGACAACATCATTGTTACTATCAAGATAACTTTCTCCCATCTAGGCATCTCCCTTTTAACCCCTCCAAACCCTCAATCGAAAATGCATGGGCTACCTGAATGTTGAATACCCCACTGTGTCTACTCAGGTTCAAGAACAATATTTCAAATTACCCGTTAAGCCCTCAATGAAGGCTGACTGCTGTACATCACCACTGATGGTCAACACAAGAATTTTGTACTGGCGCCCTGGTGTCAGGGAAGTGAATCGATACTCAGTTGCGGTATTTACAAGGTAAAAAGGAGGAAATACTTTCATGTCATTGAACAGCAGCTGGACTTCATACTGGTCAACGTCCCCATCAGCTGGTGACCAAGTCACCTGCAAGTCCTCAGTGCTCCTATTCCGCAATGTTAGATCCTTAACGGGCTCTGGAACTGGGGAGAAAAATGAGAAGACACTTCAGGAAAGGAACTGATCGGAATTTACCTACACAATAATTTATGAATCACATTCAAGGAACTGGCAGACGTCTCCCTTCCCCAAATAAACCACTTGAACTACTTCATGCATAATTAAATAAGAAAAATCGGAAGCAACGATTAAAATTGTGATTTTTTTTCTGACAGAAATCTTATATGCTAAATGTTGGTAGAATATAATTATAAAATGAGTTATGATCTCAGTCGTAAAGTAAAACGAGAAGTCTGGAGTTTTAATGCCACGATGCAGGAAGATGGGAAAGAAAAATGGGACATTTGGCCTTCTTGCTCCCCCACTATGCTTGCTTTTATCTACCAATAAATATGCTGTAATTATGGGCCATGGCTTGGCTGAATGATGTTAGCTCCAAGTGAGAGGTACTGGGAATGTGATGTACTAATCAGTAAGTAGAGAAAATTCAAGGTTCAGATAAATTATTTATTCGGTGACCTTCAAGTCCAACCAACCGTGAGATTTTGCAATCATTCCACTTACTCGTTCTCCCATTCCCTTGTTCACTGGCTTCGTAGTGTCCACTTTTTGTACTAACGGTGACACTGTACAACCGTCCTGGGACTAGCTGAACAAATACACACTCATTTTCTGACTTGGGAATGCTTTTCTTTTGAATGAAGTTGTTTTTGTTTTTGATGGTGACTTCATAGTGATCAAAGTCTCCGGTGGCATGCACCCAGGATACCTTTAGATAGTCACTCCTGGCTGAGTTGCTAACACTGATTCCCTGGACCTTGTCAGGCACTGAAAAAGAGAACAGAGAACAGCTAAAGATGTAGTGATTCTGAGTGAGCAGTGTATCACAGATGACAACCTGGGACGATAAAGCAAAGTGAGTAGATTTTTATTGCGTGCATTTCAAAGAAAAATCTTAGATCTCTAGATCACGAATTTCTGGAGGTGACAGATTGTTACACTACTTGGGGTGATTAAATAGATCTTTTAACAGAACCTGATGAATCCATTCTAATCCTGTTGTTTGCCACCACAAAATGTCATTATAAGATGGAACATTAAACATGGTAAATGATGATTAACATGGATGATGGTGATGCTATTAATAATTCCAGCATACCTTGGTGACTCAAGATGTGATACGTTACCAAGAAGAGTATAAACAATCCAAAAGAAAAATGGAAGAAGAGGAAACACATATGGTTAATCACACAATGCATAAAGAGATTGCCCATGTCACTGGTGATCGGGGAAATGCAAGTCAAAACTACAGTGAAATACCATTTTACATCCATTTGACTGGCAAAACTTAAAAACCTCATAAAACTAAATGTTGGAGAGGATGTCCCTCTACAAGTGATTGAATAATGAACACAGTGAAATACTATAATTGATTTCTTCTTTTTAACTCAAAACACAAGATATAGATTTTTTTGCCCTTTACATCAAAACACAAAATATGGATGAAACTTATCAATATAATAAATGAAAATTTTCAATCTCCAAAAGATTACATATTGCATTAAAAATATCTTTTTAAAAAAATAATTTTAAAGCAACGAAAATTTTAAAGACCTATAATTTTCAGTCTATCTATAGATGCAATAAAACTATGCAAGATGGAAAGCTTGGGAGATATAAACATAGGAGTCAAGATGTTGGTTACTCTGGTATGTATTATCGAGGTGGGAACCACAAGATTTGATGTAGATTATTGTTAAGGTCCTAGCTTTTATTTTAGGTAGTGGTTTCCCATGTACATGTTAAATTATTAAAAATTACTAACTAGATGCCAAAAAAATAAAAGTAGCAATTGATGCATGGTTTCCTGAACCAAGAATTATGATTAATCTAATTTTGTATACCTGAGTTTCTTCCCAATAAATATACAAAGAAACAAACAATCTTGTGTATCCATGGTTTCCTCCTCAATCAATCAATAAATAAATGCATGTTACCAGGAACACTGTAAAATAAGGCAATTCTATATTTAGAACATGATAGTAAGGAGATTCTAGTTTTTCACTTGATGCTGAATTTTAATTCAAGAATAGGCCATAGATTCATTACTATTTGACTATAACTGAACATTATAAATATTAATGAGGAGGAGCATTGAAAAGAGGCAGGAACTCAATCTAGGGCACTAAATTTCTGTTCTGATACTATCAAGTCCTCTAGGCTGTACGGCTTCCCTCTGTGTTTGGTATATGTTAAGGGATTTCTGCTCTAACCACATGCCAATCTTGTGTCCTAGTCTTTTCTTCTACTTTCCCCCCAAATATGAAATGACCCAGAAATTTCAGTATTTTTGCATTTAAGCTACGTTTTTGTTTTTTTTTTTAAGACAAAGCCTCACTCTGTCTCCCAGGCTACAGTGCCATGGCGTCAGCCTAGCTCACAGCAACCTCAAACTCCTGGGCTCAAGCCATCCTCCTGCCTCAGCCTCCTGAGTAGCTGGGACTACAGGCACGTGCCATCATGCTGGGCTACTTTTTTCTATTTTTAGTAGAGACAGGGTCTCACTCTTGCTCAGGGCTCAGGCTGATCTCGAATTCCTGACCTCAAGAGATCCTCCCTCCTTGGCCTCCCTGAGTGCTAGGATGACATAAGCTACATTTTTTTTTTTTTTTTACAATGCTTCTCATACCTACAAGTTGTATCAGCATACTTTGTTGGATTATACTTACTGATTAGTTTTTGGAATATAGCTCACCACAGATACGGAGCAAAGACAGGTATGCTTTCTTCAGGATATTTACCTGAAACCACTTACAGTGTTGCTCGAATGTAGTTGTTGCACAGTTAAGGAGAGGAAATTATGAAGTGACAGTGTATGCATGGGCTAAGAAAGGTCAATAATCCAAGCAATTTACGGAAGGCAAAGCAACCATTACAGGAAGAAAAACTAGGCTTAATACCATGCTAAGTCAATAAGGGACTCTCCAGGTGGACTGGGGATAATTTGTGAGACCTGCCTTGCTACATGGTGGGATGATGTGATACAGAATTAGAAATATTGGTATTTTTACCCAAAATGAAGAACAAGAGCATTAGAAAAGGAAAATGGCATTAAGATAATCAGCCAAAATCAACCAGACAACAACTCAGACACAACTCTCCAGTTAAACTTATTTGTCAGGGACAATGACTTGCTCCGGTTAGTCATGCACCAAATCCAAGTTGATGCTGGTAAGAGTCAAGAGGATGCATTAAATAAAGGATCACTTGTCTTGCATTTACAAATAATCTTAGCAAAAGGCTTACAATATTAAAGTCATATGGATAGGAAATGTTCAAGAAGTGGCATTGATGGGAAGCAAGAGGTTAGTAATTGGATGACATACCCTTTAATTTCTGGTGATTTGGGGGCTCCACATTGATCATCATTATGAGATACCGACATAAGACTGCTTTGTAAATGGAGGTCTGCTTTTCAGAGCTAAATCATTAGTGTGATTATCAGTATAATTAGACTTTAACTTATCTGAGGGTAGGGATAATTTCTTTATGTCCCTGACTAGTACTGTCAGATATAGCGTGACATAATAAACATAGCAGGGGAGCTAAGCTGAGCGATGCTACTGATCAGTCATGCAGCGTTGGAAAAGCCACATGCTCTCGGGGACTTTGTTTCCAAAAGAGGAGATGAGGTTAGATCATTTTAAGGATCCTTTCAATGCTAGCATTCTGTAACAATGCAAGCCATCATAAGCAGTTCTTAACCATTTTGGGGTCACAGAAACGATGAGAATATGATAAAAGCCTTGGATTCTCTCTTTTCAAAGAAATGCACGTACCTTTCCTATTCCCAAAAACTTCATGGACAATTTCCAGGGTCACTACATTCCTCAAGTCCACCCATAGACCACTAGGTAAAAACCCCTTATCTAAGTGATTTCCGATTATTCATTCACCAAGTATTTGAGTGCCTAATAGGCCCCAGGCCCTGTGCTAGGTATTAGGATGATGTCAATTGTCCCAGATCCTCATGGAAAAACTGACATTTTTAAATGCAAAAATCAATCCATAGCTTAGTAGGAAAGATTTGACAACATATTTTTTTTTTTTTTTTTGAGACAGAGTCTCGCTTTTGTTGCCCGGGCTAGAGTGAGTGCCGTGGCGTCAGCCTCACTCACAGCAACCTCAAATACCTGGGCTCAAGTGATCCTCCTGCCTCAGCCTCCCGAGTAGCTGGGACTACAGGCATGTGCCACCATGCCTGGCTAATTTTTTCTATATATTTTTAGTTGTCCGATTAATTTCTTTCTATTTTTAGTAGAGACGGGGTCTTGCTCTTGCTCAGGCTGGTTTCGAACTCCTGAGCTCAAACAATCCGCCCTCCTCCGCCTCCCAGAGTGCTAGGATTACAGGCATGAGCCACTGCGCCCGGCCTTGACAACATATTAATGCCAATCTTAAGCAGAAATCTCAGATGTAAACCCCAGAAAGCATAAATACATTGGGAATATGGTAACTGTCTAAATTTAGTTCTTTCCAGCACATTGCAGACCTGAGGTTCATTTCCTTTGCTAGGATTTTTGTTTCCTAGTCCCAGAACTATAAAGGTTCACATTTTCAACTTGTGTCAAAAAGGATGAATAGTGATCTTGACTTACAGACATTTCAGGGAGGATTTCAGGACAGAGAGCTTCATAGGCTCTGGAGTCATTTAGAACTGGGTTGAAATCCAGGATCTGAAACTTACTGGCTGTTTAACAAGATAAACAGTTGGGCGAGTTACTTAACTTCCCTGATCTTTAGCTTCCTGATCTGGAATAATAACAATGACTACCTCACTGAAGAGTTTATAAGGGTTAGTTAGCTTATGGAAAGGCAGGCACTAGTAACCAAAAAGTGCTCCTAAACAGAAATGCTTTTTTACACTATTTGAACACAATATGAACTTTAGCCACAAGAGCGATGTTATTCTTACTCCAAAGGTAACATTTGCTCACATAAAGAGTTTCTTGGGTCAAAATATGAAGACTCCATAACAGTTTTGTGATCCCAGCTGCCTCCCACCCTGTCATTATAGAATCGTTACAGCGCTGTGATGTCCTGAGCCACATGCTCTTTGGCTCTTACGCGGCTCTGTGGCTTCACCCGTCCTTACCTGTCCGCTCTTGGCTGAAGGAGTGGTTTTCGTACTTGCCACTCCTTGTACTTATGGTCACGTTGTAGAGGCGGCCGGGGGTGAGGGAGCTGAAGGAACACTCGCTGACAGACTTGGCGATGATGAGGGACTGCAGCACCGTGCCGTCGTGAGACAGCGTCACCACGTAGTTATCCACATCTCCGGGCGCCGGCAGCCAGGAGACGCTGAGGTAGTCGTTACGACCGGAATTGTTCACCGTTACTCCACTCACGCTGGAAGGGACTGTGATTTTCAAAGGGGAGAAATTTTAAAAAGAGAAACACAGTCAAAAGGTTGAGCCATCTATTGTGGCCAAAAAACCGTGGACTCAGGAGATCTAACCTGATTACATAAGAGGTCAAAGAAGTGGGAGGGTTTCACTTTAGCTTCTGGAAGCGGAGTGTTCTTACACCAGAAGGCTAACCAAAATGAAAACGTAAGGGGGCCTTTAGCATGCCTCATAAATACAAGGACGCCGCTACTGCCTTTTTATGGGGTTGCTGTTTGTAAAGTACCTTAAGTGGAGACCTTTTTATGAGAATGCGTCAGGAGGTTCCCGGTAGGATAGGGAACAGAACAATCCAAATGAATCAACTTGAACCAAACTCACCAGTAAAGCAAAGATGGTTGAGGGGAAAGGTGAAGAATGGGAAAGCTTTTCTAAAGATCTTAGATTTTAGCTTAGACTTCAGGATAGCTTCAATCTTCATGCAATTTATTCCTGGGGAGTCTAATAGCTAACACAACTGGAGGGACTATGTTTTCCCTTTGCAAAGCATTTCCTGCCCTCTAGTGGCAAGAAATAACTCTGAAAACCTATCCTGGAAGCAACAAGTCTGGAAACTGGACCGACTGTGGGCAGAGAGAGCTATTATGGTGATAATGGCCTTTCTGATGTCAAGCATAACCGTTTCCTCGTGTCAGTTGGAGTTTAGTGCCACAAATATTTACTGAAAACCTACTCTTTGCCAGGTATGCAAAAATGGAAAGGGCATGGATGACTTTAAGGAGTTCCCTGGCTAGAAGTATAGTTAGCAAATTAGTATTGTAGTATTGAGTCTAAGTTGTACCATATTTTAGAAATAAGTGCCTAGTAAATAGTATGTCATTAGTGAATAAAGGAAGAAAATACTACAGTAGATAGGAATTACAGTACTGTTTTCATCCTTAGTTGATTAACTTCGCTGAATATTTTCATATGATTGTCAATATTAGTACATCACATGTAATGGATAGAATTTGGCTAGATGACAAATGAGAATCCTTCTAATATACTCTGCTCTGACTTTGTGAGTTAAGCTCCAAAGTCTCCCTCACACTCAAAAGCACTTACCCATCACCAAAAATTATGCACAGCACTCAATTGAACAAATGCTTATCCACATATATGGACATTTTTTAGATATAAAGTTGAACTTTTAGCAATAAGATTTATGTGTGAGTATATTCCCTTCCCTTCCCTTTCCTTCCTTCTTTCCTTCCTTCCTCCTCCCTCTCTCCGTCCAACCATCCCTATGGCCTTTGGTCGCTCTCAAAAGGAATGTTTTCTGTTTGTTTTTTAAAACTGCTGGAAATATGTGCGACTTCTAACATTTTACTAGAAAAGATACAATTATCCTGAGTTTTGCCAAAAGTATGATTCACATGTTTAAGAAGAACAGATCCAAAATTTATTTGTTTTTCCTTTAGAAATGAACATTATTTTCAGATTAGAATTAGATTTATTAAGCATATCTGATATCTTCAATTTTAAATATTCTGCCACCTTATCTGGGCTGGGAGGGTTTAATTATATATGTTTCTACTCTATGGAAACATAAGTAAAATATAAGAAAGTCTTTCAAAATTATTTCAGTATTGACCAATATTTCAGCAATTTGAGAAGACAGCAATGATTATAAAGCCCTTAGCCATTGAATTATTTACAATTTACTGTGTACAAAATTTACTACTCTGGGTACCTTTCAAAACCCCTAGTTGTTGTACTTCTACAATAGTATCCCAATCCTCTCCTTTCTCATGATAATATGTTCTCTTAATATGTTTGAGTACAATAACTCATGCTTATATGTACTCGTATTTTGTGTGCTGCTCACAACTTTATTATAATCCTTCAAAGAATTTCTTGCCCCTTTTTTGAATGCTTCTATTATATAATACAGGTCAAATACTGATACCTCTGTTATAATTAAAATAAAGGTATAAAATTAATTATGAGTTCCATTTATTTCAAGTGGCCACTCATTTTAGGTGATATCATACACTTTACTATGTTAGTATACCACAGTAAGTTGGACAGCCCTTGTGGTATTTAAAATGAGAATTTTATATGTA
>NW_012141858.1:4344898-4391166 GCF_000956105.1 Propithecus coquereli
GTGACTATAATGCCTTTGCAAAGGTTTTCCTAGGAGTTCTTGTATGTTTATTGGAGATATTAGAAAATTCAGAATTTATTCTCTCCTTCCCTCATTCAATTTCCATTCCATATACTTTCTGGATGGTATTGAAACTTGGCTTTTAGGAAGGCCAGAGATGAGTCTGGTTTTTAGGCTGTTATAAAAAAATTCTAGAATGTTCTGTTTGGGCGTCCTAGGTACTCAGATTTCTGTAAGTCATAGACACACACATCTCCACTTCTTACCTGTTCGTCCCTCCACCACCACTTGTCGAGAAGAGATCCCTCCACTCACTGTTGTCACCACCACGGAGTAGAGGCTGCCCGATTTGAGGGAGTGGAAGCTGTACCTGCTGGTCTCACTGGAAACACTTTCGTTTTTGATGACCACATTTTCATGGATCAGTAAGACTTGGTAAAATTCTACATCTCCCAGTGCCTGGGTCCAGTTAGTAAACAGACTACTGGTCATCCCTTGGTTGGCCACATGCAAGCCGGTAACTTGGGCAGGCACTAAAACACAGTAGACAGAAGACAAAGCAAATGACACTTAGTCACCCTAAGGAAGTGTTAGAAAAATGAGTCAAAAAATGGAGACAGACTTGAAAGTGCCAAAAATAATTTTTTTGTTGTCGCTATAGACTCTCAGCTCTATTTCCTGTGGCATATGGAGAATTACTCCCCTACAGAGACTCTACTACTTTGAAAAAGCTGCTTATATGGGAAATCAAAATTATTTAGGCTCTAAGGATAAGATGATGTGTGGTTAATCAGTAGTTTGGAATTTAAATTTCAAATAATGAAGGCTATTGTTTTTGAAGATAATGTGATTTTCTCTGTCTTTACTCCATGAGAACATAAAGCCATGTGATCTACTTGAGCCAATGGTTGTTATGGGGTGGTATTGGGAAGTTCCTTCAATCTGATAATTAGGCTATGGTCTGGCAAACTGATTAGTTCTTTTAGGCACATTCTGAAAAGGGCCATTATTCTTATACATGAAAATGCTATAATAATATAAACTATATTGTCATATATAAAAAATAATAATGATAACTATTGAATGCCTACTAAGTGCCAGTTATGGGTGATATGCTTTATAAAAGTTATATTATTTGATACTCATTCAAAACTATAAAGCTGATTTCATTATTCCCTATTTTAATGAGGAAACCAAAGATCATAAAATGTAAGTAATTTAGTCTGTATCATAGTGCTAACAAATAGTCAACCTGGGGTCCAAAGATCTGTCTAACTCCTAAGCCTGTGCCCTTTTCTTGATTAGCAATGATTGTGACTTCCAACCTATCCTTTAACAAATCTTATACACAGATCTTGAAGTTGGTACTTGGTCAACATACTTTCTTCTTTGTGCCTCTTTCCTGAATTATGATAATCAAAGGGATTGGAACCTTGTCACTCTTGTTCTTAAAGTTCCCTGACTTTTGGATTAAGATATAAACATATTCATTTAAAAATGCTACTATACATGGATCAGAAAATTTAGAATTCTAAATTCTAAATTTCTAAATTTAGAAATTTAGAATTCTAATTTTAAACTTTATATGGGAAGCAAAGTATCTATAATGGCTAAAAATAATTTTGAAAAAGAACAAAGTTGGAGGACTAACATCATCTGGTTTTACTAAAAAGCTACAATAATCAGGTCAGTGCGATCCTGGCAGAGGGTACAGACACATAGGTTGATGGAAAAGAATTGAGAACCCAGAAATAGACCAACAAATATATAGCCAGTTGATTTTTTAGAGATGCAAAGGTAATTTAGTGGAGAAAGGATAGTCTTTTCAAGAAATAGGGTTGAAATTATTAGATATCTATATGCTAAGAAATAAACCTTGACTGATATTTTATACCACACATAAAAATTAACTCAAAATGGATTATAGACCAACATCTAAAACCTAAAGCTATAAAACTTCTAGGAGAAAATCCTTGTGACCTTGTGTTAGGCAAAGGTTTTTTTAGATATGACACCAATAGCATAATCTATGAAAGAAAAAAATTGATAAATCGGACATCAGAATTAAAAAGCCATGATCAGCAAAATAGTGAATAATAAAATAGTGAAAAGACAAGCCGCAGACTGGGAGAAAACATTTTCCTCATACATTTTGGACATTTCTACTTGTTTCTATAGAAGAAAGAACTCTCAAAACTTAATGATAAGAAAACAAACAACCCTATTTTAAAAATGGGCAGGATATTTGAACACAAACTTCTCCAAAAAAGATAAATGTATGGAAATAAGCATTTGAAAGGATTCTCAAGACCATTAGACATTAGGAAAAGGCAAATTAAAGCCACATGAGATACCACAGCAATTAGAGTGGCTAAATTGTAAAACAAATGACAACACCATGCTGCTGACGATGTGGAGAAAATGGAAATCTCTTATATTGTTGGTGGGAATGTAAAATTTTACAACCTCTTTGGAAAACAGCTTGGTAGTTTCTTACAAAGTTAAACATACACTTACCATATGACCCAGCAATATGGGTGGTAGGGATGATGAAAATGATCATAAGTCTAAAACAATGCCTTGGACTTCCTCTCTGGCAGTATGATGAGCTAGATACCAAGAAAATCCCTCCAGTAAACACAACTACACATGTTCAATAAAATATAAAAATGTAAATGAATCAGTAAGTTGTCAGGAATGTAAGGAATTCTCAGAAGCCAAAAGGTGCTAGAGAGGTAACTGGATCATTGAAGCAAGTTGTTGTCTTGACAGCATCTTTCAAACATAAATTTAAGCTTCCATTTTATAGTGTTGCAGGATCTCAGAGATAGGAGGTAAAGTATAGGACTTTTATAGGCTGAAGAAGCTCATAGGTGACCCTGCATGACGCTAGATCCTAAAAGGCTACATTCTAAGTGTAAATTAAATAAATATTCCCTTTCTACTCCCCATATCACCCTAGCCTCTTTATTAGTGAGTGGAGAAAAAAATTTCCTCTGAGCATTCATAATCTTAAGATAGCTTCTATGTGTTTTCAATCAGAATTCATAAAACCTGAGTGATCATAAAAACCTTAGGTTGATAATTTAGATAATTTAAATTAAAGTAGGTCTGGTTTGATAGTAGTCCTGTGCACCTGAAAGAATCAAATGAAAAATTCTTTCTGAAATGCACCTTCAAACAAGATGCATTCCCCCAGAATAAAATTCTAGGGAATATGAGCTTACAGTAAAAGAAATCCCAAACATTCAAGGAAATAAAGCATCATGAGCAAAAGGCAGGAAAATCAATAGACAAAAAGATCTAACTCCTGAAGATTTCATATACTGTAATTATCAGATTTAGAATAGAAAAAAACATTGTTTATTTGCATATAGCAATGAAAGAAGGGAATGAAAATATAACTAAGTAGCAACAGAGCATAACATAGATTTGAAAGAGAGCCAAAGAGAATGTTTAAAAGGGAAATATGTAACAATTAAAAGTTAAAACTCAATGGATAGATTTAGAAATAGATTAGACAGAGCTGAAGAAAGAATTAATGAACTTTAGTTTTAACAAAGAGATGAGGAAATTTTCAAGATTGTAGTCCAGAGAGCCAATACATGAAAAATATACATATGTGTATGTATGTGTTCTAGAATACCAGAAGACAGAGGGGGAATGGAGAAGAGGCAAGAGGCAATATTGGAGCCGGGCGCGGTAGTTCATGCCTGTAATCCTAGCACGCTGGGTGGCTGAGAAGGGAGGATTGCTTGAGGTCAGGAGTTTGAGACCAGCCTGAGCAACAGTGAGGAGCGAGACCCCGTCTCTACCAAAAATAAAAAAAAAAAAAAAATAGGCAATATTGGAGAGTTAATAGCTGAAAATTTGCAGGATTATTGAAAGGTACTAATCTGAAAGTAGGGAAATCCCCATGACTCTCAAGCAGGATAAACAAAAGACATCTACATCTAGATCATTATTGTGCTGAACTGAAAACCACAAAGAGTGGATCTTAAAAGCAGTTATAGTAAACAGATAGATTACTCAGAGAAATAAAAATTAGGCTGATGGCTGACATTTCAACAGCAACAATAAATGCCAGGAAAACTAGAATAATATCTTCAATGTGCTGAGAGAAAATAGCTTCCAACATAGAATTGAAACCCAAGGAAAATATCTTTCAAGACTGAAAGCTAAATAAAGACATGTCCAGCTAGGCATGGTGGCACGTGCCTGTAGTCCTTGCTACTTGGGAGGCTGAGGCAGGAGGATCACTTGAGCCCAGGAGTTTGAGGCCAGCCTGGGCAACATAGTGAGACTCTGTCTCTAAATCTAAATAAATATATAAATAAAAACATGCCCAGAAAAAGCAAAAATGGAAAGGATTTGTCCCTAGAAACTCTCAAGAAAGAAATTTGAAGTGTTCTCCAGAACAAAGGAAAGTAATGGGGGAAAAGATGGTAAACGGGTAGGTACATCTAAACAGATGTTGACTCTGTAAAACAATAATTCCATTTTTTTGTGGGGCTAAAAAAGGAGAGAGAAATAAAATACAGGACAACAATAGCATATATATTGAAAAGAGGAATCTTTGCTTCCTATTTCGCTGAGAAGACAACTGCCCACCACTACATCCACCCACCTCCTGGCATCTCACCCATATACTCCTTCCTAACTGACATTAAAGTTAGATTGCCCGGGCTCCTTTCTGAAGCCAGTTCCTTCACATGTGCTCTAGATCCAAATAGCTCTCACCTACTCAAAGAATGACTGCGATAATTCTTCCGTCTCTTTACATCATCACCATACCCCTGTTTTCTAGATCATTCCCATCGGCATAAAATATGAAGTTATTTCTTTTATCCTTAAAAAATAATCCTACTTTCCACCGTACTTCCTATTCTAGATGCTGTCCTATTTCTCTCCTCTCCTTGGCAGCAAAACTCCTTGGAAGGGTTGTTCTTTACTCCCATTTCAAGTTTAGCCAAATAAACCCAAGCAAAGTAAAAAGAAGGAACTAATAAAGATAGCTGAAATTAGTAAAACAGAAAACAAACACAACAGAAAGAAGCCATAAAACCATGCCCAGTACATAATAGGCATTTGATGAATATTTGTAAATTGCATGTTAAATAATTCAGCAGACAGAACATTTTAAAATCTAAAATGCAAACACATTATTACCTGTTCTTCCTTTGACGGAAGAGGAATTTTTTAAGTCTCCACTAATAGTGGTGACAGTAGCCTTATATTTTCGTCCAGGCACCAGGTCGGTAAAAGTGAATTCTTTGGCATCTTTGGAGAGCGGCTTGTGGATGAGTAAGAGGTCTCTGTCGGCTAGTGAAATGGTATATTTCTCCCATTCTGCTGCAGGGGTCTGCCACATGATGCCCAGTGAGGTTTCATTGGCATGCTTGACACGAAGCTGGGGGACAGCCAGGGGAACTGAGGAAAGCAACAGAGACGTGGGTCACTGATGGACTCAGACACACTCACCGAGTATTCTTTCGAGGGCTGTTCTCTTCCATCCTCAAGAGTGTTCCAATTCAACATTTCTTTTATGAGTGCTTATGAGGATTAAAAAAAAAAGCTTATGACAAAAAAACTTTGTTCATGCAACATAACCAGAAATAAGGATCCAAAAAAATACT
This sequence comes from Propithecus coquereli, assembly GCF_000956105.1. NCBI lineage: Eukaryota > Metazoa > Chordata > Mammalia > Primates > Indriidae > Propithecus > Propithecus coquereli. The sequence continues at coordinate 4,350,535 of NW_012141858.1, forward strand.
ATTGGAAAACACCTTACTGGAAGGCGTCTTGAATCTTTGACCACGTACCACTTTATTAAAGTTTATCTCTGCATATGAATTCTGTCATACAAAAAATATTTAATCTCATCTTGTCATCCACAAAACCACAGAGAAAAGTCTATTTGTGAGTATTTAGGTGGAGTTAGGAGTATTTTTTATCCCCATAGCTTGGAAAGACCACGTGCATCTCTCCTTCGTTTCTGAGGCGGAGACACTGATGTGTTCATGAGAGGCAGAGGCGGTTGGTAAGGAAAACAGCATCTGATTAAGGACTCCCCTTATCTACAGAATCAAAATTGCTCCTGTTTCTTTAAAAGGCTTTATTATTACAGTTTTTAGGGGATACTGTTAAGAGCAAAGTGTTGATCCTGTAAAATAACAGGGAAACCAATTATGAAAGAATCAAGTGTGTAAAATTTTATGGTGATTTTTGCATCAAAGACATTGTCTACAATTCCATCCTAATTGAGTCCCTAACTCTACAACTTCCTTCTTCAGTATATAGAAGTAATTTGATTATTTACATCAAGGCTTACTTCAAGTTACCTGAATAAGGGAAACCGGAGGTACAATTTAAGAAGATTCTCCCGAGAATTATGCCAACATGCTGAGAGCCCCTGATGTCCCCTTGATCTTACATTTCCAAGTTATGTGAGGTTGCAGAGGACATAGATGCTTGTCCTGTGACATACTGAAACTGGCTTGGTTTAAGCTGATACAGGTTTTTGATCATCATCCAACGGATATTGATATTCAGAAGATGAAAACGTTATTGGAAGACACAGTTGGCAAGCTAAGGGGGTGTCTCCATCCTTTTCTTTGACATTCTTCAAAGAAGAACATTAAATCCTACTGTCAGGCAAGACTATTTGAATTTCACTCCAAGAATGGAGTATTTCACATCTTAGGGATTATCACAGAAATGTTAAACTTGGAAGGGCAACTCTCTTATTTGAAAGTTGAGAAAACAGGCTCAGAGAAGTTGTGACTTGCCTAAGGAATTATAGTAGAATGGTGACAGCAAGAATACCAAGACTCATGTTTCAGGATCTTCGTTCTCCTCTTCCCTAAAATCCAAACATATCTCTTTCTACTTTAATCACCCTTCCTTGTTACCTTAAATTCCCACAAGTCAATATTAGGTCAAGGCAATGGTTCCCTAATACTGATCACCAGCAAAATGTTCTTTTGTGGGAAGGATTAGCCTTTATTCTCAGATTATATCTTTCTGTTCTTTTGGTATTTAAAATGTCCTTCTTCTGTGAAATAATGGAGTTACTAGTGGAAGTAGATTTTTAACGTTCTAATTTGACAAATTAAATATTAGCCACCCTATGTTAGTCTGCAAGTCTGTATTATCTCAAATTCAGGGAACACTGGGATATGACATTGGCAGCTGCCTGGGTTACTTGGAAGAGGAAACAAATTAAGGTTTCATTAGTCATTAACACCTTCATATTTGCTTACCTGTCCTGCCTTGGCAACGCTCAGAATTCTTCAGATTTCCACTCTCAACAACGACTTCTACCTCGTACTGTCTTCCTGGTATGAGCCCCAGGTCACCCAGGACATAGCGTGTTTCCTCCTTTGCCACCGTGGTGTTGAGCAGCACCACGGAATCATTGAAGAGCAGGATGCGATACTGCTCCCAGTCTCCAGCAGGGGGCGACCAGTTCACCAAGAGAGATCTCATCCAACCGTTGGTGGCCTCCAGGTTCCCGACTTTGTCTGGAACTAAAAGGTCAAATGATGTCAAAAACGAGATACTAGGCCGGGCGCAGTGGCTCACGCCTGTAATCCTAGCTCTCTGGGAGGCCGAGGGGGGCGGATTGTTTGAGCTCAGGAGTTCGAAACCAGCCTGAGCAAGAGCGAGACCCCGTCTCTACTAAAATTAGAAAGAAATTAATTGGAAAACTAAAAATATATACAAAAAATTAGCCGGGCATGGTGGCACATGCCTGTAGTCCCAGCTACTTGGGAGGCTGAGGCAGGAGGATTGCTTGAGCCCAGGAGTCTGAGGTTGCTGTGAGCTAGGCTGACTCCACGGCACTCTAGCCCAGGCAACACAGTGAGACTCTGTCTCAAAAAAAAAAAAAAAAAGGAGATACTAGAAACCAAAAGTAAGGACATTAATTTACTTTTCATGGGCAACAGTAGATCTGCTATCTACTGCAATTCAAAACATTTATGTCCCCTTCTGATGTCTGTGGATTGCAAATGAGTGTTCTTTCTTCATTTTGGAGACATTTGACACTCATGAAATGTATGCTAAAGTCATTTTAGTAAAATATCTTAGTAATATTTAATAATGTGATCTTCTGTAACACTGTTAATAATCTAGCGACATGAATGCTGTTTTTTATTGATTGCACTCCAGTCCTAGACACAATACTGGCATTGCTCCTGATGATGGTGGCATCTTTTGGAAGACATACTGGATGTTGTGGTCATGAAGCATTCCTGTTTTTCTTTTCCAACTGAAAATCTTCTTGCAATTTATCTCTGATCTTATTAATTTTTTTTTTCTTAAAAACATCAAGTTCTCCTTATAAACTACAGAGTAAAATATCAGGTCCTTTGCTGGCATTCGTAGCTCTTTAAGTTCAGTTCACATCCTTCCAGTCTTAACTCTGACTATTTCCTGCAGCCCCTCCCTCCTTCCCTACCCCTGAAAAAGCTGCCCTCCAGTTGTATGCTCTGCAGACCTATAAGTCTCCTGGGCTCTTCTGCCTCTGTGCCTTTGCTTATACTATTCCTTCCACTTCAAATGCCCTTCCTTCTTTTTCCTGTTCATTTACCAAGAACTTCACATTTTTTAAGGTCCCATTTAAAGGCCATTTCCTCTAAGCTGTTACTGCTCTTCTGAAAGAGAATTTTATTCTCTTTCCTTTCTGACCATATAGCTCTTTCTTGAGATTTTTAGTAGCACAGGAATGGGCTATGGAATCAAACAGCCTCCCTTAAATTCTAGCTCCACTACTTACTAGCTGGATGACTGTGGATGAGTTATTTGACCTCTTTGAATTATCTGTAAAATGGTGACAATAACAGGACATCTCTCATGGTGTTCTTATGAGAAGTCAATGAAATAATGGGTGCAAAGTGTTTAGTCAGTGCTTGATTCACGGAAATATCAATACAGTCATCATTATTAAAATGTACTTGTTTTATATTTGTGTGTATATTCTACATCTGTGTGATTAAGATGCAACCTCTCTCTAAAGCAAGGTCAGTAAACTTTCTCTGGAAGGACCAGATAGTAAATATTTCAGGCTTTGCAGGCCACATGTGGTCTCTGTCTCATATTTTTCTTGTTTACTTGTTTGTTTGTCTGTTTGTTTTTGTAACCCTTTAAAGACGTAAAAACAATTCTTAGCTTGGGGGCTAACCAAAAACAGACCACAGACCAGATTTGGTTTCATAGGGTGTAGCCTGGTAAATAAACCCTGACTTAAAGGCAAGTAGCACGTCTCATCCATTTTAACAATGCCGAAAGCTCATAGTACAATAATATACACATATAGGACACTGGATCAATATTTGGTGACATAAATTAATAAAATAATGTATGGAAGACATGGTTAAGTGCTTACTGGTCCTCACTATAAGAATGGATCAGAAATGTTTTATTTATTGGTATCAAAGCTAATGTATTTATGCTACTGAAGTGATGTGACATGAACAAACATAGGAGAGAAATAATATGCAGATCACTTAGGAATCCAAACACATTTACTTAAATAACTCAGATGAATGCAGGTAACCTTCCGCTTTACTCTGCATATTGGGCTGTGGCCCACTGACATCCTCAGTCATATAGACTCTACTTCCTAGGTTAGAAAGGGAGTTTTCCTTCCAACTCATTTTGTCCTAATCTAAGATGGATCAGAGAGTTATTTGGGCAACCAAGGAATATTCTGTAGCCCAAGACTCACATGTTCTGCCCACTGCTGTCTTCAGAGCAGACAGTTCACCAGAGACACAGCTGATGGTAACTTGATAAAGTCGTCCAGGGGCTAAATCTTTAAAGTGAGTTTCAGTAACCTGAGGTGCTAATATTCTGGATTCCTTGATGGACCCTTGGTGAGACAGGGTAATGTTGTAGGAATCCACATTTCCAGGAGGTCTTTGCCACTTGACTTTTAGGGAGGTCAAACTGCCATCATTTGTCACCTTCAGGTTTGGGACTTCCATGGGGGCTAATTAGGAAAGAATGGAAAAGATATTTTTATTCAGGATATCTTACCAGTCCTGTGGCCAAATTTTGACCGTATTTTAATTTTTGCAAGCCACATTCCTTGCTCAGAAGAAAACAACCACTTGTAGAGGCAAAAATAATACCATAAAACCAAAGAAAGGCTGTATATTTAGTGGCAAGATCCTAATCCTGGCCATTGGGAGCCTGGGATTCTGGTTCAGATGTGGCCATTAGTCAGCTAGGACACTGGACAGCTCGCTCCAGATCGCTGAGTCCAGTGCTGCTCATTGGCAGATGAGGCTTGGTCCTTTCCAGTTCTGAAATTCTTTAAGGGCAATCAATGCACAAAGAGGTCTGCCATCTGCCTAATTTCTTCTCGTCTTTATACGTTTAATAATATCAAGTACATAATAAATAGATTGTTCAATAAATTGGTGAATACAAAATTTTGTATGCTAAAAATGCTTTATTTTTCATATTAAATTATGATAAAAAGAGTTGTGTTACTATTTCACCAAAGGAAAATGATTATAGAGGAGGTATCCTTTGGTGAATATTTTTTTGACCTCTTGCCCATGCTGTAGTTTTGGGCCTCACTAATGGCATAATGTAAATTAATGAGGTTTCATTAAAAGAATGGACATAGCTCATTGATCTTGTATAGGGCATTTAGAAGTATAATGTGTTTCTTGATATACAAAAATAACTCTTGAGATAAAGAATATATTTTTGTCAAGAATGTCTACACATCTTTGAGGTGTGTTATGAAAGGTGTGTAAATGTACAGGAGTCTTCAAATATTTTTCTCATCAGCCTCTTATAGTTCCAGAAACCCTCCCCACTAGAATAATTTCTAAGGCATTAAATGGTTTAGATTTTCTCTTAAAATTAGATAACTCACCAAGAGTAGGGACTTATTAACCCATTAGACCTGCTAGAAGCATTAAAATCTGCTAGAATGCAAGCTCCATGAGGACAAAGACTTTGTGTCTTTTGGATGTTGTTAAATCAGCAATGCCTAGCATATAGCTTACATTCAATGAATTTTGGTTCAGTGAAGGAATCCCTGCAAGAATTATTCATTAACACTTACCTCAGATTATTTTATCAGTGTAGGTTAGACTGTGACAATAGGACCTGTGATATTTGGGCCCAGGACGTGTTTTGTTAGACAGAGGGCTTTGGAAATGACTGTCACACGGGGGTAGGTCTATGTATAGCACTGGGAAACTAATCCTGGCTCCCTGTGAGGGATGTCACCAAGGCAGTGCTTAAGAGAAGCAAAATGGCAGGAGATGGGACTACTAAAAAGTGAAGCTGGGACCCTGTCAGCAAGTAATTTTGCCTATTTCCAAATGTTGCCACGGGCTAGCCTAAACTTTAGAGTAAAAGGGAATCTCAGTAGAAAAGTAGAAATGTATCAAGGCTCTTCTATAACTTATATGAATTTTAATTTGTCCTATATTACCATTATTCAAATAACTTAATCAGCCTGATGTATTAAACATTCCCTTGATTTGTGCTTTATTCTTGTTTCACTAGTTAGGGGAAACTTACCTGTCCTGACTAGTCTCCACCTGTAGTTTTGTAGCCCAGCAGCCTCGGTAGCAATAGTGAGGTTGTAGAGGTGGCCAGGTGTCAGCCCATGAAAAGCGTAGGAAGTAGCATGTTTGTCCACAGCACTGCTATGAACTACGGTCCCTTTATCCATTAGCATCAGTTGGTACTGTTCCATATTCCCAGGGCCATGGGACCAGGAAATCAGGAGAGAATTAGCTTTTGTGGAAATACCAATATCTTTAACTGGAGATGGCACTAGTGGGATAAAAGTCATGTCCAAAATATCATTCATAATTTCCTTATAGAAGACAAAGGCACATTTAATTAGAAATGACACATTTATTTATGCTTCTCTCTATATATTAGCTTGTGTAATAGCAATAATGAATAACTGGACTCTGAAAATTTCACTGGAACCTTGATTAATGCTCTGTTCAAAGTCCACAGGCTAAGGCTACATCACCATTGACTTGTCTTTTTCCCCCACTTGATAGGTATTAAGGGAGTTTTTGCCGACCAAGTATAACATGGCACAGCAATAAATGGAAGGGAGAAAGGAAAGAACTACGGAAGATGAAAAATGGACAGATTAAAAACAGAGAGAAAATGAGGTGTGCGAATGTTACGAAAGACATGTACTTATCGAAGGAAGTAGTAATGTGCCGTGGATGTCATGGTATGTGGGAGCAATAAATGACTTATTTTTCACCACATCAAGGAAGCAAAGACTGTTTCAAACATAGGGACATTTAGGAAACATCATGGCTTGATGTTATGAGAAGAATATATAAAGAAAGAAAACTTTTTAAAAATAAGTTTTATGGCACAAACCTAGAAATGAGGCAGAAAATTCTGTTGCCTAGGATTTGAGTTTGAAGGGCCATTAGGGAGCATCTGTTTCAAACTGGAGAAAACTTTAGTTCAGAGGAGTCCCGTGCATGACTTGTTCCAAATCACTCAGCAAGTTAGCAGCACGGTCACACATCCTATTTTTGGTCCAGTTTTTCTACCGTATCACACGACTTCCTTTTAAAAATTAATTAATTGGACTGGGGGACATTCTCACTCCTATTCTGGAATAAAATATAACTTCAAAAGTATCATAGACTATTAAAAACTCAAGTATTTATAAACAGGTCTTACCTGTTGATCCATTGGTATAAACCGGAGAGGAACGTTTATTTCCGGAAACAGCTGTGATGGCAATATTGTATTTATTACCAGCAGTGAGATTTAAAAAGGTGTATTCGTTCCATGAAGTGCTTTCCTGAATTTGGACCTCCTGTATCTTTTGGTTATTATCATCGAATAATTGCACCTCATACCAGGTGACTTTTCCGGGCGAAGGAGTCCACCAAACATGCAAGCTGGTTGAAGTCGTCTTCTCTTTGTTGACTTCAAACCTAGCAGGAGGTAAAGGATCTGCAAGGCAAATACCAAGAAAAAGAACATGGCTTGAAGACTTTTGTAAATAACTTATAAATAAGCTTATTTTGCCACTATCTAGATTCATTTTTCTTAAAAACTTGAAGAATCTGCTACCTGTGAAACAAATTGGCATTTTGCTTCACTTCCAAACCTACCATTTCACTTTCAAAAGAAAAACTCCACTTAGCTACTAGCCATATGAATTCCTTTTCCTAATAAATTTTTTTTTTGGTTAAGGTTGCTTTGACCTTGAAAGTCCAAGCAAGGTCATATTTTCTTTGGCTTGCAAGTTTAGCACACTTTTCAAACATTGACAAATATCCAGACTATGCCTAGACAAATATTGAAAATCTCAATGGAAAATGTAAATATTTAAATAAAAAGAATTTGAAATTTGTACCGAACTTTTTCCGAGGTTGTGGATTGTTGGTGTCAAGTATACATAACTTTGGGTGGTTTTTGGATATTAAACACCCACAAGAGATACAGATTTGATTAAAAGCCTAAGGTAGGTTTGCACACAAAAATGGATTCTCCCAACAGCTGAGATTCCCTACCTGCCTAAATTTTTAAAATCTCAGTTTTGGGGCACTTTGGAGCTGCCAATGCCCCAGAAGAGGTGGGAATGGGGAAGTCTTGCAGCCAGCTGTTAACTTGATTTCAACTCCCAAAGCTATGGGTCAGTTTGAGGAGTCCTGTTTTGCCTGTGTTGAATTTCCACCATTGAACTTGAAATAGGATAAAGAGCACATCTTTGGATTAGGAACTAGGTCAATGGTATTTAATGAGCAGCCATTCTTTTTACAGTGGGAAGTGGAATCTGAGAAACAAAGCTGTTGCTATCCTGAAAGCTGAGAGTAGAGCTATAGAGAGACATCTCCATATGAAAAATTTTCAGGAATCCTACATGGTTCTTGGTCTAGAAAGTGGAATCAAGATATCAGAGACCAATTTTTAAGGGTCAGGTTAGATGTTTTAGTGGCATGGCTACAGAGACTTCAATTCTTATCCACCACCTGATAGACTATATTTTATTCACAAGATAACATCAAGAATTCTAGACCTTATTAGAACAATATATACTTTAAAAAGATGTTCACTTGTGATTAACATATTAATATATACAAAAAGAAATAAGGTAACCTTACTCTGTATTTAAAAGGCATATATGGACAGACAACCCATAAGACACCAGAGGCTTAATACAGCCTATGAAATCTAATGTCTCTGTGTTTTATATTTTATGCTATGATTTATATGAGTACATCATACTGTAAAAATTAAATATGCCACATACCATTTTATAATATCGATAATTAATAATAATATATTAGCTGACAAGTAAGCCGAGGCAGCAGTAACTAACTAATATAATTCACAAAGAGCCCGAAGCACAGGAGAGACTGGAACACAAGGTTGCATGGTTCATATCATCGCATAGCCCTTTAGTTCACTTCAAGAGTGTAGGTTCTAGAGTCTGATGGCCTGGGCTTGAATCAGGCTTGAATCGGGCTTTCCTACTTTGTAGCGGTGCACTTTGAGCAGTGCCTCAGTTTCCTCATGTATGCGGTGCTGATAATAATATTATCTTTTTAGTAGAATTGTTATGAAGAATAAATTGAATATTATATAAAAAGCACTTAGAACAGTATCTGGCATGCACTAAGTGCTCAATGTTAGCTACTATTATCTTTAATAATAATAATAATATTATTATTCTTATAATTAGGAGAAGATATTGCCACAGAACCAGTGAGATGTAATAGTAGAGAGTGAGGGCTTTGGAGTCAGACTGAAATTCAAATCTTGGCTCCATCACTTATCAGTCATGAGACTTTGGGCAAGTTACTTAACCTATCTAAACTTCTGTTTCCTCATCTGTCTGGGAGTATAATTAATAATAATACCTGCATTCCAAAGTGGTTTTCAGAAGTAACAGGACATAGAATAGACCATGGGATTGTACTAGCCAACGAAACTCAAGAACAACATTGTCACACCCAACTGAGATGACGTGTTTTTGCTGAAGTGGCATTTTAAGGACAAGGATGAGAGGGGCAGCCGCTTCCAGTGATAGTTCAAAAGGGATCAATACTGTCATCTGCATTTACTACCAAGCCAGATAAAAATGAAAGAAACTGACGTTATGGTCGCTATAATCTAAACATATATAATCTGCAAAATATGAGCTACACAAAATGAATGTTAAGGTTGCGTGCTTAGAGGGTGAAGTTCAGAAATGTAGACTTTATCTAATCTCTCTGAGCCAGAAAACAAAACAGTCAATCCTTTGTACATCCGCTAGAACAAAGGAACAATGAGACTGGGAAGTGCCTGGGCTGGGAGAACCTGCACTGGAAACAAACACTTAAAACCCCATTTACACTGTGATAAAGCCTTGTGCTGGCAGCTGTCCACTATTGCTATGCAAGCTGCAGAAATTAAACAGTTTTCAGACTTCTTTTTAATCTAAGCCCAATGAAAACTCTGCTGTAGTAAAAAAAAGTTTTCAATATTTTATTAGATACACATTAGATACTTCTATCAGGTTGCTAATTTCATATATATGTATGTGTATACATATATATGAGAGAGAGAAAGAAATTTTTAATGTTATTTGAAAATTTAGTCATATACCTGTAATCTTCTGATCATATGACAGATCGTATGTAGCTAGAAAATCCCATTTATGTAATTTATGCTGATGGTTAGAGGTATCAATGCACATATTTGTGCATTTATAGCTTTTCTGTTTTTTCCACCACTCTCATATACATAGTAACCAGTGAAGTATCACAAAATATGAAAACTGTCAAAAACCATAAATCAACACTTTGATCTTGATCAATATATCACAATTTATCATTAGCTATAAATTTAAGACATCTTTATACTTCTTGGTTCCAGACAGACCTGAAATAATGAAATGTCAAATACAAAGTTCTGCAATATTCATCTCATATACTTGAATGAATCTATCAACACCAGAAAGCCCCAGAATTCCATAGTTGGTAGACTTGATGTCAACCCAATTTTTCTGTTCTCAAAGGAAAAGACAAATTTAGCAAAAATCCCTGAACCAAAATGAATTATTTTTTCCTTTTCATAAAAAATGTGACTTAGGACACTGGGTGTGGTGGCAGATACCTGTAGTCCCAGCTACTTCAGAGGCTGAAGCAGGAGGATCACTTAAGTCCAGGAGTTCAAGGCTGTAGTGTGCTATGATCCTGCCTGTGAATAGCTACTGCACTGCAGCCTGGGCAACATAGCAAGACCCCATCTCTTAAAAAAAAGTGACTTAGAAAGAAGGAGAAAATTATACTTATAATGCAAGTAATATTTGCTTAATTTTTTTTTTTTTTTGGCCAGAGCATGGTCATTAAAACGGTGGTGTTTATTGATGTAGGAATTTCTAGATTATTTCAAATTTGAAATTATTGGATTTATTTTAGAAATAAATTCAACCTTTTAACAAAAGTGCAGCTAATCTATGGGTTGGCGCCAAAAGCTTTTCCTGAAGACATAATAGCACCACATTATATCTGTGTGAGATCTGATAGTTTACAATGTGCTTTCTCAGTTGGAATAGGGACTCAGAGACATGAAATGACTTGCTCGTGTTGTATAGGTAACAGGTAGTACAGCTGAGCTTCTAATATTTGACTCCAAATTGTGTGTTCTTTGTATCAGACTTCAGCTGTCCTAGTGTAGGGAATGATTTCTAAGTTATATATTCAGTGGAATAACAAAAAAGTAAAATAGATGTCCATGGAGAATGATAGGCAGATTTGTAGAATTTTTCAGTTGGTGGTTTGGATATTGTAGCATAGACAAAATGAAAAACCACAGTAATGACAGCTAAATCTACTTCTGCGGCCATGAAAGTTCCCTTTTTCAAAATAATGTTTTTCTTGCTTATTCCTTTTTCCCTTGATTGTATTGCCTTTACCTGAAGTCCCATCAATTTATGCTGGCTTACTTCAAGAGTTTTCTAAGTGTCTTTTTTATTTTCTGTCTTCCTTCACTATTGACAAATAACCTCTTCGTTCATCTCTCCCTTCTGCCGTCCTCATCCCCCTTGAAGCATCAAGAACTTTCCATTTCAGAATAAAGCCTAAGTTTCTCCCTAGGCACTCAAGGTTTTCTCAGACTGGATAGTACCACCTTTTCCCAACCTTGTCTTTCACCACTGTCTAACTTCAGTCCATGAAGTCAGTCCATAATTTTTAGAAATTACAGAGCCAATTTCTGTTTCTTTTACAGACATTGGGATACCATTCTAGTTAAAAGTAGAGTGGTTAGGGGGCTTGATTGGAAGCTGCATTTATGTAACATTTTCATTATAGTGGAATAAAAATCCACTATTCACATAAAATAATTAGAGATTTTCTCATAGAAATCAGGGTGGGGGTGGGGCAAAATCCCAACCATCCTTTGGTGCAGGTTTTTGAAAATGAGAAGAAAAACAAAATGGAAAAGAAATTGTTCACAACCTCCAGTTAATTAAATACATTTCTAAGGAGGTAACTTCTTTCACTTTGTTATTGTTGCTCTTTGACTATAGTTAGCTTTCTGGCTTATGTTAAAGATGATGTGCTATACTATGCTAATACATCGGGTTGCTGTGCATTAGATTTAACATCTTTATACACTAGATATAAAATTCAGCCACTAAGAAACTGTTAAAATTTTAACAATCTCAAAAGGGAAACTAAAGCAGTTTTGACAATCATTTGCATCGTTGTTAACAACAGCGCAGGCTGCCGTGTTATTTTGCAGCTTATCATATTAAGCACTAGGTATATAAATAGGTAGAGGCCAGCACTCTGAGACTCTACAATCTACTCAGGGAGTTAAGACATATGTGAAAAGAGTAAAGAGAAAGATGAATTATAGGGAGGCTTACTTTTGATGTCAGAATTAAACCCGGGTTCAATTCCCAACACTGTCACTTACCACAAGGGTAGCTTTAAGCATGTTGCTTAACCTCCTTGAGCCTCAGTTTCCTCATCTGTAAAGTGGGACTACCAATACCTACTTTAAAGAGTTGTAAGTGTTAAGAGATAATGTAGATAGAGTGTTAAGCCCCTAGCACATGGTGTGCACTCCGTAAATGGTAGTTGGTATGAGTATGACAGCTTCTCTTGCTTTTAATAGTAATATAGGCCCGATATCAATGCTAAATATGCAAAATTGAGAATGAGGTCCAAGGGCTGAGGCCTCACAAGTGAACTTCATGAAGGAGGTGAACCTGAACAAATTTGGAACGTCAAGTGGGACTTAAAAATCAGAGCGATGAAAGGGCATTGCAGAGTGAGAGAGCAGTTTAAACTAAAGCATTGAGAAGCTTACTTCTGGTGAATATTAGAGAACCCAGACAACTTATGGAGACTGCTGCTCCCTCCTTGCCCTGATATCCTTCAGAAGGCCCACTCCAATTCTTTGGTATCAACAACTTAGGCTTTTCCCGATATTATCTAAAGTGCTACATAAAGGCAACATAAAGAGAAGTCCCCTGGTCCCTCCTCTAATCAGACTGCTACCCAAAAGCCCTCTTATGTAGAAACTCGTGAGCTGTCACTTGATGTATACTTCCAAACCTGAACAGCTAGATATTAAGGAATTATTGTTAATGTTAGGTGTGATAATTATATTGTGGTTGTGTTTAAACAATCCTTATCTTTCAGAAACGCAGACTGAAATATTATAAATGAAAGGAGATGATAGTGACTTGGACTGTATCAAAATGACGTGCAGGGGGGAATGAGTGGGGATATAGACAAACTAGCTTGGCTATAAATTAGTAATTATTGAGGGTAGGTGATGAGTACATTATACCATCCTTTTTACTTTTTTATGTAGTCAAATTTTTCCATTTAAAAGGAAGAAAAAACAAAATTAAAAACAAAAATCCCTAGAAATCTATATGTATGCCTACCATGTTCATTTTAGTGGCATATTATATGTTTGGGGCATGTATGCATCTTAATTTATATACATTCATACATTTGGAATGGGCTTGATTTCTCCTGCAAGGTCAGAAAGTTACAAGTATTATCCTTTATTCCCCCAGGGGATTCCAGCAAATTGGTGTCTGGGAATGGAAGGTAAAACAGTTTTTCTTTGTTCTCTTCTCATTCTGTCTGGACAAATTAGATTTTATTTCTTTCTAGCTAACGTGTAGAATGCCATGCCCACCAACAGAAGTCAGACTAATAGAAGAGTATTCCTAAGCACATGCAGGATGATCAGTCTTAGAGAACTGGGCTGCTTCATTCCATGTAGGCAGCTCAGCTTGACCTTAAAATTCCTGAAATAAATTGACTGCAAATGGCTGATTGCTAAATACTGAAGTCACCACCAAAAGTTCAACACAATTGAAAAGCAATATTGGCTCCCAGTTTCTTCACACGAAACCACATTTAATCATTATCCCACCCTTGGTTAGGCTAACTATATATAGATTTAAAATATTTCATAATATACTTTGTCTTTTTTAAAAGCTGACTTGAAAAGTATTAACAAATTATCATGTGGTAATTAGAAGGATCCTTTCTGCAGAGTAGTGGAAAGAATATTGGAACTGGAGCCAGTAAACCAGGGTTCAAGTTCTGGCTCTATCATATATTAGCTGCGTGGATTTGTGAAAATTACCACCTAGTTCTTATGAAGATCAATCTCATCTCCAACCTGAAAGTAGTACCAGTAAACTTGTTACATACTTAGTATGTGATAAAATCTGTTCCAGGATTTTATGGATGAACCAATTAAAATCTCATGGCAACCCTATGAGGTGGGCATTATTATTATTATCATCCTCACTTTATAGATTAGGAAACAGTCCTGGAGGGGTTAAGTAACTTGCCCAAAGCAATATGGCTAGTATGTGACACAGGCGATGTGCCTTCAGAACTCAACTCTTGGTCATTGGAATGGTACCAGTATCTTAAAGCCAATGAATAATAGAAAAATTATGTCAACGGCTCTTGAACTTTCAGTGTGCACTGATTCACTCTGTATTTAAAATGCAGATTCCCCCAGCTGCATTCCTTCTATTTAATAAATTCTAACTTCACTCCATGTGGGGTAGAAACCAAGAAAATGTTTTTATAACAAGCTCTGCAAGAGATTTTGATGGAAATAATATACAGATATTATTAAGAAATAAGAGTTGGCATGGTGGCTCAACCCTGTAAATCTAGTACTTTGAGAGGCTGAGGCAGGAGGATCATTTGAGGCCAGGAGTTTGAGACCAGCCTGGGCAATATAGTGAGACCTCCATCTCTACAAAAAAAAGCAAAATTAGCCAGGCATGGTGATGCAAGCCTGTATTTCTAGCTACATGGGAGGCTGTTGTGGGAGGGTCACTTGAAGCCAGGAGTTCAAGGCTTGCAGTGAGCTATGATTGCACCACTGCACTCCAGCTAGGGCAACAGAGTGAGACTCTGTGGAAAAAAAAAAAAAATTAATTAAAAAAAGAAGATTCTGCTGTCAATTAAGCTGACCGTACTCCTTTCCTCATGGAAGCCCAGTGTGCAATGACTACAAACAGCAGCGTCCTTGGTAGTGTACATAGTGTGTTGCTTGCATGGGTTGCTCTAAGTGATCTTGGGGACAGCCCTTTCTGATGTATGTTCGTGTGTCAGATCTTGTGCTGTCCCCAATCTAGGCTCCAGACAAGTATGCAAGGTGTCTTTGGAAAGCCCCAGGGCACGGAGGCCAGGGTTCACGTTGGCCAAGTCATCACATCTATCCGCACCCAGCTGCAGAACAAGGAGTATGTGATTGAGGCCCTAGTCAGGGCCAAGTTCAAGTTCCCTGGCCGCCAGAAAATCCACATCTCAAAGAAGTGGGACTTTACCAAGTTTAACGAGGATGAATTTGAAGACATGGTAGCTGAGAAGCGGCTTATCCCAGATGGATGTGGGGCCAAATGTATTCCAGTCATGGCCCTCTGCACGAGCAGTAAACTCTGCACTCATGAGGGCTTGCACTGTGCTGCCCCCTCCTCATTCATGCCCAACAATAAATCCTATCTTCTATCCAAAAAAATGGCTTATGTTTAAAGTTACATAGGTGTTATGGGCTGAATTATGTCCCCATAAAATTTGTACGTTGAAGCCCTAAACAAACCCCGGTACCTCAGAATGTGATCATATTTGGAGACAGGACCTTTAAAGAGATGATTAAGTTGAAAGGGTCTTGAGAGTGGGCCCTAAGACAATATGACTGGTGTCCTTTTAAGAAGAGGAGATTAATACACAGATATCACAAAGAGAAGGATGACCACGTGAGGACACAGCAAGAAGGTAGCCATCTGCAAGCCAAGGAGAGAGGCCTCAGAAGAAACCAAACCTGCAGACACCTTGACCTTGGAATTCTAAACCCCAGGATTGTGAGAAAATAAATTTCTGTTGTTTAACTCACCCAGTCTGTGGTATTTTATTATGGCAACTCTAGAAAACTAATACAATAAACAACATTTTGAAGTGGAAATAATAGCTGATATGGTGATTTGGTAATTAAAATCCCTAAAAATTTTTTTTTATTAAAGACAAAGGAATTAGCCATATTAAAATAACTTAAATCATTTGAAGTTTTTTGTTTTTTTGTGCCTTTTTTCCTCCTAGGTTGATGAATAGGTAGCTGAAACTGACTAGCAATAGGGCAAGTGCCACTAAAATATTCTTTCTACAGATAAAGCTCTCTATCTCTACAATACATCCCATCCCTGGGCTCTGTAGCTTACCCATAATCCAATGAGAACAGACAATATTTTTAGAATATGTACATTCTCTCACTAAAATATTAATTTCATTCATTCACATCTACCTTTCTGCATCTATTTATCTATCTATTCATATATTCATCCATCCATAGATCCACTTATGCATCTGTCTATCCATCTACCCATCCATTTAATCAATATTTATGGAATACCTACCATGTGCTAGATGCCATTTTAGGTACTAAAATCCTGCTTCTTATTGTTGGACACATAATGCTCCCCAAAAGTTCTAAATGAAAGCTCTAAAGTAGAAGTCACAAATTCAAATGTCTTTAGAATGCTTTCAGATAAGGAAATAAATGAAGTGGTATTCCAGTGAACTGGTATGGAAAAGGAGAAGCTACAATTCAGCTCTAGAGAGTTCTAGGTGGACAGTTTTGCCAAATATTCCAATATTTTAAGAGAATTCATACATTTGTGTTTTTATGTGAATTTTCCATTTTTTATGCTGGTGAAATAATCTGGAATTTTTTCACAAATACTCTGTGAGTCAAATAAAAGACAGCTATTATTTAGACACTTAGACATCCCCAGAGGCTACTGGTTTGTGACCCCTGCTCTAGACCATGAGGACACAATCTTTCAAATGTGCCAAGTTATTCAACATCTGGTATGTTCACTGTCTGATTTCTGGTGAATTCACAACTAAATAATGTGGCTTGCAAAGGATATTCTTGTTGCATTGCCCATTTAATGACCAAATAAACCTGAGAATTGCCAAATACCTTCTCCTCTATGGTTATGAAAGCATGTTGTACAAGAGGCCAGGTAAAGTCCTCATCCAGGAAAGCTGTGACAAAGGCTCTGTCATCATCTTCATCGTAACCTTCTCTCACTACTGCACAAAACTACAAGGGTAGGGACCACTTTTTGTTTGCCATCTTTATAAGGATACTAATCACTACCTGGCATTTTTCCCTCTGGTATCGTACTTGATAAAAGTTTGCTGAACTGAATTAGGCTTTTCAATTCTGATTTTAAATCTGGAGTAGAAACTCTTGCTGAAATATTGCCTGCTTAGTTAAATTTTTTTATCCTTAAGGTCATGTATGTGAAACTGAAATAACTAGCTATTTTAGAAAATTTATCAGGAAAAATGATGAGACAAATCACATTTGAATGACACAGAGATCATCTAAGCTATTACTGTATCTCTATCCAAATCTCACATCCTGCTCTCATTCTGTTTTGTTCTAGGCTGATAAGACAAGCAAGATAGAATAAGGAAAGCACACACATTTTCAGTGATTTTTTTTTGTTTGAAGTTTTGTCCCAGACAATATTATACTAGTAGGCATTGCTTTAATATAATAACAGTAAATTTTGATTTATGGAGCTCATCTCTGTAGCTTAGCAATCAATATAAAGGAAGACTAGTACTTTCTTTTAACTACATGAACAATTCATGTACGTCCTTAAAATATAGAAAGCACTACAGACAAATAAATAACAACCAAGTAAAAAATTCCTCCCTGAAACAATTTTTAAAGTATCTTAGTAAAAAACAATTTTTATTTAAGTAGGCATCATACAAATAAGTGTGGAAAATTTATCATTATACAAACACCTCCTGCAATTTTCATTCTTCATTTTTTTCATGAAGCTCATAAAATCTGTGGTGAGAGGTATCTATAAAACGTACCTCCTTAAGAAAAATGATGAGAACCCTGAATACTAGCACATTGTGAATGTGATGAGGTCTTATTTTACTTAACATGGTCAATATAATGTAAATATTTCTTACCTTTCATTAATGCCTCTGGACAGAAACACCTACCTGCATAATTTAACTCACAACCTATCCTAACTAGTAACATCTACAATGAGTCCTTTTCTATTACCATTTTTCCAAAAAGTAAACCCTCTGGGTTAAATGACTTTATTCCAGCTCCTTAAGTATCTTGATTTTTTCTCCAACAACCTTCTGAAAGCTCAACCTATTTTAACAAATTGCTCTGCCCCACTGAACACACATACTAGTTGACCAGATGCCTTTTCAAATGTAATTAACACATCTGGAAGTTCTATGTTATAAATTTCCAAGTATTATCAGTATGAGTGTTCACAGAACTGTCCTCAAATACTAAGAAGCCAACAACGTTATGACTAACAACCCAGCTGCTTAAACTTCCGTAAAATGTTTTAATATTGTGGTTAATTTCAGTCTCTCTTTGATTCCATATTAAAAAAAAAAAAAAACAGATTCTCAACAAGTGGTTTCTCTTTCCAATTAGAGTTTCTGCAAATCTCGGATATTACCTAAAAGTTTCATCTGAAGTAAGTCAAGTGATGTAATTGGGCATTCTGATTCTTTTTCTTTGAAAAAAATAAGAGAATTAATATTTGGTTGACTTGTTACATGAGCCCAATTAAATCCCCCGATCCTGCTGTAACTGCCCTTGAAACTGAGAGTTTTCACGGCTCTTTAGAGAACTATGGCAAAAGAAATAATCTCTGTTCAGGCTGATATGAGAAAGAAGTAAGAACAACATATTTCTAAATTTGACTTTTAGAATTTTTTACTTAAATTTGAATTTCTGGATGAAAGAAAGGCTTCACTATTGCAGCAAAAAGAGATAATGTTAAGGAATAATGAAGTCATAAAACATCAAAGTCATTAGAGAATTTAGAGCACATCTGAGGGTAGCTCTGAGGATTAAATGACAGCCCCTACCTAAGTGGTTGGCACTTGGTAAGGTCTTGGACCTGAATGACCTAGTCTAACACTCATTTGACAGGTAAGAAAACTTGGGTGAGAAACTATTCACACGTGAAAGGATTCACCAAAAGTGTAAGGAAAATAATCGACTTGAGGTAGAGAGTAATCAAAGGACGTTCTCTGATATTATGCTGTTTCAGTTACTCAAGAGGTACAAAATAATTTTTGTATCTCACTTCAGGGGACTTTTCTAATTTTCCCCTATGACTAGCTCTATTCTATTCCTAGAGATTTTATGCCTTGGTTCTAAAAATAAAACTAAGTTGAGAAAAAGCATATTCCTAATCATTGTGCTTCCATTATTTATTCTAAAAACATTTACTTAAAATTATTCCAGGGCTTGACAATCTAATGCAATGGAAGTTCAAACACATCACTTTAACAGATTTCCTCTACAGCCCAAAGCTTCTCTTTTCTGCATCTCCCAACCCCCCTCCAGCGGCTAGTCAGCTGTTTTCAGAACTAAGGGTGTCTCTGAAAGTCAACCAAGCTGCTTTTCACCAGATCTGAGAAGACCAGAAATCTTTGTCAATATTTATCTTCACAGCTTTATTTTTTTTGTATTCTGGAACTCAAATGAAACACCAGCTTGAAAAGGCAGGGCCCAGCCAGGAGTGGCTTGGCCATCCAACTGCACCTGTCACCCTTTACCTGTTTGCAAGACCACAGTTCTCTCTTCTCCATCCAGAGAAACAATCCTGAAGTTATAGATAGTTCCCGCTTGTAAATCTTTAGGGTTACATCCATACGTGGTGTTGTCTATCCGAATGGGGTGGCACCATGCGGCCTCCGAGGTGTCACTACTATTGATAAGGCTAAAGTTACAGGGTGACCCCCAGACTTTCCACTGGATAGATACGGACCGGCTGGAGACCCTGGACTCCGTCACGGTGAAGTTACATTTCACTGGCTCAGCCAGTCCTGTCTGCAAAAGAATCAGAGACAACAGTTTAAGGCTGCAGTCTGGACTGCCCAGGTACACGTCCGCAGCAAGCTCCCCAAGCCGCCTGTCCTCAGCCCTGGCCCCCAGCCTCAGCCAGTCCCTTTGCTCTTTAGCGGAGAAAAGGCCCACAGGGGAGGCGGACAGCAGCTTTCTCCCTAGCAGCTCTCTGTCGGGTGCAGCTGGAGAGGGAAGGTGACTTTTTGCCTTCGACAGTAGGATGAGCTGTCAGTCTGGGTGGGAGCTCGACAGAGGATCATTCTTCCCAAGGGACAGGAAGAAATCTTGCCACCTCCCTCTTCACAGTACAACCCGGGAGACCAGAAAGTGGAGTGGGAATTTCGTTCTCGGCGAGGAGGGGGCGCCTCAGACCCCCACCCCTTCTCAGGTCACTCACCTGCAGCAGTCTCAGTGCGATCCACAAGGCCAAGTGGGCTCCATGGCTCAGCATTGCGCTCAGTGGTTAAGACCCTGACCGAAGAGGGGGCTGGACGCGGGGCGGCGCGGGGTCACCTGTTGCGCGCGCTCAGCGCGCTTCCTTCGGGGCTGGCCACGCGCAGGGGCCACCGCGGCCACCGCTGCCGCTGCTGCTGCTGCTGCCGCCCCGGGCGGGCTGCGGACACGAGAGGCGGCGGGGACAGGCAGCGCGCCGCCCTTCCCACGCTGCCATTCTGACCCGCGCTGCCTCGCCCCGAGCCCCGTCCGCGGACTTCCGCAATCAAAAGGCAATTTCCTCGTCTCCCGGCAAAGGAACAATGCGCCCGCGAGGGAGGGAGCCCTGAGGAGCCAGCGCCCGAGGCTGCCAAGAGGGCCCGAGGCGGGCCAAGCCGCCCCGCCGCCACCTCCCCTCGAGGTCCCGTCCGGGTCCGCGGGGCTCTGCCTCCTCCTCCTCTTCCTCGCGGACTTTCACTTTTCCCCACTCCGTGGTCCTCAACCCAGTCGTTTCAGCCACAATTAGAGCTTGCTCCCTCTCACTTTCCAGGCCCCCGCCCCCGCCCCTTCCTCCCTCCACACCCAGCGTCTCCCCCTCCCTATCTTCCTTCCTATCTTCCTCATCTGCTTTCTCCAGGGCCTCTTTTCCCAGGATTAAACTTGACCGCAGCACATTTCCCTAGGTCGCCTACACTCTTTCCTGGAGCCTTTTATTAGAGTGCTCTTGCCCTTCTCACCTCAAAGCATTCGTTTGTTCCAATGCATGTCCCCTTGACACCAGCAAGAGAGAAAGACCCCAAAAGCAGCCGGACAATTGTCAACTTGACCTTCATTCTTTTCTCCCACTCACTTTCTCTTTTCTCTTGTTTTGGTCTGTGTCTTCCCTAAATCTTATGCAAATAGCGCTGACCAACAAGTATCATCACCGTCAATTGTTCAACCCATAGCAAAGCAGTTTCATCACTGGCTCACCCAGCAGTTGAAGCCATTTCATCCATAATTATCCAACCAATAGAAGAAAGCCGCGTAAACTCTTGTTTGTGAAAAATACTATTCGTGGCTCAGCTTCTCACAAATTTACAAAGAAATGGCATTTACTCAATTTTCGGCACTCACTGTACGCCCTTTAGCAACTGCCTTAGTACCCGAATGATTATGTATCTGAAGATGGATTTTAGAAAAGCTCCCAATAAGCGAACAGCAAAAATATTTAATTGTACACAGGTGATGACAGCAAAATATTACAACTCTTAAAATTTTTTATCCCTTTTTTTGGGGATGCCATCCCTAACAACTACCAGAAGATATACGATTCCGTGTTCTAATTTTCAAATCAGTGGAAGAAGAACATATTCCCTTCTTTTTCAAATAGACAGGTTATGCATAAAACTTTATTTTGGGATTTTTTATCTCGTGTATCTACTTTGAAGAAGAGTAGAAAAAAGGAAAAAAGCAAAACTTGTTTTAATTCTTTTAGAAAATATGTTTTAAAAAAAATCTGTTAATGAAAAAAAAAAGTTCCTTCTCCTTCAAAGAGTTTATGGATTCTTAATCTGCAGCTAGACCAGAGATCTCAAATCTCTGCAGCCAGATCAGAGATTTCAACTCTCCTTTTCAAGTTAGCAAACACTCAAAAAAGGTGTGTCATTCTGGGAAAACAGAATCTTTCCTATTTCTCTGCCCAGGTCGCTCACTTGTCTTACTAAGGAGCTTTTACTCTGTATGTTGTCCCCAAGTTCAATGGCTCTGCACAGCCTGGCATACCTTTCAGCCTCACCAGAAGACAGCCCCCTCCTCCCCTCCGTTAGATACTGCAAGCCTTATTGCAGGCTACGGCTGCCTTCAGCCTTTACCGGGGTGTTTTTTCAGCCTTACTCCTTCTCAATATTACCTTTTCCTTGTTTTGCTATATTAAGAAAACAAGTTTCTATTACAGTTTCGTCCACTGTAAAACTGTAATAATACCTACTTTACATACATCACAGCTATTATGAATAAATAAGATCATATATAGTAAAGCACTTTTGCAAATTTTAATGTGTTGTACAAGATCAGTTTGCCTAGTAAGGTACTGTACCCAAATCACATTTTTTGCTGTCCTTTAAATTCATCCACTTACTGACTTTTGTTGCTCATCTTTCACTTTGCCCTTTCTATTGAGGTTTAAAATGTTCTCAAGTTCAGCTCTCAGATTTAGACTCTTCCCACTTACATATACTAAATAGCCTTCTGTCATTTGTGGAAATCTTCAATAAATCCTATCTCCTCCAAGCTTTCCCATTTTTTTAAAACACTACATGGCACCAATATACTGTACCCTATTAGTAATTTTAGAGCTATATTTTATTTCCAATATACTGTCTAACAATCTTTCCTTATCATGCAGGCAAATGTACCAAAAAGTCAAAGTTTGAAGAGGACCAATCAAACAAGGCAATAAAATATCCTCATAATAACATAGTTTAGGTGCTTCCAAATTCTGTTTTTAACAGTGACCTTCTAATAAAGCTCTTGGGAACAGGAATTAGGAAAAAGGAAGTGATTTCTTTCAATGCAATTATTTTCTTTTTGATGTACCAAAGAAGGACATATACATTTAGAATCATGTATCCTTTATCTATTTTATTATCTTCAATCTGTATGAAGAATCATAGCAATACTGAAGAAAAGGACAATAGTCATAGACATCTCTTTTCCAGAGGTATATAACTATTGGTCTGTCTTGGAAAATCTTAAGGCTGACAACAGAGCTCTCAAATAATTAGTGGGTCCTAAATAACCCATAAAAATTAGCATACTGTGAAACAAAAGGGAAAGTTTAAACTCAAGCTTTTACTGATTACATTTTTCCTTTTAAAAGCAAATATACTAATATGAGAAATCAGAGAGAATTGTAATAGATTTAAGGAAATATAGGACTGGGAGAAGCTGCCAGACATCTTTTATATGAGGAGTTTGCTTGAAACTATGGTACAAAGTATAAATAAATTGATCCATTTTGTTCTTCGTTCTCATCTTTGTTTGGAATTCCTCAACTTCTTCTGAGTCTATTTATCCTACATAATGGCACTACATTTGCTTTAAAAATTACTGCATTCCAGGAATTTGGGATCAACCACTCTGTACATTTCAGGGGACAACCTCTTCTTGCCACTAGGAAACTTTTTGCAGACTACATGGAAAGGGTGAGGCTGCTTTTGATTAGACATAAGTGAACAAACAGCTGTTTTTTAAAAAAATTGTCATAGCAATTAATTAACAATTATGTTATAATTAACATGTCATTAATTATGAATTCCTGGCTAAAAGCACGAATCTTGTCACATTAGGAACATAGATGTTGAATGATACACCTGGTCATCAGGGTCCTGGAGCCACTGTTTGAGAACTGCTATTTTAGATGCGGGTTTGAACTGGGCGTAGATGGGGAGAGGGGATGTTGGGTGGATGAGGGGAGGGCAGAGTGGATTGGCAAAGCTAATCCAAACTCCTCATGCATGACCTAATAGGTCGTGGTCCTCACCCAGGCCCTTCATTACCCAGCCTCTGCCCACTACTTGCTGTTCTCCTGCTTGCCTTCTACTCTCCAGTTGCCTGGGTCTGATAATTCATTTATTCATTCATTCAGCAAATCTTGACAAAGCACCCACTGTGTGCAAGGCTGTGGTTTACGTTTTGGAGACACACCCATGGAGCTGATTTCTCCTGCCTCAGGGCTTCTGTGCCTGCCATTTCCTCTTCTCCGACCACTCGTCCCCAGGTTCTCTAGTTGTCTATCTTCCTCTCATCCTTTGAGTTTCAGCCAAAACACTCTGTGGAGCCAGGCCCTTTCAAATTTCACAAGGAAAATGCATCTCTTTATTATTCTTCATCTCAGTAACCTGTTTGTTTAATTTGGAGCATTAATGATATTTGGTAATAACCATTATTTATATATTTGTGCACTATCTACCTTCTCTGGTCATATGGGAAATTCTGTTAGGGTAGAGCCTTTGTCTGTCTTGCCCTTCTTGCACAGGGCTGGATATATAATAGAATCTCAATTAATATTTGTTCAACGAATGAATAAATGAATCTTTGTAGTTGCTCAGTAAATATTGTTATGTGAATAAATACTTTAAATAAGTCCTTTTAAACACAGTCCTCTGGATGCCTTAAATACCATTCTGGAAAGTGGCGGGGTGGGGGGGGTGCGAGGGGGAGAGAAGAGAAAAAGAGGGAAGGGTAAGGAATAAAAAAGAGGAAGAGAAGATTGCTTTTGAAGGGAAAGAGAAAAAGGTGGGAAAAGATGAGGCGGAGGGAAGAAGAAAGGAGGAATAAGAGAAGGAGGAGGGAGGCAATATCCTTTAGGAAAGTGGTTCTCGAAGGGTAGCATTAGTATCATCTGAGAACTTGCTAGAAATGCAAATTCTATAGCTCTTCTACAGACCTAAGTAATCAGAATTGTTGGGGATAGAACCCCATAATCTGTGTTTTAACAAGCCCTCCTGTTCTAGTTGATGAGGAAGAGCTACTTAAATTCCAAACAGAAGTCTCAGATTGTATCCTAAACCCTGTACTAGATACAATTTTATATTCAAGTGAGTTAATGATATCTTCTTGTTCTTTTTCTCTTAAATTTTACTGAGCTCTCTGGTTATAAGAAGCTACATAGATAATTTAGGAGGTCTTAGAACAAATTTAGAATGTATCATTTAAGTAAGTTGTGACCTTTATAATATATAATATACATATTTTGATATTTATAACTTCTCATTAAAAATAAAGTGTGGGCTGGGTATGGTGGCTCACACTTGTAATCCTAGCACTTTGGGAGGCTAAAGCTGGAGTATGGCTTGAGGCCAGGAGTTTGAGAACAACCTGGGCAACATAGTAAGACCCCGTATCTACAAAAAATTTTTTAAAAAATTAAAAACAAACACCACATGTACTCATCATCAAATTGGTACTAACTGATCAACACTTAGGTGTACATGTGCAAGTAACATTCATCTGGTGCCAGGCAGGTGGGAGGGGTGGAGGGGATGGGTAAATTCATAACTAATTGGTGTGGAGCACACTGTCTGGGGGATGGGCACTCTTGTAGCTCTGGCTTGGGCAATGCAAAGGCAATATATGTAACAAAAATGTTTGTACCCCCATAATATTCTGAAATTTTAAAAAAGAAAAAAAATAGTGGCTTCAACAACAAAAAAAATTAATAAAACATATTTATCTAGACCACACGCACTCAAAAAACTTAGTGGGGCATGATGGCACGTGCCTGTAGTCCCAGCTACTCAAGAGGCTGAGGCAGCAGCATCACTTGAGTCCAGGAGTTTGAGGCTGTAGTGGGAGCTATGATCGCGCCACTGCACTCCAGCCTGGGCAACGCAGTCTCAAAAAAAAAAAAAGCGTGGATGCTAAAGGAAAAAGGATCAATATGCAACAAACTTAATAAATGTTAGACATAAAGCCAGTTTGATACTTTTCCTCCTAGGAAGTACTTTTGTGATGCAAATCTCACTCTTGGCTTTTTTTCAAATTTTTTTTAAAAAACAATAGCATGGCAATTGGGATTTTGTCAATTAAAAACAATTACAAGATGGCAAATCCTTTTCTAAGTTTTAATTTAAGCTGGCTCAATAGTAAATTATAGCAAAAGTAAATAAAATTTTAACCTGTAGCAGGTGTCACACATTTTACAAAGAGATATATTAAAATGTAAGGAAACATTATTTTGATAAGTGTTAGGTTTGTTCAGGGTGGGAACCCGGAAAGTATGTATAGGACGGAATGCGGTTAATGGAAAATTTAGATAGTGATCATAAGGCCTGTGAAACAATAGCCACAGGAGTCTGGAGAGTCGGGAGGTTGTAAATCTAACTCTGACCACAGACGGTTGCAGAACCAGTAAATGTTCAGGAAAAAATTCACCCTCCTCAAACTTCCATTCAAACCTCCTATAAGACCCACCGCTCTCCCCTTCCTGGCGTGGATGCTCTTTTCAGCCTCCACCCATCTGCACCCAGATCCCCAAAATAAATAGCATTTTGCTACACCTGAGGCTTCGTGTGTCTCCCTCTTGGCTCCAGACCTAACAATAAGTAATTTTTTTAAAAAAATGACCATCCTCACATCCAATTGGTGTGGTGCACACCAGCTGGGGATGGACACGCTTGGACTCGGGTGGGGCAAGGGCAATACACATAAACCAAACATTCATACCCCCGTAATATACTGAAATAAAAAAAAAATGACCATCCTATTTTATATTCAGAGATACAGTTTGGAATACTTATATTTCAAGGACTCTTTCTAGATAAACTCTCTATATCACAGGTCTCTGGGAAAACGGAAATAATAAAAGCATTAGGAAGGCAGTTGCAAGGATTAAATAAGAAGGTGCATTTATATGCATAGTACCGTTCCTGGCCAAAGGGTTCAATAAATATTAAGTTCTATGATTATCAGTAGTAGTGATATTCTATGAATAACGTTAAAATAAATCACAGGTGCTGAGCACTTACTTATACTAGATAATGACAAAGTCTATGGATGAAAATGTCTTTCTGAGAACATCCAAATGATAACAAATTATCATTGCTTCAATCTCTTACCCAAGAGAAACGCTTCAGTATATCAGTACCAAAGACATTTAACTGCTGCTCCGCCTGTTGGACATACGAAGATTTTGTTAAAAATACTGGAAGGGAGGGTGGGAGTGCTGGATATGTCTCTAACAGCAGGCTCCACCCATCCCTCTCCAACGCATCTCTAAGATTTCCTAGTATTTCTTTTTCTACATCAATTTCTCACCCTCTTCCCCTCCCCCACTTTTATTTTTTAATTTGGGGAAAATAGGCCTTGCATAGCTTTTATCATAACTTTGTAACCACAGACAGCCAAATAACTTACAACCAGATGTAACTATACATGAATCACTTCTCAACCTCAAGTCCTTCCGCTACGTCGTCACTCACACCTGTCCCCCCACCTCGCCCTCGGAGATGAGCTGCTCGCACATGAGCGGGGTGGAGGCATTCCTGCTCACGGTGGACAGTCTGCATGGGCGTGGCTGCCCTATATTATGGTTTCAGGAACTAGGTCATGATTTTCATGAATATTTATTCACCAAATCCTAGGATAGTAGATAAATAAAACATGACTTAAGATAACATTGGCTCCAAAGAAAATGAAAACTAAAACAGTCACCCATTTTGTCTCTCTTAGAAAATGATGAGTGGAGGGTTAAAACTCCACCCTCTTTTTATTCTGAATATCTCATTACTAGACTGTTACTTCCCATGAATTCCTTGGAGGTCACAAATAGCACAGGTGAGTTTTTTTGCTTTTACAGAGAGATATGAACATTGTTTTAAAAATTGGAATGAGTAGGTAGTGTTGAGAAAGGAGATTTTTACATGTAAAAAAAAAAATCTTGATTTTGACTTTTCTTTAAAAAATCAAAAGATTGAGGCATGCCAGGCCCACATTCTGCCTGCCTCTTCGGGCAGGTCTAATTCCACACAGCTGCCTCACCCCACCCTTCTCTGCTGGATGAGGCAGACACATGGCATCTCAGAGACTCCTGAATATCGGTGTTGACAGCGATCAAAGCAGAAGATCAGAGGATCTTATCATGTTTTTCAAAAATGTACTGCTAAAACCATCGGCTAGATTATAGAGCCCTTGAAGGAAGGGGTCATGTCTCTTCATTATCTCCTTTGCATCCCAGGTCATGGAGACTCGATGTCTACTTATATATCGACAGAGTAAACATTCTCACCTCCAACATGAAACCACAGCATGGCTAAGTGTTCGTAAGTCTTAAACAAAACACATAGCATTCTTCAGCTGCTCCAATGCACACCTGGAGCCCTTAGCATCATGGAATCTAATACCTAGCACTCAAGCCTCAGGAAAAGCTAGTGTCCAAGAAGCCCATGTTCCTAATGAACAAATCTTAACTCTGGAGAAGATGGAGTCCTTCTCAACAATCAGGAGGTCATTCCTGATGTCATTGCTCAGGCCACCGAGGTCAACTCATAGCAAAGCACACACTTGCAGGGCCCTCTCCACAGCTCCGCTGTCCCGGGCTGGAGGTACAGCCTTGCATAAAGAGGACAGATGCCAATGTTTGCAGACCCCCAGATGAGCAGCAGGCACTTATTAAAACTACACAGCTGAGGTGTACTCATTGGCCTGGATCTACTAGGGATCCAAAATAAGAAGAGTTCTAATAGAGAAGTAGGTGCCGCCAACACCCAGTAGAAGGTTCCTCAGTGGGGGGACTCTATCTGGACTTAGCAATGGTAGTATTCTGCTGCCAGCTCCTCCAAAGTGTGGGAAGAATGGAAAGGGAATTTGACTTCCAGGACAGCTCCTGGTATTCATAGCATTTCTCCATTCCGTTACTTTTCACCATACTTCACAAAACTGGGTTTCAAAGCTGTTACTCTGTGAGTGGAAAATGAGAGTGCAACCAATATGTAGCTGGGGTACATTAGAGATTTGGGGCATGTAGTAGCTTCATCCAGAGTTTCTTTATCTTATCATCACACTTATCAACTAGCTCATCCCAAGTTCTGACCCTCCCATCATCATTTCTCTCCTTCCACCTCCCAGTCCCTCACCCGCCGTCCCCCTGGTCCTCAAGGCAGACAGACCTTAGCATGTCTGAGCCACTGGCCTATCCCTAACTAAGCAGCATCCCTTGGATCCTACCCTCTGAAAGCTTTCAAGGAAACTTCTCCCTTACTCTTTTTATTTTTAAAACTTTTTTGTTTTGAAATAATTTCAAATTTGCAGATAAGTTGTGAGAATTGTACAAAGTGCTTCTATACATCCTTATCCAGCCTCACCAATTTGTTTCTTTAACATTCTGTCACAGTTGCTTTATCATTCTCTCTCCTTCTCTCTCCGAATACAATATTTTTACGTGAACCATTTCAGAATAGGATGCATATATCTTGAATTAAGTGTGCAATCTCAGTAAAGTTATCAAAATCAGAAAATTCAAAATTGCAGCGATACTTAAATCCACAGTCCATACTTCAGTTTTGTCAATGATCACAGTAATGTCCTTTTTAGTATTTTTTTGTTTTGTTTCTAGTACAGGATCTAGCCCAGCATTTACTTGTCAAGTCTCTTACTCTTTTAATCTAGAACAATTCCTCAGTCTTTTAAAATTACCTTTATGATGTTGGCTTTTCCGAATGATATAGATTATTTATTTCCACAGCATCTTCCTCCATCTGAACTTGTGTGATATTTCCTTGTGATTAGATTCAAATTATATACCCCCAGCAGCACTTCTTTTTTTTTTTCTTGCCTTCAATGTTGTTCTCAACAGGCTGATTATTCAATTATTCTCCAATGGATTGCAAACCTGATCGCACATTGGGAGATTTTTTGCACTATAGGTACTAAGGTAGGAGACCTCAGCAAATTCTGATTCAGTAGGTCTGAGGTGGAATCTTAGAATCTTGAGAAAGCCTCCCAGGCTTTTTTTTTTTTTTTTAAAGAGAGACGTGTCTTGCTCCGTTGCCCAGGCTGGAGTGTGGTGGCATAATCGTAGCTTACTGCAGCCTCCAATTCCTGGGCTAAGACAATCCTCAGCCTCCCGAGTAGCTGGAGCTGTAGACCAGCATCACCACACACAGCTAATTATTTTTTTTAAGAGATGGTGTCTCCTACATTGCTCAGGCTGGTCTCCAACTCCTAGCCTCAAGCGATTCTCCTGCTTCAGCTTCCCCATTTGCTGGATTCTGATGTATCTATGGCCAAGGCTGAGAGCCACAGGCTCTCTTGATGGGCACATCCTGGCTTCTTCTCCTTTGATCTCATTTTGTTTTTTCTTTGCCATTCTCTCTTCTACTACATCAACCCTTGCCTGGGGTAGACCTTATCTACCCAAGGAAAACAATGTGCCAGAGAAATACTGGCATATCAAAGAGCCCATTTCAATGCACATGCTCTGTTTCATGGATGCATTTTATGTGCATATAATTACATAGTTGTCCATCAGCATAAGCTGGGGAATTGGTTCCAACCCCACCCCCTATAACCAAATCCATGCATACTCAAGTCCCCCTGTAGTGGGCCCTTCGAATCCCACTTATAGGGAAAGTCAGCCCTCCATATACTTGGGCTTCAAATCCCACAAATACCATATTTTCCACCTCCATTTGGTTGAAAAGAAGCCGCAAATAAGAGGACTTGCCCTGTTCAAACCTGTGTTATTCAAGGGTCAATTGTACATATTGACAAAATATCAACACAGTCTTTGTGTGCAAAAATGGAAAGCAATGCAAATCACTCATAACTAAAAGAAAACGAAAGAAAAGAAGAATCCTTGAGATTTTAAGGCCGGCAGGGTCTAGGAAATTGTAAACCACATTTATGTTATTGGCTCACTGTAATCCAGTTCATCTGGCAAATCAAGAAAACTGCAGTCCATGTCAGCATGAGGCTTGGATGGTGCTCCTTACAAATTAGGGTCTTCAGAAACATATCCCTCCCACAATATGTTACTCCTCGATTGGCCTTTTTGTAGCATCAGCAGTTTCAGAACCTGTTTCTATTTTATCCCACTCACACCAGGCAATCTAAGAGTCATGAGGAATGATTAGGGGATGGGTTGACTTTTTTCCTACATCTTTGTTCTTCTCCCTCTAGGTCTTTGTCCCAGTAAAGGGGAATATTGTCCCATTTTTAGTTCTGGCCACAGAAGAGTGATGACAGTGGGGTGTCTCCCCTGCATGCTTTGACCCAATAAAGGAGGTTACCCCAGACTTGCAGGGAGAGGGGAAGAGGGATGTTTTCTGCACTCCTCCTCATTTATTTGGAGACTCACACTGGGCTGTGATCTGTTTGAAGGCTAAATGGGAGGAAACCCAGAACTGTGAAAGCCCAGACCAGTTCCACAATGGCTATTCATGAGCTGAGGAAATGCAACCTCTATCCCAGGCCAGGGCAAGGGTGGGGTGGGGAGGGGAAGAAGGAGGTGCACCTCCAAACAAGATTTATAGATATTTAGTGGTATCAGGACAGCCAGTAACATTTCTATTGCCTGCTCAGCATTTTATCCCTTTCAAAGCATTTTCACATAACATGTTGGCTCATCTGGTTCTGATAACCTTGTGAAGTAGTCAGGGTAGAAACGGTGAAACAAAAACAAGGAGAAGCTAGTATTATTCGCTAAAACTATTGAATACTTATGAATAGCCAGTGCTCTAAGCACTTTGCTTACTCAGATGTTAATCCTGTCTTAAGAGGCAGATAGAGTACCCACAATTATCTTTATTTTAAACAGAAATGAGTATGACTCAAGTTGAGTAACTAGTAGATTTCACCACTGGGATTTAAGCCAGGTTTCTCTGACTTTGGAGCCCAGTTCTTTACCTCTGCAACAAACCACATGCACTAAGGTCACATGGCCAAGAGGGGGTCCAGACCAGACTGTCCTGAGAGTATACTACTCAAACAGTAGACAGAGGCTGGTCAGGATTTGAAGCCAAAGTGAAGTCCAAGGCCCCCTTCCCTCCCTCCCTTTGGAGTCCACTTCTCCACATTTGACTCTTCCTCCTGCACCCTATTGCTCAGAGTCTGGACATGTGGCTCATGCCTGTAATCTTAGCACTTCTGGAGACTGAGGCAGGAGGATTGCTTGAGGTCAGGAGTTAGAGACCAGCCTGGGCAGCAGAGAGACCCCATCTCTATAAAAAATACAAAAATTAGCCAGGAGTGGTGGTGTGTGCACCTGTAGTCCCAGCTACTTGGGAGGCTGAGGCAGAAGGATCACTTGAGCCCAGGAGTTTGAAGTTGCAGTGAGCTATGATGATGCCACTGCACTGCAGCCTGGGCAACAGAGTGAGACCCTGTCTTTGAAAAAAAAAAAAAAAAAGTATCAGTGTGACTAGAGGGCTTGTTAAAACACAGATTGTTGGGGGCCCTATACCCAGAGTTTCTGATTTAGTAGGTCTAGGGTAGGGTCCAAGTGGTTGCATTTCTAATAAGTTCTGGGTTTTGGGTCTGTATTTGAAGAACAACTGATCCAGATATTTCCTGACTCACACTATAGACAAGCTTCCTGTTCCACTGACTTTGTCCTTGTGAAGACACACGTAGACACATAACACTATTTATAAAGGTTACAATGATAACAATAGCAGTTAACATTAATTAAACTATTTCATAAGAGTCCTCAGATCCAGCTATAAAAAATAAAAAAAGTAAACTATTTCACTATTTTCCAGGCATATGATATGTTAATTCATTTACTATTCGGGGTTGGCGGGTAGAAAAGAGAGAGAGCACCGCAAAGTTTTGACCGAGTATTGGCCCAAGCTTACAGGCTTCCAAAGTCAGAGCCCTCACAGTGGCGGGTAAGGATGTGAGAAAAGGGAGGGAAAAAGAAAAAAGTAGGGAATATCCCACTTCCAAAAGAGTCAAGTTAGGACACTTTTGCGATAGCATTAATAAAGAGTGATT
Organism: Propithecus coquereli; assembly: GCF_000956105.1. Lineage (NCBI taxonomy): Eukaryota > Metazoa > Chordata > Mammalia > Primates > Indriidae > Propithecus > Propithecus coquereli. The sequence goes on from NW_012141858.1 coordinate 4,383,095, forward strand.
ACTGGATTTCAAATCATTCCGTGGCATTTATCTTCATTAACAGGTACTCTATGTAACAGAATAGATGGCTAGATGTTCAGGCGTGTGTGTGTGTACTCTTCTTGCTCTGCCACTCCTTAGTCTTTTGACCTCGGGTAAGTCTTTAACCTCTTTAAGTTTCAGAGAGGCATCTGCCAAATAGGGACAGTGATGATGATGATGATGATGATGATGATGATGATGATGATGATACTATGGTAGAATGCTTAATGGCCACAGATTCCTCTCACCCAATATGTATGCCCCTCAGCAACATGACTTTTCAGCTTTTCCCGTCAGAAAGTGGAGTCTATTTTCCTCACTCCCTGAATCTGGCCTGGCTTAATATTTGTGTTTACCAATAGAATGGGGCAGAAGTGATACTGTGTGAATCCAGAGCCTAGACCTCAAGAAGCTTGTAGCATCCACCTTTGCCCTCTGGTGAAGCTGCCGTAAACCCTATGGAAAGGAAGCTGGTGTGGCCTCCTGGAGGATGAGAGGCCGTATGGAGGAGAACCTAGATGCCCCAGCCTACAGCCAGCACGGACTATTGTGAATCTTTTAGCTCAGCTGACCCTTCAAGCTGAATGCAGCTTCAAGAGTAAACTAAGAAGAAACCAGCAGTGGAACCATTCACGCATCCAACAAAATCATGAGAAATTATAAGCTGTCATTGTTTTAAATCACTATGTTTTGGGGGGGTTTATTACACAGTGATGGGAAATGGATACAAGTACCCAACTCCAAGAGTGTATGAAAGCGCTTAGCGTAGTTCCTGACACACAAACCTTAGCTATTATTTTTATGCCTTAGAGTCTCTTCTTTGCAGATACTGTATAACATCAATGTATCTTTTCCTTCTCATCACTCAAAGGCATTCTTGATGGAAGGAAAAACACAAATATCTGACACTTTCTCTTTTGAAGTGTTTTGTGACATCTCCACCCCTACTCCCAGCCCATGTTCCAACTCCAACTCATCCTTTTATTGTGGGTCTAGGACACTGTGGTCACTCCATATATGTTAATTAGTGGTAATGATGTAATATTTCCAAGCATAAAATCTGAGCATTTCAGTTGTTATTCTTTCTTCTCTATATTGCTATCTTTGATTAAGTGTTCTAAATTCTACCTGATGCTACATACTTAAGGAACAAAAGGAATGACAGATAATTTAATAGGGTCATGAATTAAAATAGCGAGTAGGAATTAAGGACTGCTCCTGGATGAAGAATGCATTCAAAAACATGTATTTGAGATCTTTCTCAATATACATTCTGTTCCTATACATGGGAGAATTATTAAAGGGCTCTTCTACCATCTAAGTCTTTTCTACATTCTCAGCAGAGTGCTGATCCTACACTCAATGATTTTGATCACATTGTGCTGTCTATGTGACTCTATAATACCACCTTTATATTAATTTTCACACTCCCATGATGTCTGCTATATAGTAGGTGCTCAATAAATGAGTACAGAATGCATGATTGGACCAAAGTGATAAAGTGTCCAAGTTTCTTTAAAATACTAATTTTCGGTAAAAATTGGAATCACTTTCAAACTTTCCAGCCTGCCCTATCCCAGCTCCTTCACATTCCACCCTTCCCTTTTTCCCCACCCCTTACTAGGTTAACTCCATACTCCTGTAAGCTCAGTTCAGATATTCCCTCCTCCAGAAGACATTCCCTGAAACCTCCACACCAGGATTCTCCCTTTTGTATTCTCTAAAAGCCCGTGTATATCTCTATTTCCCTCAACACCTTGGCAGATGTTGAGTCCCTTCAGGGCAACCATTTTGCCATTCATCTTTGTGTCCTAGGAAAGAATAGCAATAGCAACTATTATTTCCCAAATGCTTACTAAGGACCAGGTTATCTCTCTCAATCCTTGCAACAGCCCTCAAAGGTGGGGGTTCCATTTTGCAGATGAGGAGACTGAGGCTTGGAAAGTTTAAGTAACTTGTCCTGGTCACCTTGCTAGGAAGAGGAAGAGTCAGGACTTTGAACTCAAAAGCCTGAATTTTCTAGTACTCTGTGTTCTGACACTAGTTTGGTTCTCAAGAAATGTTTGTTGAATGGGTGAACATGTTCCAAAGTTACTAAGTTAGCCGCCATCATTGTCTCCTTTTCTCTTTTTCTTATACTGTGTGTGTGTGTGTGTGTGTGTGTGTGTGTGTGTGTGTTTACAGGGTGAAGTTGAAGGATGATTAAGAGATGAAATGGGGAAAATAGAAGAAAAAAGGAACTGGATAATTAGTTCTTCAATGAAACACTAGCTACATTAGATAATATAAACATATTAAACACTAGATATACTCAAACTTCAAAACATTTAGACTATAAAAATCATGGCTACTCAACATGACCATCCCACTTGGACATTGGCAATAAATAGGTCATTTGTCACCCAAGTGGCCAACAATTCCATCCACTTCCACACCACTCCAATCTACTCAACTCCCAGCACTCCTTTGCACTCTCCCATTCTAATTTCCCTCCACTTTGCTTTGCTTCTCCTCACTTATTCTACTCACTCTGCCCCCCTCCACTCCACTCCTTTTCATTCCACTCCATTCCGTTCCATTGATTCCATTCCATCCCCTTCACCTCTATTCCATTTTGCTCCACTCCATTCCATTTTATTCCATTCCATCTTTCCTTTTTTCCTTTCTTTTCCACAAAACCTTATTAAGTAGTAAGCACTTTGTTCAGGTCCTAGGGATACAAAACCAGATAAATACAGAGCCTATGCTCCAAAAACTCATATTCAGATTTGTCCTGTCATCACTCAATAAAAAGCCATCCCAACCCACAGCCCAATTAGACTAAGTCAATCCAAAATTCTCACAAACCAGGTGCTGTCTGCTAAAGAAAAAAACGGGCACACAGAAATTTTCTTTTTACACAATTCCAAGCAATTAAGTCAAATGATTTTACTCCTCTCTTAAAACTCTCTAGACATCCAATGTTGAGATAGAGTACCTTTTGGAATTACTTTCAAAGGACAGGCATTTTTATATCCCCAGTGACTCATTTTCACCTTTCAAAGTAACTAACTTCAGCTGTTTATAATTGACTGTTATAAAGTTAAAGCTCCTGCTAGATCAAATAATGATCTAGCAGAGATGCCTAGACTAAGGTTTTAGAGTCATGGAGAGCTGTAGTTGTAGAAACTGTCTTTGGAAAGAGCATAGCTTTTACACACTAGCTCCCCAGCACATAGTCAAGATTTCACCTAAGCTTTAAGAAAAGAAAACCTGGAACATCAGATGGCTGGCTGCATAGTCATCGTGGTGCCCTACCCGGGAGCTCACATAAACACCACAATGGATTTCGCTGTAGAAAAAGGCAGTCCAAGGCTGCAAACCCAGCTCTGGGACTGGGTCACATGAGCTCTGTAGCAGTGCTGGCTTGGCTCCAGCGGGTGGGTGGTGGGCCTGCAACAGAGCTCTGGAGCTGGACTCATTCCACCAGAGTCCAGCCACCTCTTGGACCTTTCTCTGTGCTTCACAATGGTCAAGCCTGGGCAAAAATGGGAGAATATTCTTTTGCTAATAGACAACCCTTTAGTGTGTTTTTATTGCAGCTTTTAGCCAATATGTTTTTTATTTGATACACATTTTTTTTTCTGTGTATTATACATATTTGAGCTCAGATGTAAACGAATACTCTTGTAAACTGATGTTAGAATGAAAGTTTTAGGTGAGGCACATTCAGCCAAAATGAGGAGGTGCTCCACCAAGAAGCATTCATTTTCAAAAGTAAATGGTGAATCTCTCACTCACATCGGTGGTTGAAAAAATTAGGGAGTTGGAGATTCAGGGAGAGCACAGGGCCAGTTTATGGTGGTATCCTTAAGGCATAGCTCTGTTGCTTCCATATCCTGCCTTCCTTTCCCACTTTCCAAGCTCAGACAGATCTGAAACCATAATTATTGAGCTAGGAGATGTGGGTAAAAAGTTAGGCAGGAAGTGAGAGAATTTGAACATGTTTCCCTTTCCCTACTTTAAGCTCAAACTGGGTGGGGTGATGGGAGAGAAAAAGCTAACATTTAAGTCAAATTTAGAGTTTGGGTTATTTCCTGGAGTGGATATTTTTGTAAATGAATTGAGTGAGTATTGAGTTTTAAAGTGATGTAAAGAGTGTCTGGAAAAGTAATGGGGCCTTCCTAACTTCTATTCAGAGGCAAGGGAAGAACTAGGTCACAGGGAAGATTTATAGTTAAGGAAAAGTGGAGATAAAAATAAAGTCCCATGAATTATTGAATGTACTGGCTATATTCGTTTTGTGATCAATAATGAAGTATGTGCTCATAGCTGGGAACCATGTGCAATATTAAATTCCGCACAATGCAAAAAGATAACAGAGCACTAAATGGCTGTTAGTCATTTGAATAGTTTTGGGCTTTTACTTTCTTAAATGATTTGGGTTGTTTATTAGAAAATAGCTAAACACGGCCAAGTGGAACCTTAGCTTTTTTGATTTGCTATAGTTATACTGTTATTGCCTAAATGGTGGCCTAAAACTGTGAATGGAGAGTAAAACTAAAGAAATGAACACCTAAACAGACTCCTTTGAACAGACTCCTTTGACTGTGACATCACTGCTTCTCATCATTGGACTTATCTGTCACCTTGTGCACTAAAGGTCACAAGTAGGTTTGAGGATGTTGATGTCGAAGTGATATGTGATTTTTGCTTATTTTGAACCGTGCTCTCAAATCAATTATAGTGATTTCTGAATCTGCCATTGCTTTGTAACTCTTTCCCCTCTCTTAGAGCATAAACGATTATGATATTATGATATATGTGCAGTGTCACCTGCAAGGTACCGATTTCAATTTCTATCTTTTGGTTTCAGCCATGCATAAGACCATGAACTCTGTCTTTGGTTCAGAAAATGTGGTGACCCTACAGGAGTACAGTTATGTCATAGCAGCCTAATTATCTTCACCTTATAAAGATATAGAAATTTTAATTGAATTTCAAAGATTTTCTCATTGTGTAAAATGATTTCATGAACAATTAGCAGTTGGACACAGAGTGCTTGATCCCCCACTACAGTGAGGATATTTTCAGCAAGCAAGTCTTTTCAAGCGATAGGCTTTCTGAGACCATTCGTAAACCACACTCCACACTCGCTCTCTTTTTACCTCTTCAGTGGTGCTGGAGAAGGGCTGAGTAGTCAACGGAACCCACGATGTGTCTGTGATTCCAGTCGTGTGCAGATTAGGGTGCTGCCTCTCGCTGCTGTTTTGGCTGTAGCTTTCTGTAGTATTCTTGATGAAGGCCTCTGTGGTGTTCCTAGTAAGGTGTTCCGGACTATACGGAACTGCATTAAAAGCAGTCAGGGTCTGAGGAGGAGCTGTGTTTCTGGGGCACCTGTCTGAAACTTCTGTTCCCAGGACAGCTGAGGTTAAAAAAAAAGACAGTTCTCATGTTTTATGGATTCTTCACACAAATACAATTTTACTTAGAAAAAGAAAACAATAATGAACACATGGATAAGCTTCAGTTACATGAAAAAGCAAATATATGTTGCGTATGTGACAATCTTCATTTGTCCATCCTTTACCCATCTATCACGGTAGAGGGAGAGTTATAGAAACTGTGCTATCAGAAAAAAAAAACTCAGCTCTGCATAGAAGACAGAATTAAATTTATTCTATGAACATTCACGGGGTTGTTGAATTGGCTTTAGGGGTCCTTGACTCTCCATAAACTTTGTGCAAAATTCTGTGTATATATATATATATATATATGCATCTGTACTTTTCTTCTGTGGGGTACTCTCATAGTTTATGAACTTCTCAAAGGGGGCTTAGACAACATACCCAGTGGAGAAAATCACTGTTCATGACTTGCCTAACCTCACCATGAAGACTGAGGATTCCTTGGAAAGTAATGACACTTCTTTAACCACAGTGAAAACTGTTCCTAATCCTAATTGTGTGAGTCTCAAATCATGAGACAGTTGACTTTCTAAGCCACCTATCTTCTGAAAGAATAGTGCATAGATTTAAAATTTGTGAGCTGTGAGGTTAATTTATAGCTTTGCTTTGCAAGGCTGAATTGCCCATATGTTAAAAAATACTGATTTATGAATTAGGTTCACCTAGCCATAATTTAAAAATGTACTCTCTATCCCCTGGGGATGTTGCTAGTATGCAAATTCTGATGCAGTAGAGATTGTCAGATTCAGCATTTCTAACAAGCTCTCAGGTAATGGTGATGTTGCTGGTCTTTGGACCATAATTTGTATAGCAGAACTCTAGGACACAGTTGTATAACATGAAGCATTGGGAAGCATTATTTTTCACCACTCATTTACTGGGTCATTCATTCAAACAACTATTTATTAAGCAACTGCTGTGCGTCAGGTGGAGGTCTCCTAAAGAAGCTATTAATCATCACATTTTCCCTGTCCTGGTCTGCCTTACTCACCCCTCTTTTGAGCCTCATTCCTTTCCAATTTCAACTGATTAATATATTTCATATGTTCATGTATGTAAAGAGGGGGATGAGACACAAAAAGGGCATCAAGGTGGAAAAGGTATTTTTACCATTTAATAAGATACAAATATCAGCAGTTCTCCTAAAAGTGAATAAAATAATCTTGGCTATTAAGTATCCTTTCCTTGAGATGCGTCAGGTTGTACAAAGTACCTTATACGCAGAGTTGACAGATTTAGTAAATAAAAATATGTGATGTTCAGTTAATTAGAATTTCAGATAAACAACCAATAAATTTTTAGTATAATTAAGTATATTTGGTATATCCCAAATGTACAATAATACAAAGATTATATTATATATTATATTGTGTATCAGGAATATACTTATGCTAAAATTTATTTATCTGAAATTCAAATGTACCTGAGTGTTGTACATATTATCTGGCAACCCTACTTGTACGTCTGCTAGATCTAAGCTTTGATAGATTTTTAAACATTCCCCTTAGTTTCCGTTTGTTTTTATTTTTCCAAATCTTGTGCCACTGTTACTGCCTTTGTGCCAGGGTTAGTCATTCTGGACATAGACCAGGATATTTTTTTATCCTTGGGTTGTTTTCTACATGACAAACTCAATCATACTCTTAGTGAGATTCCTTTACAACAAACTCCAATAAGCAGTCTTAATTCTGTAGTCTTAATTGAGTTACTTGCTTGAATGTTCCCTTAAGCAGACATTTGTCTATTGTAAGGGTATAAAAATCTTTGTGTATGGAGATCAGCCTTTTGGTCATTTTGAGCTTAGGCCAACGTTGATCCTCTGAGTCAACTACTACAATTTTAGCTCTTAGATCCTCAAAAAAAAAAAAAAAATTTAACCATGGGGTTAGGACGAAAACAAGTTTCCAAATACCTAGCATGTAATTACATGTCTTAGCATGTCAACCTATGCTTACTCTTCTTCACTAAGGAGCAGTTGGTAAGTTTTTATTCTAAAAAATTTTTTTTATTAGTCAACTTACATAATTAATTCAGTGGATGAAATTGGACTCTCCCGAAATTAGATAAATGGTCAAAACACTCTTGAAATTTCTTCTGCAAATAACTTATTACCATTGCATGTAGCTTTGGACTATCTTATGGAAAAAAGTTCTGTCTTCTGTGATTGTCTTTAATTAACCTTCTAAATATATTTTTAAAATCCCCAAACCAAACAAGTTCATTTTCTGTTTTAGGCCACCACCTTTTTTCCAAAGAAAGACACTACAGAATATTCAGGTCCAGTACCCCTTCATTTGTGTCTGTGTTTTAACTTGCACTATTTATGAAGCAAGAAAGAAGTTTTAGCCTTAACATTCAACTTCCAGATCTCAAGAAATTTAAAGCAGTAGTTTGCGAACATTAGTAGGAATCAGAATCAGCTTTGGGGTTTGTTAGAATATTGAAGCATGGCCCTCCTCCTAGAAATTGTGATTCAGTAGATTTGCTGTGGGACCCAGAACCTGCTTTTTTAACAAATTTCTCAGGTTTTTCTAATATATATGCAAGTATATGGTTTTAGTCATTTATACAGAATCAGCTTTGGGGTTTGTTAGAATATTGAAG
>NW_012141858.1:4392456-4409619 GCF_000956105.1 Propithecus coquereli
AGTAAAGGTAAAGTGGAATATAACATATAAACAGGAATAGTCTAAATAATTATTGGAAATGGTTCAAAGAATAGTTCACATTTCAGGAAATGTAATCAGTGAAATAAAGAGTACACTTAAAAATGCAAATCTAAATTGCTTTAAAAAGACTCAAGATTAGAAACAAGGTAAAATTAATTAGTGGAAATTGATACCAAGACATAGCATAGTAAAGCACTAGAGCATACCATAGCAAAAAAATTAAAATAAAAAAATAATTGAAAAACTAAGTCAAAGAAATACTTTCAAAAGCCAATTAGTAGTCAACAACTGTACTATGGGTTGCATTATGAAGATATACCAGTTTTGTCCTAATACCCCATATTTTCTTTTAAGGAAAAGGATGAGATAGTGGAGCAGAAGGAAAGCATGCCTGATAGAGGAGAAAGAATGGTTTATAAAAGTTCAGGGCTATTAGGTGGTGGGAGAGAGATGTTGAACCAGAGGCTAAACAAAGTCTGAAAAAGGGGAAGAGGTTCATTGATATGTCACAGGCTGAAAATTTTGGGGGACTATCAATGCTATGCCAGCTATTGTCAATGATCATATAAATCATATATCAATAATCATTGATAATATTACTTTAAAATAGTATATTTTTAAAAATGGTCCATTACAAGGCCCATGTTGTTATGATGATGCAAGTAGAAAACAAATCCTAAAATGGCTGTGATAGCCAATTTGGTCAAAATAGGGTCTGTATACACAAAAAACACTTTCTCTTTTGTTTTTTTTCCCCCGTAAGCTCTTTGTATTCACAAGTACTTCTGCCAGCCACTAAAGCAAATAATTTCTATTAAAACCTTTTCTCCCAAGACAGAATATGCTTGCTTATCCTTTACCATGCTTATGTATTTTATCCTGTCTCCCGAATTACTACAATTAAACAATTACTTTAACCAGAAATTATATCAAGCCTGCCAACAATATGGTTTATTTCATCAGCAAAATCTCTTTTAGTGATTTCACCAGCTCAGCCACATCAGGACACTTGAAAATTTTCCTGCAAAAATTTGCCTGTCCTCAGATAAATATGAGATTTGTGCAAAGTGAGCAAGGGGTTGAAAATGATAAGAAAAAAAATTTTAAAAAAAGAAAAAAGAAAAGAAAGATAAATATGAGATTTGAATGACCGAATCTGAAGTAGGTGCTGAATAAATGTGGAATGGTTGGCTGACATCTTATATTCAATGTTACTCTCTTTACAATATGGAACATCTGAGTGAAAGTAACAGTTTTAGACAATCATCCAGCCTTTTATAAATGCAAGGAGACTTGGCATCACTTGGAAAAGGTATCCAAACCTTGGATGTAATTTTGCACCCTTCACCAGGAAGTCTTAGAACTACACAGACATAGTCTGTCAACAGATTTATGCTGGTGTTGTTGAAGCCACTTTCAAGTTTGGATTGCCTCAGTTTTCCTCTGTCAAAGATTATTTGCTTAGATCTATTAGCAAACCAGTAATTTCCTTTGAGTAAATTTCCCTTTTTCCCATATAGATATGGAGTCCAAAGAATGAGTTATTTTCCCCATCAGGTAGATCCATAAAATTTCAATATTTGGGCCACTGTAACCTTTGTCCTTTGCTTGAGACCAAGATTATTCCCTGCTGGAATAGATGCAGTTGTAAGTTTTGATGGCTTGGTAGGTCCAGAAATTATACTTGGATTGGATAGAAAACAAAGGCAATAGTCGTGATTTTAATGGCGGCACTCCTCAAAGTAGACCTTAAAGCTTTAGTTTTCCTTTTTTCCTTTATTTTTCCCTATAATTCTGCTATCCAACATTTTCTGGAGGTTGAAACATTTGTTAATTTAATCAGGAAGAAACAAGGTAGTTTAGTGAGACTGGAGATAGCTAAATTTTGATAAAACCTAGTGATCACACAAAAGAATGTTTATAAAATATGCAACTTAAAAATTATCCTTGAAAAATTGTTTAAAGAATGGGTGCTTAATGTGAGTGACATACTAGTAATGATATATAATAGAGAGAGGAATGCTTTTTTCTGTATATGCTCTATTGTAATTACCTATTTAATTACCTGGCTTCCCCATTACCCTAAGGAGTAAGATATATTTAGTGATTTCCAAACTTGGCTGCACATTAGAATTACCTAGGAAGCATTTTAAAACTACAACACCTGATTTAATTGGCCTAGAGGATAAAGCCCAGGCTTTGTCCTCTAATATTATTTAAGAGCTACTATGTGAATCTAATACACAGCTTGGGTTGAGAAAAACTGGTGTAGGATACTTCACTTACAAGCACAAGCTCTGGCACATAAGTGCTAGCTAAATGTTATGTGGATGCTTGAATGCAATCATTAGTGTTTCCTTTAAGAAATAAATGTGAAACATGGTTCAGATTTTTACAGTCACAGGTATGCTTTTTTTAATAAAGAATGTACAAAGAATATTCACATTCTATGGATGAACAACCTGCATACTTGTGCTGCACTTTGGTTAGCTTTTCGTAGTGTTTTCTCTGGCACATCAGTGAGCTTTCATGTTATGTGTCCACAAATATCAATCTTAATCAGTCAATGGTAAGTTTATGATGGAGAAGAAAAATGTGTCTGTTAGTCTATAATTGTGTTAAAGCAAAAATATGTATAATAGTTATGGTATGTTTGGTGATTAATTGCAAATGGCCTATTCTATGCACTTTACTTTGAAGTGGAGTCCATCACTGGACAGATTTCATTATGAGGGTCAAAGGAGAGAGTTTTTTTCCATGAATTATCTTCTGTCTTGAAAAACTCTCCACTGAATCCATGTCTACTTTTTTTGAAGTTCCAATTAAAGAATCTTACCTTAAATAAGGTTTTAGTGGGGATTGAAAACAAATCTCATTTCCTGTATATAATAATACAGCTGTAATATTTATAATATTTCTGTGTTGTTTAGGAAAGGTGTTGACAAATGAACCACAGGAAAATAATGTACAGATTGGTGCTATATGCTATATATTTTCTGATAAATTTGAATTTTCTAATTGATTTTATATTATTATCTTAGTTTCATAGCCAGAAATGATACATGCCCAGGTACTGTAACTCCCAGCTTCTATTGTAGAAGAGCCCACTGCATTCAATTGGCATCTAATTAAATGCTTGTTTAATTATAGAACAAATGAGTGACAGAAAACTGTCCAAAGATTAGCATGGCGGAAAGACTCATAGAGCCCCCCAAATCAACACTTAAGAAAAATATTTAAGGGTACAGAGGATGCTGATCCCTAAATAGGATTATGGATCAAAATTATCTGGGAAGCTTTTTATTTTTATTTATTTTTTGGAGACAGAGTCTCACTCTGTTGCCTGGGCTAGAGTGCCATGGCATCAGCCTAACTCACAGCAACCTGAAACTCCTGGGCTCAAGCAATCCTCCTGCCTCAGCCTCCCAAGGAGCTGGGATTATAAGCATGCACCACCATGTCTGGCTAATTTTTTCTATTTTTAGTAGAGACAGGGTCTCACTCTTGCTCAAGCTGGTCTTGAACTCCTGACCTTAAGCTATCCTCAGCCTCCCAGAGTGCTAGGATTATAGGCATGAGCCACAGCACCCAGCCTCTGGAAAGCTTTTTAAAAAGCATCATGCGTTATGCACAAATTGGAGGTGGTTGTAAAGGAAAAAATGGTGGGAAGGAATCCTAGGAATTCATATTTTTAGTAAGTCCTCCCTTCCCCTCCACCCCATGATCCTTATGTAATCAATCAGTTCGGCAAAAGTCTGTGGCCAGGCATTTGGGGACCACTGGTATAATGGAATGTTCACTGGACAAGGAGTTGAGAAACTTGGGTTCTAATCATAGCTCTGTTACTAATTTATTTAGGACAATTTACTTACACTTGACAGATTTCAATCTCCATCATGAGAGCCTTCGTTTCTAGATAATTTCTCCCATGATTTGAAAGGTCCATTGACACCTAATGTGTTGTGACTCTGTTAGTATTATCTTTCATGATGTGCTAAAGCTAACCTCTAATAGAGTAGTAAACATACAATAAAATGATTAACTTAAAGAGAAGATTTAGCTGCACGTATATTCCACAAGCAAAAATTTCTTTGTCCATCATCTGGGTTATACCATTAACAGCCAACAAATGAGAAAACTCTATGGCGGCACATTGATTATTACCCTTTCAAAAGTATGTTACCTCCAAAAGATATCCATCCCTAAACATCAATACAGGAAATGTGTAAGAGCACAACTTATTATCTTCCCTGTCTTATCAAGCACCATGTTGATGTTGTAAGAGTTCCTCATAATCAGAGAACAGAAGTATCTATGTCAACAAAATCTAATAATTTTCTGATCATCTACTTTAGTCACTCCATATATGCTATGTATATGCCTAATATCTATATGCCTACAGCTAATGGTACTTAACCATGGTGTCTGGCACGAAAGAGAAGCTCAAGAAATATTTGTTGAATTAATAAAAGAAGCAAGAAAAGAAGGAAAGGATGAACAAGCAATGGACAGAAAGAGAATATTGGGCTTATTTTAATGATAGTAATGATGTTTTCCGTCATTGGGCACCACACAGTCCATTTCCATCAGCTTATGAATCTTCACAGGAAGAATGTTGGGACATGTGGACCTCCCTTGAATATAAAAAAACAAGACATTTAGCAGCAGAACTTTCAGAATTGATTCTAAAAGGAATAGCTCACCTTTTTTTAAGCAGAGGTTTTCATTGGCCAGTTTTCCCTCCTCATTGACATATATTTTCATCCAGCTATGAAGGTATTTTCTGCCCTTCTTGACCACTACCCTGGAGCCTTGTTTTTTGAGAAAGAGAGAAGTATTTTCCACCTCAAGGAACCCTTCCTGATAGTAGCAGGTCCATTGGGGTGCCTGGGAGCAGCAGTCCAAGATGGCTGAGCGGGAAGGGGCACCAGAGGAATTGGAAACAGACAGGCACAGCGCAGATTTCATGTGAAAGAGCTTTCCATCCTCAGTCCACATCCACTGCTGGTTCTGGATGGTCCTGTTGCATGAGCCCACGCCCACTTTCCCATTTGTGAGAAGACACTGTTGTTTCTGGACATGGACAATCTGAAACCCCTCTGGAAGATGAAAAGTGTATAAAGTTCTGTGTAGCACATTATAAGGCTCATTAGAAAACAAAACAACCCATCCACAAATGGGCTAAGTAAAATGACTATTTTACTTATATTTTGTTGTTGCTATCATTTCAAGTGAATATTCTTAGATTTAACACATGTGATTTAAAATCCCAAGACTGACAATGTAAAATGTCAAAATGTCCCACAGCTTCCCCCACCCTTTTTTTTTTTTTTTTTTTTTTACTTTCACATGGCTAGGGAAGAAAACACACCCCTTATTGGAAAATGAAAGGAAACTTAGAAAAGAAACAAAACTATTCAAAGATTATGGTGTGGTATTTTAGCCACATTAGTTAAATATAATGAAGGTATGAAAAGCTCAGTTCTCTATTTAACCATTTGACTCTTTCCATATCACCTTCCTCCCCCTCTCTACAAAAAAACCCCTTTTCCATTCCTTCAATTCACATTGCAGTAAGTATTTGTATACAAATTGCAGAGTTTGAACAAAAATTTTTAAAAATTGCCTATATTTCAGTTTTTATGAAAAACTGAAACAAATTTTCCCACCCCTCCTAGCACAACCTCCTAGCTAACAATAACCAATGAAAATATTGATTATCGCAAAATAAATTTCTTCTAGTCCTGGAGAGAAGCATTTCTCTGTTTTGGGACAATATCTACAGTTTTCCGACAATATCTACAGTTTTCCCTCAAATACTAATAGATTAAAAGCTCAGCATTTCTCAATTTAAGAAAATTAAACATCCAATTGTTAAACATCAGTATTAAAAAGTAAGATATTTAGGCTCAGAAACCATTTTCAATGAGCTTTTACTTAAATTGCATAGCTCGCCCATGAAAATATTCAGCCCTTCCAAATAAAACATGCCACGTTCCCTTATCCCCTTAAACCGTATTTCTTATACTTTCTTTCTTTAACACAACAGAAAAAAAAAACTATAACCTGTTTGGGAAAGGTATGGGGAATGCTACATACTGTTACATAATAATACAAAATTCCTCCCCAGAGTTCTGTACTCTCTGCTATAAATATGCCATTTCAGGAGCTGCCCGAAGCATTTGGAGGACCTCAGGAGAGAAATTATTTTCTTTTGGAGAGAAATCTCAACAGTGTGGGCACAGCTGGCTCCTTTTATTCCCCCTCCTCAGCGTCTTTGGCTAAACAGCCATGGAGACCTGGCTTCATTTCTACCTTATTTCAGACACTTTTCAAAGGCCTGAGACTCCTCAGCCAGACAGGAGAGAAATGCCTTGGGAAACTGAGGCAGACCCACTCACCTGAGCTCCTGAAGACCAAGCAGGTAAGAATCACCATGTAAAATTCAGCCTCCATTTTCCACTTAACAACTGCTCATGCTTCGCTTGGGAAAAAAAAAAAATTCTTCCAGATAAGAGAAGCAGAGACTAGGAAGGAAATGTGCCTTCATGGTGGGGGGAAAAGTCAGTGACGAGCACTTCCTCCTATTGAATTGTTTGGGGAAGTTTTACACCAGTGTCCTTTTGTCTGTTTCCTTAGAAAGAAGGGATTATGATTACCTCTCTTTTTTTTTAATGCAGAAAAAATTTCAGCCTCCAGGAGCAGAACAAATCCCCTTAAGTCTTTACCTACCTTCCCTTTGGCACATGATTACTTCTTAACCTCAAGAGGGAAGAAAAGAATTGTAATCTCAGATAATTGAATGTTCCTAAAACATTACATCTCTTCAGGTGATGTGATTCTGCTGAATAAACATAAACCGTGTAATTCATGAGGGTCTACGACAAGTGATATAAAGACGTAAACATGTACTGTTTGTATAATGATATGCTGGGAGTCTATCGAGGAAAACCACATAATGATGGCACTTCTAGATTATTATCTCTCAAGTGATGACAATATTACATTTTGAGATCATCATCTCCACTGTGGAGATGCAGAGACTAAAATTAAACCCATCACGTTATCAACTTCAGGCTTCCCCAAACAGATAATGGCTTCTCTCCAAGTAGGAGAAAAAAGAATCTCCTTTACTCAATATTTAGTATTAAGAGTAGTTTATTGGCAGTGTGAAACAAAGTCAACATTGCTGCATGAAAAATTCGTATTTGAGCAGAACATCTTGTGTTTTCTGAGGGTAGTTGTTTTAACTTTATTTGTCACTTGAGGATTAAAACTTTTCAGAAATGTAAGGACAGACATGGCAGCATCTTTATAAAGAACCTCTGGAAATGGGACAGGTTACATCATTCCCAAAGGCATCTGTCTTTTATTGGGAGAGAGATTCCAGGTAGACAGCATATTCAAAAATCCCTTCTTAGTAAAAGAGAGACAAGTATTTAAAATTCTTGATACTTCATAGTTGCTACAAATTTGTTTTGCCTTTTTAAAGTAAAACAAATCACAATGTAGAAATACAGTGGATAGAGTTCTGGAGCAGAAGTCACCTTTATGCCTAATAATAGAGAGTAAATACATATATACCCAATGACAATTATTGTGCTCTGTAATTGATTGGTAGGAGGTACTATAAATACATATTTAATAGGTAATATTATCAAGACACATTTCCATATAAAATAGTTACTGCTTTTAATTTTTTTTTTTTAAAAACAAAGACTTATTTGTTAAAAATCCATTGTCGATCACTTAGCAGCAAGATTCTGGTAACTGAGAAAGGTAATAGCACTTAAAACAGGAACAGTTAAACAGCTGACAGTCCATTCACAAGACATATTTTGCAAACATTAAAGCATCTAAACACACAATAAGAATGTCTTCAGCAGCTCTTCCAGTCATCATCTGATGACATTTATCACTGAATATTACATACATACATTCTGTGTGGCAGATAGTACAGACAAAACGAAATCCACCGCAGCCTATGTGAGAAATCTATCATACCTCCATCAGCATAGGACCTTCAAAATAGTTTGAGGGATGCTTACAAATGCATTCATATACACAAGGGGCTGGCAATCTTAAACATGTTGCCAAGTCTTCCACAATCCATGCCACAGGTTGGCTTCAGAGCTTCTCTTTCCTTCCATTGCAGGAAGCTCCTTCTGGAAGCCTCAAGTGGGTAATTTGATTAAACACCCCAAGAGATTGATGGCCTGGTCAGTCTTCAGTGACTCACTGGACAGTTTCTGCTGAAAGTCTGCTCTCATACAGGCATAGAGCATGATGCACAAATTCATACTGCTCACTGGTTTGGACCATTCCACCTCTGCAAAGAAGAAATCACAAAATAACTTCTTTTTGCTAACATCTTGCAATCTCAAGCAGCACAGAGACTACAGCTAAGCTAGGTGTTATGCCAAAGACACATGGAACAGTTGACCAATGATTCTTTTGTTATCCCTCTTACCTGTGTCCTAATGTCCCAACTGGCAAAGTTAATGTGTTAATGTATATAAAAGAATTAACACAGTGCCTGGTACACACTAGGCACTTGATTAATTTTAGCCTATGTACCATTACTGGGGAGGTGGTATAGCCCAAAGGTTAAATACCAGGACTTTGGAACCAGCCAGGCTGAGTTCAAGTCCTTCCTCTGCCAATTCATGGCTGTGTGATCCGGGACAGGTTCCTTAAAACTCTTTGTACCTTGGTTTCCTCTTCTGTAACAACAAAATAGTAACAGTAACAACTTTGTAAGGTTGTTGTGAAAGTGAAATGAATTCAATGTAGCTGGATTGTTAGTGTTACTTCTCAGTATCCCTATCATTTGTCTTATGTTAAAATGCTTTATACATTTGGATTAAAATTGATTGAAGTAGGCTCACCAAACAAAACTCATCTGCGAAATATTGCTCTTTCTACAAGAAAAAGAAAGTCAACCCTGGAATGGTTTATTTAAGTAGGTTACATGGAAACAACATTAGCCTCTGGGTATACTTTAAACACAATAGTGGGTAGGTCCTTAAATGAATTGGAAAAAGGTAACTGGCTCTTGTTTTTTCCCCCTTGGTTATCACTATTTTCATTACTAGCTGCTCAGCACCTCTTTTGTCATTGGATTAGTAGAAGGCAGTTGCCTTCATGAGAAATAACAATGCTTCTCATTTTATATATACATATATATATATATATATATATATTTTTTTTTTAAGAGCAGAGTCTTGTTCAGTTGCCCAAGCTGGAGTGCAGTGGCACTATCATAGTTCACTGTAGCCTTCAACTCCTGGGCTCAAGTAATCCTCCCACGAGTAGCTGGGACTACAGGTATACACCACCATGCTCTGATAATTTTTCTTATTTCTTGTACAGACAGGGTCTCATTATGTTGCCCAGGTTGGTCATAAATTTCTGACCTCAAGCAGTCTTCCCACCTTGACCTCACACAGTGCTGGGATTACAGGTGCGAGCCACCATGCATGGCCATATATTTTTATGTATACTATGTCTATATTACATTTTGCTCCTTTATAATTATGGCTCTTAGGTTTGACAAAGTTCCTAGACATTAACATAACTGTTACTTATATTTTCTGCTCACTGAATAACAGCATCACTCTAATTGTTTAAAGTCCTGTAAAGTCTCTGTAACTCTACAATCATACAACTAACTTTGTGTTCTAGTTTAGTTCTATGTTTTAGCCGGCATTTCCCAGTGGCTGTTAGTACCATTCAAAATAATTTTCAGATTATTTTAAGCACTTCAACTTAAAAGCTAGATATATTGTCTCACTGTAACCTGACTTTGGGTTAATGGTAATAACTAAATTGGGCTTGCATGTTTACTTGTCAACCTATATAAATATTAAAGCAGTAAGACTTCCTCCTTCAAAAGTAACAGTCATTCTTCTGGCAGGTCAACATGATGCCAAAATGATGTATTATATTTGGCAAGAAATAAAGAGGTAAATTCAGTTTTCGGTGACAGCAACTTATTAGCAGAAATAGTTCAACAGTCTTTTTCCCTAGAACTGTATATTTTGTTGTCTTGAAGGAACCTCCTGGCCAAAGTGTTTCTTGTTCAGAAGTGGACAACAGGAATGGCCAGCTGAGGATGTGGCAACTCTTCCTCTTCTTAGCTGTATGATGACATCTGGGCACACCTAAAACAGCAGGTGTCCGGAAGATGCTGGCTTGGCCTGTGAAGCTTGGGAGACACAGCCACGGTAAATATTAGAGCAGCTCCAGGGAGCTGAGAGGTGCCTCCCTTCCTCTGGCATTTCCACAGTGCAGGGAACCATCACCCCCCCTTGACTGCAGACGGCATGTGGAACTTTGTATGTGCTCCGTCTCTCACACTCTGGTCTGTCAACTTCCTCTCACCATTTACCTCACTTTGAGGCAAGAATTTTCCCTTCTGGTATGTTCTGGTCAGCACTGGTATTTACACATTCGAGTGGTGAATGAATGGAGACACAGTTTAAGTCTTAATAACCATTTTATCCTAAGTAGGTCAGCAGAATATTTTAATGGTTGAAGTATATCTACTATGACATTCTGATAACTAACAAGGTTGCTTCAACCAGTGAAGGTGGGGGATGATGGGGAAACAGATCTGTTAGCTGCAGGCTAGCAAAATTCTTGCAGGTCTTAAGTGTTCAGGAAGGTATATGAAAAGTCCTCGTACTTCCCACTTAATTGGAAAATAAAAATGAAAAACTTGGCATCAGAGGGATTCTCAGAGATCATCCATTCCAATTGCTGACAAAATATAGCTCTTCTAGAAGGAAGCAGTCTATGTGACAGGTGGCCAGCTGGCTTCTGCTGGAATGCTCACAGGATGGGGTACCTTTAGAGGGAGGTTTTCCCAAGGTTTGCAGGAAAACTTTGGAAGACATCAAAACGAATCTGCCCCTCTGTAACTTTTACTTTATTGGTCAAACATAAATAGCCCAAAAAAGTCTTAAGGCTCCCCTGTAGTCACACAATAGCTCTCTAAATTCTGGAAAACAACCATCAAAGTCCCATAATCTTTTCTTCTCTAGACTAAACATCCTGTGGCCACTCAATATTTCTGTATAGCCTGGTTTCCCTGTCCCTTACCAATTGAGTCCCCTTCTTCTCTAGGCTATTTTATCAAATGTGACCTACTTAGAGTGTTGTGTCTGCTGCCAATGAGATCTGGTCAGTGGGCATATTTTCTCCCTTGAGCTGCACATTGTAGACCAATAAGTTTGCTTCATGTGATAAGGTCCCACAGAACCTACATGGTGCCTGGTGCTCAGCAAGAAGTTTAGGATATTGAGTGAAATTTTAGGTTAATTAAAATGTCAGAAGGATCTTTCTTTCTCTTCTTTCCTCCCTCCCTCCCTCACTCCCTCTTTCTTTCTTTCTTTCCTTTTCTTTTTCAGAGACAGGGTCTTGCTCTGTTGCCCCAAGCTGGAGGCATGATCATAGTGGCATGAGTGGCATGATCATGAGTGGCATGATCATAGTTCACTGCAAACTCGATCTCCTGGGCTCAAGTGATCTTCCAGCCTCAGCCTCTTGAGTAGCTGGGACTATAGGCCTGCATCACCACATTCATCTAATTTTTAATTTTTTTTTATAGAGACAGGGTCTCACTATGTTGCCCAGGCTGGTCTCAAATTCTTGGACTCCAGGGATCCTCCCACCTTGGCCTCCCAAAGTGCTAGGATTACAGGTGTGAGCCACCACACCTGGCCTCAGCAGGATTTTTTTGAAAGTGAAAATTATAGCTTTCTACCACTCTGTACTTACACTATTGAATTCTAGAAACTAAATGTAGGTATTTCTGTTTATTTCTGTTACTTTCAACTTATTAGTTTCAGCACAATGTTCTTGTTTACTGAATCACTATCTATCATTCAAGATATTAGTCTTCCATTTCTTACTCTGAGCATTGTGACTTCTAGATATTTAACATTTTTTAAATCTGAGTCATCATAAAAAGTAGAAAAAGAGCCAGGGTAGGGTCTTTATTATACATAATTTGATATCATGTTATATGCTGTCTAATCCCATTCTAAAATTGTTTCTCTCCAGACTGTAGGTCCTCTATTAAGGGCAAAGATAATGTCACAGTCTTCTCATATTTGCAACAGTGAAAAGCACCTACTAATCTTAGGTAAATACCTGTCAAGCAAGTTACCCAGGCCATGCTATTTTCATATCATGGGAAAATAGAGAAACTGTGGGCTAGAAGAAAGAAAAGGGTATCCCAGGATGCATTCACTGGACTGGTTCAAATCCAGGAATTCATCACAATCATCTTTGAAAATATGTGATAAATGTTCTATTGCATATATTGGTATATAGAATACTCTGTTGACCTGTGTAAGAACTTAAAATCTAGAATTACCCTTTAGATTTTCCTGTTATGGAGCAAATATAGTCTTTTTATAAGCTGGCTATAGTAAAAAATACCTAAGAAGCTAGTACAGTGCCTGTATATAAAATATATTTATGGAATAAATATATTCTTTTTTTCCATAGGCTAGATTAATTGTGGAGAGAGAGAGCTCTGTAGCAATTTACCCTCCAGGGGATTCTGACTTGGTCTCCAGGCACCTCTTAGGTCAAATAGAGCTCCATGGATTTGCTGAAATATGGATCTATATTAATGATGTAAAAGCTCCTAATGCAAACTGGTTCTGGAAAATAAGAAACAGGGATGCTCTTTTTTTTACTTTAAAAGCCATTATCTAACTTCCATTCAAAGAGCTGGCACTAAAATAATTCTTGACCTCCAATAGATTTCAGTTTAAACTCAACCAAAGTTAAGATTTTAAAATATTTTCCATGGTGACCAAGACGATGTTTTAGTGGAGGGCTATGGGGTGCAAAATAGCTGGACCATCATTAGTCAGGCAGAATGCCTGAAATTACCACCATTACTCAATACCTTGCATTAAAGTGTCATTCCTGCTTGGAGAATCCTCTTTAGGGGACTCTTAATGTAAAATTAAAATAGAGATCAGGTCTGAAAAATTCCCGAGCAAACAAAATCAAAGGCTTAAAAATAGCGTTAATTGCAAACATAAGCGAAACTTAACTTGGATTCATATCCAATAAGTGCTTAAGTTAGACAGAACTAAAACTTAAACCCCAGCCAGTCATAAGCAGCCAATTCACATATGATTATGGGACTACAGACTTTTCAACAAGGTACCTAAACAAAGGCAATTTTGTAATTGCAAACCAATAAATTATTTCTTTTTTTGCTTCTGCCTTTTCCCAGTAAAGACTTCCCTCTGGCGTTTTATCATTGGAACACTAAACTTCTTTTGTTCTGGTGTTCCCCAATTCACGAATTGTTTTGTACTCTATATAAACTCTAAAATTTTATTGTGCCTCAGATTTTTCTTTTACAGTACACATTTTTTTCTGAAGAGGTATAACACATTAAGTGACAATCCCTACCACTGAGCAGGAGTTAGTTTATCAAAAAAGAGTAAGGTCAAATAAAAACATCAAAGGAACCCTAGTTAGCTGTGAGAGTGGTCATGGGTTTGAAAAACTTTGGAATGTCAGGTGTCAGGTTCATTACCAGTAGGGACCAAAGTGTGTTAGAAGGAAAAAGATACCACACACTGTTGTCAAGACAAATCCTGATTCCACCACTTACTAGATGTTTTACCTTACCACATAATCTTTGCAGTGCTCAGTTTTCTCATGTGCAAAATGATGAGGCTATAAAAATAATTGTACCTACCTCATAGCATAGTTGTGAGAAATAAATGGGACAATCCATGTAAAATGTTTAGCATATAGCCAAGCACATATGAATACTGTACACGTTAACTATTATTGTTATTGCTACTCTTTGGTAGTCTCTCTGGTCAAATAGGACTGGTTAGGAGGCTCTGAGGTGAAGCCTTCAAAGGCCTTGGAGTTCTAAGAGCAAACCTGGCAGAGGACATGAGATTGCCCAGGTCAGGCAAGCCTAGATGGAAAGATCCAAATGTGTTTCTAAATATTGACCAGCCTAGAAGACAGCGACAGCAGAGACCGATGATGTAGTGGAAAGTCATGGGCTTGACATCTGTCAGATCAGGATTGAATCCTTGCTTTCGAACCTACTAGCTGTATGATTTTTAGGTAAATCATTTAATCCTCCCCACTCTGGCTTTCCTCATTAATGACAAACGTCATCAGGTTGTGAGGATTAAGTGAGTCGCAGCCTATCAGTGTCTGGTTGAAGGCTGTTTGCAGAATTCCCGGGAGCCCAGGGCTCTACGGTGGTGCCTGAGGGCCCTTGGCAGGGCAGAGGAGGAGGCATGGCCTTTAGGATTAGATCCTAATCCCAGCTGTGACCAGGGCAGTTCTGCTTTTTACTGGTTTTCCATGTTTGGTGTTCTGTGGAAGATTTTGTCTGCCAAAAGTTTTCCATTGTTCACAAAGAAGTTTGAAGACCAGCGGCCTGGCAAATGTATTTACCCCACAAAGTTTCAAATTTTGCAAGGTTTAAATGAGATAATCCACAAAATGCTTAGCACAGTGGCTGTCCTTTAGTGAGTACTAAATAAATGCTGCTTATTCTTTTTCTTATTCTTAGTTCATGTTGCACCTAAAGTGATCATACATTCTGGTTTGCTTGGGACGGTTGTGGTTCACTCCTATTGTGCTGGTGTGATTATTAATAGGGTCACCCTTCACTCTCAAGTGTCTTGGTTTGGATGATAAAGAATTTGTGCACCCCAATTATGCCCCATCCCATGCTATGGAAGAAAGTCATTGCTTTATTGCAAAAGTGGTACTGGTCGTGTGGCTCTGATTTCTTTGTGGCCAGAGAATATGAACACTGTGTTTGGCCAGGCCAGAGAGGATCCAGACATACTACCCTTCTAGAAATGTCAGCTATCTCATATCGCATTAGCCTCGCCAAACATAAAAATCAGTGTCTCAGTCTGCATGCAGTGAAGCACGTAGCTGTGTCACCTGGGGGTAAACTTGGGTTAGAAGGGAAAAAAAAAAATGTAGTATTTTCCTTTTGCTACCAGGAGGTTGTGTTGAAAAAAACCCCTCCAGATGCCCAGGAGAGAGATTTGGTTTTTAACATGTTAAAATTGTGACCTTTTGTGACTATTAACTCACACATACAGAGAGCAACAGCTTTTCCTGCCGCACCGCCCAGCCCGTATCCGGTCTAATCAGTAGACAGAAGAAATTCTGCTGTGGTGACTCACTTCTGGGCCAACAATGGAACTTACGCTCCTTTGCTTTTTATTATTTTCAAATCTGGAATTCTTTTGGTAAAGTTTGGTACAGTAAATTTAGAACAAAAGGTGTGGACGTTAATGTGCCTCATGGGTAAATCTCTGACAGCTTGGGCATGAGTCAAGTGAGGCTAACGTCTGCTGCTCTAACTTGGGTTCAGCTGTGAGGTGTGTCTGGCCCCTCCGACGGAGGTTTTCCTATGTTATTATACAGATGTCATATCGAGGAGGGAAAACTTAAACATAAACAGAATCTGACTGATTCTGACCAGTTAGTTTGAACATAGACACCCACTCCAAAATAGGTGTGTCCTAAAGTATTTGCAGGGCATAAAAGTCAGCACAGATCAAATTATAATTTAATGACAACTCTAACATATCTTGAATCTCTTTTTTTTTTTTCCTGAAAATTAGCCATTTTCTTCTGAACACCCAGGTTAACACCCAATTAGCTCCAAGCTGGGAAGAAGGAACAGGTTGTCCTGGCAACCACTTGGAAGATTCAGTTGGCAGCATCTGTTTTACAGAGGGGACCTCTTGTTATGATCTTGGGAACTATAATGTCAAGTAAATCCACACCAATTTCTAGGGCTTTATCTCTAAGTGGCCTTAAAATAAGTAAGCCAAAATATTGAATTCCTGATCTTCAGATGAGATCTTTGAAATTCACACATTCCATTGTTCTTTGTGATTAGTTGGGAATGCAGAAAGATATGAATAGATACAGGGATATAGTTGATAAACATTATACCAACAAGTGGAAATTTTAGCTTTGAAGGTACTTTAACCAAGAATATTTAACAAAGAATATTTTGGGGAAACATATTATCCTAGGAAATAGACGGCATATATGTTCCTCTTCTTAGATGGGTATAGTTAAAAAAAAAAAAGAAAAGAAAATCATCAAACTAAAGTGACTATTAAAACATTTAAACAATGATATGACGCACACTGGAAGCATTTTTCTATCCTGTCTGGGAAGCCACAGTGAAGCCTCAAAGGTAAGGATGTACAAAGACAGCTACAGATTCCACCAATGACTCTCAAAAAGGAGGATTAGACAGATTGCTTCCTGCTACTGGGGAGCTGGGGGGAGAAAAAATAAAAAGAAAAGAAGAAGGCCTTGGAACCAGATATTCTAGTATATGTTCCACTTACCAAATTCTGTTTTCAAATCCTTCTAGTATCCATAGATGCCAATGGGATTAAAAGAAAAACGATGGGGAAAAAGTTGCCCAAGGTCAACGTGTAATGGGAACACTTTTCTTTCCTCCTTGCCTAGATGTCTTCTGGTGATCACATATTGTGCTTTTTTCTTTGAGACAGAATCTCGCTCTGTCACCCGGGCTAGAGTGCCATGGTGTCAGCCTTGTTCACAACAACCTCAAACTCCTGGGCTCAAGCAATCCTTCTGTCTCAGCTTCCCAAGTAGCTGGGACTACAGCTGTGCGCCACAACACCCAGCTAATTTTTCTCTTTTTAGTAGAGATGGGGGGTCTCACTCTTGCTCAGGCTGGTCTCGAACTCCTGACCTCAAGCAATCCTTCCCCGCTTGGGCCTCCCAGAGTGCTAGGATTCCAGGCATGAGCCACCACGCCCTGCCCACATATTGCTCTTAAGTCATTCTCCTATAACACCTATACGCATGTGAGACATTTTCCAAGATTCTTGGGCCAGCTTATTACTATAGATTTTTTTTTCACAACGATGCTAGCCAACAGAAAGTTCATTGTATTGCTCATATTCAGATACTAATAATAAGTACTCTAAACTAAAATTATCAGAGATAAACAATTTTTCCTGGTTTATACAGCAACTAGTTCAGGGTCATTATCGAAGGCAGGATTAGGATGTGAACTTCCTCTCTCTTAATCTTATGCTCAACCCACTTAGGTCTCCCACC
>NW_012141858.1:4411199-4412704 GCF_000956105.1 Propithecus coquereli
CTCCCAGAGTGCTATGATTACAGGCGTGAGCCACCACGTCCGGCCCTATGTCTTGTAATTTTTCTTTTTTGGGGGATCAGGATTTTTGATCCTGCCCAGTATTCAAACTCTTGACTTATCAGTCATGAAACAAGCCCCATTTCAAGTATCTAAATCACTGCCTTGTCTTTTTCTTTGCTGTTAGCCTTGCCTGCCTGAACTTCTCAGAGGAGGCAGCTACAAGTGATGGGGGTTAGAATACAAAAAGAAGATGCAGGCGCTGGGTGTGGTGCTTCACGCCTATAATCCTAGCACTCTGGGAGGCTGAGGCGGGAGGATTGCTTGAGCTCAGGAGTTTGAGGTTGCAGTGAGCTCTGATGATGCCACTGCGCCTTAGCCCACGCCACAGAATGAGACCATGTCTCAAAAAAGAAAACACGCACACAGAAAATAAAATAAAAAGAAGATGCACAGTGTGCAGCCCTGGATCACTAGTGGGTGGAGTCTTTTGTTAAAAAGAGTAGAGAAGGATAGGAGCTTGTACTGTGTGGAATACAAAATATCACCCTTCTGATACATTGGCTGAGTCTTTTGTAGCCCTTGTTATACTGAGCTGGGTGCTTTTAGTCAGCCAGCTCCACCCTTCCCTTTCCTCTTTTTAATGGTCCCTGCTCAGGCTCAAATTACTATCCCTTCACTAGTCTTCTCTTCATCAAGTGTCTGGAAAGAACAGTTTATGTTATTATTACAACTTCTTTCCCTCCTGTTTAGATGGTTTGAGGAAAGTCTTCTGTGATCAAACAAATATGGAAGAGGCTTGAACAAAGTTAAGTGGGTTTCTACACTGGGAGACTTTTCAGATCCTTTAATGTATTAATGCTTATTGTGAATCTCCAAGTGGGGAGGGGTTCTAAGAAATATAGTATATAGCTTCTTCTCAGACTTAGTTGAGAACCTATTTTTTGCCTGAACACCATCAAAGAGGGTCTGGCTCTTAGCAGGCTCTCAATAAATAATTGTCAATTAAATTATGCCCCGAGGAACACAGTATGAAAAAGCCAGTTAGGGAATCCATCTTTCTACACCCAGGTGCCTGATACATGTCCAGTAGTAGATGTTTAGTAATGTTTACTGAGTGAACAAATGCACGCATGTTTCAGGAGCACCACTTTGCACAGAGATCTCAGACACCTGTCCCACAGAATGCAGGACACAGGATTTAGGTCTATCTGCAAATATCCATCCTGAAAGCACCCCAAGGCAGGGCCAGCTTCAAGGGTTTTTGACCTGTGCAGTTATACAGTCCCCCTCCCCTTGTGCTGAAAAGGACCCTGCACTTGGGTTAATGCTTTGCTGTCACTGTTTTGAAATATTTAATAATATTGAACAAGGGGCCCCACATTTTCATTTTACACTGGGCCTCGCAAACGATATAGTTGATGCTGCCCAAGGGGTCCCTTGCTAGAGCTCTTCAAGCTCTCTCTCGGTGCTGCTTGCCTTCCCAAGACAAACCCAGGCTCCCCTCC
>NW_012141858.1:4413774-4415661 GCF_000956105.1 Propithecus coquereli
TATATAAAAAAGAAGTCTTATAATAAACATATTCCAAGAGCCTATTTACTTTTATCTGTAAGGTAGATAAAAATCAGATAAATAATTAGAGATCAAATAAATGTCCTGAGTTCCAATAGGTCCATTTTGCCACTTTCTAAGCTACATGACATTTTTAAGCAAGTTACTTGATATCTTGAATTTCTTGTTTCCCCATTAAAAACAAAAATGAGGCCAAGGAATACCTCTTTTCCTACTCTTGGGTTTATTTTGGGAGTTAAATGAGTCAGGTGCTTTGCAGACCAGGATGGAGAGCCCATTATTGAATAAGTTTCTGCGTGTTGAATAGTGCATTCTGGAATGTCTGAGGACACATCAAGAGCTGGAGGCAAGGATGGCCAGGGAGATCAGAATTTGGGGCAAGGTGTGATGAACTGATGAAGAAAGATACAGTGCAAGAGCAGAGAGGCAGATGTTGGGTTTGCTGAGACCAGTTTTCCCTTCACTGGCACAAGCAAGAACAAGACCAATGGCAGCAGTGAGCTACGAATTGGAATTTTTAAAATAGGAAAAAGCTGATGAACTAGAGCTAGAGGCAAGAAGGATGGAGGAGAAAAAGAAGTAAGAAGAGGTGAGAGAAAGGAGGAAGGTTTTCTGTTTTGTTTTCATAATAACTAAGGGAGTGCACGGCAGAAGGAAGAGACAAGAAAAGGAAACTCTATATTGAGCCCGCAAAGGAAAGTTTTAAGGAGAGGATCTGTTTTATGAACAACAGAAGCAGCTGCTCAGAAAGAATTTAAGTATTAATAGAAAGTGTCTTGATTAATACATCAGTCAGAATGATTTTGAGACACATATTGGCAGTAATTCAAATCCAGGGGTAGGAAGCTTATAGGCTTCAGATCAGCAGAGAAGTGGGGCACATTTTGACGATCCTATCAGGAGTGGAAAGAAAAGCCCTGAGAGAAGACCTTGGCGACGGAAGGCCAAGGCTAAAATTTCTGGCCATTGCCTGAGGAAGGAAGGAGCAGATAGAGAAGGCATTGTGATACGGTTTTTTTTTTAAAAAAAAAATGTATTTGTGATTCCATTCAAAACTACAGGACAATTTGGTAGACCAACAGGGGAATGTGACTGGGAAGTGGAAATCAAGGTGGAGGTCAGGCTGTGAAAGCAGGTGCGGGAGGTGGGAAATGGGAGAGCGAGTAGGCAAGAATTCACAGTAACAAGAGCCAAAAAAATGAGAAAACCAAGCCTGTTTTTCTCAGCATGTTATTCCAAATAAGATTAGGGCAGGTGTCTTTAGAGAGCAACGTGGTTTGGAGTCAGTTAGATCCATGCACATATCGGGCATGTATGCGGGAGAGACCACAGTCAATTCAGGAGCAGCTCTGGGCTGACTGGGTGCTGTCCCTCAGCCTCTGAGTTAGGGGCCCTCTTCTGGGTAATGGGTCCCCAAATCTGAAGTGAAGCAACTGGATCCTATCCAGCTGAGAGGGACTGTACTGGTTGAAGGCAAGGGGATTTCAGGAGACTAAGACAGCAATTATGAGAGAAGGAGGAGGGATAATTGGAACTGATTTTTTTATGTACAAAAAGAAAATTTTTTTGGAAGAAGTTACATGTGGGGTGTGGAAAGGGTGAAGTAGGGAGGGTAAAGAGAGGGTAAGAAATGTAGGCTGATGTTCTACTAAATACATTACAGATTTAATCTCATTTAAATGTGACTGCAACCCTGTGAGCTATATATTACTATTTCCAGTTTACAGATGCATGTTTAAGTTACTTGCTGTATATATTGATAATTACTGTGGCTAAACTTGATTGAATGCTTATTACATGCCAGGCACTTTACATAGGTCATGTCTTTTTAATGCTTACAACAAGAATAGGAAATATTGTATTTTT
>NW_012141858.1:4417292-4419793 GCF_000956105.1 Propithecus coquereli
GTCCCTTTAAAAATGGTTGGGATGGTAATTTTGTTTTGCGCATTTTACCACAATTAAAAAAATAGACTACACACACATTAAAAAAAAAAAAAACTCTCTTGGTAGTACAACATACACCTCATTTGAAAGGATCAAGATCCCAAATGAATGATTCAATTAAGCCAAGTGAAAATGCAGAGTGTGTATAAGGAATAGAGGTGCAAGACAAAGAAGGAACAGCTACCACCATGAACAGCCTGTTTTAGAGTTGAGGAAGGGTTAAGCATAAGGTTTGGTTTTTGGACTTTTGATAGTTGCACATAACATTTTCTTTAATGGCTTTTAAAATATAAAGTTATATCATACTTAAGCATTTTAGAAAAATCTCTGCAGAGCTTTAGGATGTTGGGGCCTGTGATGTTTACCTGATTAGATCAGGCAGTTTGAGAAGCCTCCACGGTACTCACCTATCTACACGAAGCTGGCAGACAATGCTTAGCGCATCGACAACCCCTTCTTCTTTCAACTGTCGACAGCCAATGGATGTAGCAATAAAACACCCTGTTCTACCTATCCCCGCACTGGAAAAACAAAACAAGGAATAAAAAGGTGTGGAAAAATGACAAAGATAAAATACATTCTTTTAGAAGGGTGCTTTTAAATCAGAAACAACAGTGAATATAATAATAGCTCTCATGTGTTGAGTATTACAAACCCGGCCCTATGCTAAGTGCTTAAAATATATTCTTTCATTTGGTTATAAGTAGTAGGATGAGGGGGTGGCGGGAGGTGATGGGAGGGGAGAATAGTAAAAAGGCATTGTAATTGTTCTAGAAAAAATAATTAGGGTCTGACCTTAGGTAAGGCATGGGCAGTAGAAAGGAGGCAGGAGAGTTAGATACATCACAAATGTGAATCTGGAGGACGGAATGAAGAGGGAGAAAGGCAAAAAGGCAAAGATGTGCCTAGGCTTGGAGGGCAGGAAGACTGGAGGGCACCTCTGAGGCAAAGGAGAATTTTGGATAAGGCGGATTTGAGGGAGGGAGGGAAGGAGGGAAGGAAGGAGGGAGGAGATTGGTTTTGGAAATGTTGATGTTGAGAGGTCTTAGTTTAGGAGAG
Organism: Propithecus coquereli; assembly: GCF_000956105.1. NCBI lineage: Eukaryota > Metazoa > Chordata > Mammalia > Primates > Indriidae > Propithecus > Propithecus coquereli. The sequence goes on from NW_012141858.1 coordinate 4,418,391, forward strand.
AGGATGTGGCTAGAGGGACATATTTCCAAGTCATTTATATGGAGGTGACGACTAAACAGAAGTACTGTCCTGGAGGGTTTACACATTCATCTGCCTTGGACAGTACGCCCATAACATCAACCTGAAAAACTCTCTCTCCAAGCAATTTCAAACACTAACAGTCTTTATGTAAATTTTTCTCAAATCTACATCTAAACTCCCTAAATTTCCTAAACTCTAGACTGTCATTCCAGCTCCTAGCTGGAAATCTTGATGTTACTCTTTTGTACTTGCTTCAGTTCATTTTATCTAAATTCGATGTATCTAAAACAGAATTAATTATCTTTTCCCTCAATGGTATTACCAGCCAGCCACAAGTTCTCCAGCCTGGAAATCTTGGAGCCTTCTTCGACATCTCCCCCTCTCTCACCTCCCACATTCAATCTGTTATCACTTCTTCTATTTTCTATCTCTACTGAGCCTTTGGGACCCATGCTTTCCTTTCTGTAGACTGAACTCACGTTTTTAACATCTCCTTATTTCCTGATTAGCAGTGATCTTATTACGGTTTCCAAGTTTCAAGTCTTTTCCTGGACTAATTCATGATACACACAGCTACTAGGTTCACCTTTATGAAATAAGGATTTAATTATATTACTCCCTACTCAGAAACTATAGATGGCTCCCATCAGTTATAGTATAATGTCTACCCTTCCTACTGTGATATTCATGACCTTGCAAAATCAATCTTTCTGTCTTTTTGCTGTCTTCCCTGTATCTTAGGTGCCATTGTTTTTATTTACATGAATCGTTGTGAAAATTTTCTTTTATTTTCCAATTTTCCTTTCTGTATTAATGATATCTTGTCAGTCAGCAATGCTCTCCCCATCACCTTTTAAAACCACAAACATTGATCATTTTTTAAGACCCAGTTCAACATTATTCCAATTTTTAGAGGCTTTCCTCAATCCCCATGGTTAGAATTAATTATCCCCTCTTGGCACACAAATATCATTTATTTCTCACATTTGGCACCTTTTTCCTGTTGACTGTGAGTGCAGAGAATTCAGAGGAAGAATGAGTCCCTTTTAGTTGAAGTGTTTATAGAGAGTGTGTTCCATTGAAGAAATAGGGTTTGAACCATACCCTATGAATGGCAGGCATTTTGGCTGTCATAAATGAGAGAAGATATTTCAGGTATGGCAATGGTATGAGGAAAGAACGTATGAGGAATGGAATATATGATTTGGGACAATAAGTATATTAACTTGCCTTGAAGAGAAGAGAAAGTTATTTTAGTGTAACAGTGGGAAATAAGGAGGAAGCTACCCTGGGATCTTACAAGGAAGGCTAAGAGGTTTGGACTTCATTCCCTATGCTCTTTTGTTGTTGTTGTTAAGAATTTGATGAAAACTATAAAATTT
>NW_012141858.1:4419875-4422299 GCF_000956105.1 Propithecus coquereli
AAAAAAAAATGTATTTGTGATTCCATTCAAAACTACAGGACAATTTGGTAGACCAACAGGGGAATGTGACTGGGAAGTGGAAATCAAGGTGGAGGTCAGGCTGTGTGAAAGCAGGTGCGGGAGGTGGGAAATGGGAGAGCGAGTAGGCAAGAATTCACAGTAACAAGAGCCAAAAAAATGAGAAAACCAAGCCTGTTTTTCTCAGCATGTTATTCCAAATAAGATTAGGGCAGGTGTCTTTAGAGAGCAACGTGGTTTGGAGTCAGTTAGATCCATGCACATATCGGGCATGTATGCGGGAGAGACCACAGTCAATTCAGGAGCAGCTCTGGGCTGACTGGGTGCTGTCCCTCAGCCTCTGAGTTAGGGGCCCTCTTCTGGGTAATGGGTCCCCAAATCTGAAGTGAAGCAACTGGATCCTATCCAGCTGAGAGGGACTGTACTGGTTGAAGGCAAGGGGATTTCAGGAGACTAAGACAGCAATTATGAGAGAAGGAGGAGGGATAATTGGAACTGATTTTTTTATGTACAAAAAGAAAATTTTTTTGGAAGAAGTTACATGTGGGGTGTGGAAAGGGTGAAGTAGGGAGGGTAAAGAGAGGGTAAGAAATGTAGGCTGATGTTCTACTAAATACATTACAGATTTAATCTCATTTAAATGTGACTGCAACCCTGTGAGCTATATATTACTATTTCCAGTTTACAGATGCATGTTTAAGTTACTTGCTGTATATATTGATAATTACTGTGGCTAAACTTGATTGAATGCTTATTACATGCCAGGCACTTTACATAGGTCATGTCTTTTTAATGCTTACAACAAGAATAGGAAATATTGTATTTTTCCAGATCTCCCATTTTCCAGATGAGAAAACCAAGGCATGGAGAAGTCCAGTAACTTGCCTAAGTCCACACAACCAGAAAATGGTGGGAACAGGATGCAAACTCAGGGAATTTGTTTCCGGAGCCCAGAATCTTAACCACTGTGATAAACAGCCTCTAGAGTTTCCATGCTAACAGAAGGAGACAAATAATAAACAAGCAAAGAAACAAAACACAAGAGAATAAAGAGAGGGAAGATACACTTATAAAGACTTAGAGGCTATTATTGAAAAGAACACAAGAATGATAGGGACAGGGATGGAAAACTTAATCTGGATAGGGGATTTGAATATTTATTTTTAAGAGATAGTAGAAACTTCAAGGATAATTTTAATAATAATGAAGACAATGATAACATAATGAACATTTATTGAAAGCTTACCATGTGCTAGATCCTATCCCAAGTGCTTTATATATATTATCTCATTGAATTTTCAGAGTAATCCTTTTGTCTCTTTCATTGAAATTCAAAGACCTAGCACATAGTAGATACTCAATACATATTTGTTGAACTAAGCTTGAAAAGTAACTATATAGTTTTACTTTTTAGTAAACTCTAGATTATAGGGCTAAAGTCCAAGGGAATCAGCTCTTATGGTCCTCTTTGTTTTATTACTTCACAGCATTTATTTCTGTCTGAAATTATCTTGTTTTTTGTTTGCTTGTTTATTGTCTGTCTCTTTTTATTAGCATGTAAACTGTAGGAGAGCAGAAGCCTTACTCATCTTGTTTAATGCTATTCTTGCAGCAGCTAGAACAATGCCTAGGGCACGGGAGATGATTAGTTAAATATGCCCTGTTTAATGAAAGAAGAGAACACAACATTTCAGCCTTCCAGAACAACTCTTCTTCCACCACAGCACACTGAATACTGAGCAGACAGGCCGCCGCTCATCTCCCTTGCTGTGCTCACTCTCAAGGAGTATCCATTCGCTTTCTCCGTCGCTGACTCCACTGTCCATCGACCCGGGTAGGTATAGTTGTGGAGCAAGGAAGAAGAGAAGTTTCTAACCATCACAAAGGTGACCGGACTGTCTCTATATAAAAATGACTCTTCCATCTCACACTTATAAGGATGGTTACTATCAAAAAAAGTAGAAAATAAAAAGTGTTGATGAAGACGTGGAGAAACTGGAACCCTTGTGCACTGTTAGTGGGAATGTAAAATGGTGCAGCTGCCATGTAAAACACTACAGTGGTTCCTCGAAAAATTAAAAATAGAATTCTATACGATCCAGCAATCCCATTCTTGGGCATATACCCAAAAGAATTCAAAGCAGGGTCTCAAACAGATATTTGTACACCCGTGTTCATAGCAGCATTATTCACAGTAGCTAACATATGGAAGCAACCCAAGTGTTCATCGACAGATGAATGAACAAACAAAATATGGTATATACATTAAATGGAATATTATTCAGCCTTAAAAAGGAAGGAATTCTGACATAAGCTACAACATGGATGAATCTTGTTCTAAGTAAAATAAGCCAGTCACAGAAAGACAAATACTGTATAATTCCACTTATATGAGGCACCTAGAGG
>NW_012141858.1:4425838-4428833 GCF_000956105.1 Propithecus coquereli
AACAAAGCAAGAAAAATTATTTTGAGAAAGTATGAAGAATAAATGGTTAGTCATATAAATGACTTTAAAGATGTCTGCTTTAGTTGGGTCACACTAAAAGGAAAACAAGGAGAAGGAGATATTGGTTATAGGAGAGAGGTTTGAGCTAGACCTTAGGGGAAGGAGCCCCCACAGACACCTGTCACTGTTGTTGGCCTGGCCTCCAGCACCCATGTCCTGGTGACAATACTTTGTTTTCCTTTAGTGAACTACTACCTGCCCACTTCTCAGTTCCTAAATTGGTTTCCATTTATTTTTCATGAGATAATTCTTAAAATAGTTGACTGGTTTTTACCAAATTGAAATAATAATAAATGTTATCAAGATACAATCCAAATAGAGCTCAGGGGCCATTCTGAAACAACAAAAGAGCCATCAATAATTTCAAAAAAAGGAAAACACATCTGTAATTCCTAATGTATATGAGACTGATGAGATTAAATGAATCAATGTAAGTTTCAAGGTAGATGGCTGGAATAAGGTCTCATGTTCAATGAGCCACTTATTTAGAACTTGTATTTTGTCTACTGTGTAACTCTCATTTGCCAAAAAAGCCCTAAAAGTGTTACTTCATTCCTGTATGCATCATCTGTTTTTTTTCTGTTTTTTTTTTTTTTTAAGACATGAGGTCTCACTCTGTCTCCCAGGCTGGAGTGCAGTGGTGCGATCATAGCTCACAGCAGCCTCAAACTCCCAGGCTCAAGCAATCCTCCTGCCTCAATTTCCTGAGTAGTTGGGACTATAGGCATGTCATCTTGATTAAGACTCAAATATTAGAAAGTTAGCCAATTTCAATAAATATTTAATTTACCAACAAAGTCATTGTCAGGAGGCAAAACCCCACTTTACCTGCTCTATGGTTTTACAAAGAATGGACAGTTGCTCAGGCAGAAAGAACAGTTCTTGTCTTACCTGCAGTGGACAACCACAGGCCCTCGGCCCTCAGAAGCAAGTCTGTCTTCTTCTACATCCAGCATGAGCTGTAGGAGGGGCTGGGCACTGTCTGGAGTCTTGTGATCGGGCCATGAGGTGTACCAGTAATGCTTCACATGTTGGGTGTGACTTCCTTGCTGAAAATAGCAACAGCCACCAAATGCCTCATTCCCTTGTGGAACTAAAAGTCATCCAAACCACAATACTGAATGCTTCTATCACTCCCATCCATCTTGCTGGCAACTTACTTCTGGGTGGAAAATATCTAATTTTTTCATAATACTCTTTTTCTTTCTTTCTTTCTCTCTTTCTTTCCTTTTTTTTTTTTAGACATGGGGTCTTGCTCTGTCATCCAGGCTGGAGTACAGTGGTATGATCATAGCTTACCGTAGCCTCAAACTCCTGGGCTCAAATGATCCTCTTGCCTCAGCCTCCTGAGTAGATGGGACTTCAGGCTTGCACAAACATGCCTGGATAATGTTTTTCCTTTTTTTTTTTTTATAGATGGGGTCTTGCTATGTTGACCAGGCTGGTCTTGAACGCCTGGCCTCAAGCCATCCTCCCACCTCAGCCTCCCAAGTAGCTGGGAATATAGGCGTGGACCACGGTGCCGAGCTCCCCAGCTCTGAAGAACCCCTTCGCCTTGAGAAAACTCTACTGTCAATATCCTTGTCTCAAAGTTTGACAATCTTGCCTCTGTCAAGTGAGGTCTGCCCTATATTTATCATATAGATAATGTATGTAACATATGCTAAATATATGTTTCTAATTTGTTACAATAAGCAAAATGGTAGACAAAATGTAGCCAAGAAAGAATGGGATATATTATGTTTCCTGCTCTGTGAACATTCCTTACAGGTTTTTACAAACATATTAATCAAAAGAAGAACACTGAATTTCATGTCAGTCATGCTAATACTTCTACACTCATCCCAAATTCCAGTATTTAACAGCAGTGAGGAATCCCAGCAGTAAAGGAGCGACATGGAATCCTCGTATTGGAGACACTTTGAGTGAGGATCTATGCACATCACTGCCCAGGTGGGGCCTGACATGGAGCAGGCACTCAAGGACATGTGTTGACAAACAAGTTTTGGCAAGTGCCTTCCTATCCCAAACTTCCAAATAAAAACCCCGCCTCCATTCTCTTCCTCTTTGTGATGATTCTGTCCCAGAAGTGAGGCTGCAGATCAGATTGCGATCTTCGGCTGACTATTCTCCAAAAGCAAAAATAATACCATGGCAACATTCCTCAGCATCTGCTGCCCACGAGTTAAATAAGATAATTTTTCTATGACATAATCTGGTCTGGGGAAAGTCCCTATAAATTACTGTAACTCCACGTTTCTGAAGATCTCATCAACACCTCAGCTCATCTTGCCTCCCACAGCCACCCACAAGCGCAGATTTTCTCTTTCACAGCTTCCAGGCCTTACTTAAAGCTGCCTAGACCAAAATGACATAAAAAAAAAAAAATCGTGGTAAAATCTCCAGCACAGCCTTGAGTTAAAGGCTTTCAAAGTTGTTAATAAATCAGAGATGTTTTATTAATGCAAATAAGATCACAAGATCCTACATAATGAATTTCCTTAGTATTTACTTACATTAATTTAATTATTCCATATACTAATGATAGCTGACAACAAAGAAATGCATGAGGGAATGACTATAGTTTCTCTTAGATCTTAACATTCTTTAGTTTACTTAAATTGAATTCGTAGTACTTATCAGGATAAATAATCGCAAAGCAGAAATGTAACCCTCTAACGTCATCCGCTCTGTAAATGGCTCTAGCTACATAATCTTACCTTTAAGACGAGATTGCGAATGGTGTAGTTATCACATTCATTTACACTGATAACCAGAACTTCGACTTTCCCATATATCCCTCTCTTTTCTGGCCAGTACAGCACACATTTCTGGGGAAAGGGAAAGAAGAATACAGCATATATTAGTGGCTTTTCTTAGCTTTGGAGTACTTTTCATTTAAGTGTCTCAGGAATTTTTATATCATTATTTTTTT
>NW_012141858.1:4429833-4432386 GCF_000956105.1 Propithecus coquereli
TGTGAATCCATGAGCAAGATACTTAACTTCTCTTCTCAATTTCCATGTGATTTAATACATGAAAAGTACTTAGGATAAAGCCAAGCATACAGTAAGCACTTAAAACATGTTATTGTTGTTGTTATTTTAAAACTACTGGGTGATACATTTTTCTACAAAGTGATTAGATTTTCATGCACTAAATATTATTTTATTATTATTACTATATCCAGGCACCATTATTAAAAGAAAACTACAAAATGAGATCCAAGCATACATCCAAGCTCATTTTATTTTGCCTTTTAAACAAAAACTGTCAAAGAACTATTAATTTTTTATCACATATTTTAATGATAAAGAATGAAAGTTGATGTTTTATTTCAAGTGCCCCGAAGCAATGTAAATTTTAGAAACATTGTTTAAATAGCACTCAATCATTTTCTGCCCCCCACCCCCAACAAATTGATTCAGAAATCCTTTCACTTGTTGCTGTCAATCAGGACCTTCGAATACTCAGGACACATACGTTCACATTTATGTCAAAGGCATTTGAAAAAAATTTAAATACTTATAGATTTGAAAGAGCAGCAAAAGAATCAGAGAATTGCAGAACTAAAGGAAAAGACACGTAGAGTATCAGAGACATACCTCCAGGGCTCTACGGTACTAACTACCAACTACTTCACAGGCTAGAACAGTGAAAGAAGTCACTTCACCTAGTGGAATCAGTTTCTTTCATCCATTACAACAAAAATACATTTACACCCTCCACGTTTTGATTGTTTTCCAAAAGAAGTAAATTGTTTCAACTTTATTTACACGCCACCCAACTCTGTCAGGCAATCAGACCAAAGGCTTACTCTGGCTGACTTAAGGTTAACATTCAGAAAAGAAACCTTTTAAAAACAGAACAACTTATTTCCCTCTGCATCTACCAGTTGCCAGATGTCTAAAATTTTCCCAGTTTGTTAAAGGTAAGCATACTAACCAATTTGCCTCGTTTCTTTCAATGGAGCATCAATTATTTCTCTGCGAGACCCAAGCTATTGTGTATCTTAAAACACATGCCTCCCGATGAATCCAAGAAGAGTGACAAAGAATCTTAAAAAAGGTATTGAACAAAGAAAGAGGCATTCAGTGCTCCAGCAGTCTGACATACGTGCCCCATTGTCCACGATCAGACCTGAGCGGCAGGGCCCTGTTTAGGAAGGTGGCTCTGGAAACCAGTAGGAGCTCGCTGCCTGCACCCTGACGCTTAACACACCAGCAGGCTGCTGCACTACTTGATAAATGGAAGCGCTGCCTGCTTCTCTCCCAAGCTTGCTGGGGCCCTCTTGAGTGTTTTTCTTGACTCTTTACCAAAAAAGCAATTGGCAGTCGGCTCCAAGTAGACAATGCAATGTGACTTGTTCATTCAAACAACCCTTAATTAGCATCCCATCTCCTTTCTGAGATACAATAGCTTATTTTTACATGCTGAATACATTTCTCTCCCTTTTAGAAGAAAGTAGAAAAAGAGACCAGATAAGTGTGGGTGCTTTTGAATGTGAGGTGGGGGAGAGCTGCAAATGTAGTTGTTTCTAAGAGCCCAAGTTCCTGTTCAAATTATTTGCCTGAACAGCTTTTTAGGGTTTCTTTATTGTGGTGCTAACAATGATATGAAAGAGGCAGAAAATGCAACAAAGAAAAATGCTGTCTTACAGATAATATTGTGAAATCACACTAACTGTAGGTAATTCAAAATAGCATGCTTTCCAGCAGAATACAACCCCAAATCATCACTATTCTTTTGCTAACTGGGCTGATCCTTTCAGTAAAATTATCTATTAATTCTAAGAATCCATAATTTGGAGGAAAAAGAGGTTTTCAGAGGACTGTGTCTCTTGTGCAAATAAGTAATTATTGAAAACTGCTGGAAAAGATTCTGGACATTAACCAATTCTTTGTAATCAATGGTTTCTAGCAAAAGCAGAATATGACGCAATGTAATGAAAGATCATATTTTTATGATTTTTTTTTTTGACTCTCCTTCTGGCCCCCACCAAGTAAGAACTATTTGTGTTTAAGAAGAAGGATGTCTAGTGAGTAGTTTAGTTGCCTGGCAAAAAAAAATCTATTTTCCTTTTAGATTCTATATATTTAAAATCAGAGATATTGTTCTACGAGCTAAAGACTTGTATCATCACATAAAAAGTGGCTCTAAATAAACAAAATGAAGATGCTCAGTTTCATTTGGGTTACATTAATATCTAAGAGAGGGATAGAATGGGTCAGATTGTCTAAAACCATTATTATTGTAGCTACTCTTATTCCTAGGGTTCCAACTGAGCATTACTAACATAGGCACAGTGATCTAATATTAAAAGTACCTTCACCAACATTGTATCATTTGATTTCTTCCACAGTACTTTGAGGTAGATGGAGTGGGTAGTAGTTATTATGATTTTTAAAAATCATTTTACGGCTGAGGAAACTGAGGCTCAGGTGGTTTGGTAGGGGTCTTTGGGAAAAATTCCCTTGGGGGCTAGGATCCTTCAAGAAAATATCACTTTAGGAATTCAAGTTTCCATCTTT
>NW_012141858.1:4432799-4438855 GCF_000956105.1 Propithecus coquereli
CCCTGCATGAGTGTGAAAAGAAAAAAAAAGAGTTATTTTATGAGATAATTACATAAATTGAGTAAGTTTTTCATTGGAATAAAAAGGGAACCAGTAAAGAAAACTGCAGTCAAATCAGGCATAGGTGAGACAACTATAAAAGTGTGTGCAAAGTTTAAAGATCTAAATAGGAATCTACATTCATATTGTTTTATAAGCCTTACTCTGTTCTCTCTCGCTTTAAATAAACCGAAATGGGAAATTATGATGTATATAAAGGGTATGATTTACATAAGCTGTATAATCCAGAACTCTAGCTTCAGACCAACACTCAAAAAAAAAAAATCTTAGCCCCATAATAAAAAATGAACAAATTATAATACGAACAAATATAAATGTTTTAAGATAAAATAAAACAGATTTAATGATTCCCTGCTGACTATTTTTTTATTCACTATGTCAAATAAGAGGTCTCTTAACTATAGTTGGAAATAAAGCAGGCTAAAGCAATTTGAATATAACAAGCAGATTCAAAATTGAGGTAAGAGTTATATTTGGAATGTAAGCATGTTTAAAAGAAGGTAAGTAATTTTGCTTGAATGTTGTCAGCCTCTGAATTTCTGGCCACTTTTAATTGCTTGGACAGCATAACCATCAAAACTGCAGTCACACAAAAGTGGAATTCGGCTGCCCGGCACTGCTGTGCAAGGGTAGGCCAGGTTGCCCCCCCACACATGAGGCAGCAGCCCTACGTCAGAGGCTAGGGTCCTTGCTGATGCTTTGTGGTGGCTTTGGTCTCTTTGCTCCCTGTTGAATGGATTCTTGTTTTGTAAGCAACGTCCTACATTGGATCCCAATTTCTCTGGCGACTTCAGTTAATTCTCCTGAATCCAATTGCCCAGTGACAGTATCTAATTCTGGTCCTCTAGGAAATCTGAATACCTGTCAGTGGGTCTCCACTGCCTGAACGCCAGGCCAGGTTGGCCTCCAACATTACCCTCCCTGACCTTGTGTGGACACTCTAGTTACAGAACTTGGTTTGCTTGTTTCTTTTCATTCATGAATACAAAGAATCCTCTTGTCTACCTGACACTAACCTCCAAATTGAGTGTGACTTCCTCCTCATAGTCCTAATCCACTCTTCAAATTGTCCACTACCTTGAGTGAACAGTGAAATAAATCAACATGTTTTTTCTTTAAATCGGATCAAAATGCCTTGTCTATCTCCTCTTTCTTTCCTAAAGAGAACTCTTAAAAGATTTTTGCCTTGAATGTAAACAAGCATACACACCACTTTCTGGCCACAATCACTTCTTGTTCTGTAGCCCATTCCTTTCCATAAGTAGAAGATTTGAGGGGGCAGCATAGTGTCATGGGAAGGGGGCAGAGGCAACTTGCTTAGTCTCCCATGTCTCAGTGTGTTCATTTGCAGTGGGCTTTACAAATATTTTTAGTATAAGGATTAATTTCCAAGTACACTGTGAATGCTCAATAAACATTAGTTATTTGGAAGATCAGTCAGGTTTCTAGACTTTCTGTGTATATTTGATAAACCTTCTAGATTACCTAACTTAAATTCTAATTTTTTTAGCTAATTATCAATATACATGATAGAAAGGAAATACTTTCATTTTATGCATTTAGAATATAACATGGCATAATTAACATTTTGTTATTAGTATTTTATCAGAATAATTAATTTTCTCTTCAAAGTTACAGTTTAATAAGGTCTACTTTATATTAAAATATAATTTATGGACATATTGATTAGCCAGTGTTTTTCATCTGAGTGCACATCCAATTTTATAATGAAACTTAAGGCAAACATGGGATATACTTAGTCAATATTTATATTGCAAAAAAGACTCTCTTGGAATGTATTTAAGCAAAGACATCTCTTGTAGCTGTAATTTGATTTGATGAGGTCATTACTTATCTTCTGTTGTGTTCTTTCAGGCTGCTGTCTACAAATTTTTAAATCTTTATGTTAGGTTAATAACAATAGTAACTAATACCAGCGTAGCACTTTATAATATAAAAAAGAGTTACCCATATGTAAAATATTACTTAATCCCTTCTAACATCTTGCCAAGGTAAGAAGTCGTATTTTTCCCATTTTACAGATGGTGAAATTAAGATAAAACCAGTGCTTCAATCAAGTTCTTCTGACATTAAATCTGTTGCGTGCACTATAGTAGCTGCCTCGGTAGATTATTGCTAAGCAATAGTTTCATCTTTGACCTCATCTCCATAAGGAAATGATTACACATATTTTAGCATAGCCACACAATGAAATTCTAGTAGTTATTTAAGATAATGTTTTGATGAATTATTAATGAAATGAATGCTCATAACATAATCTTAAAAGCAGAATATATGCCAGAATATAGAACCCTATTTTATTCTCTTTATATGAATTCTGTACCTTCCCATGTCTTCAGTCACCATCTATCTGATCTGTATATCTCACTTGTACATTTCTTCAGGCTCTACACCTGTATTTCTAACTGCTTAATAGACTTTACCATCCCAAAGCCTCTAGGACTCCTCAAACTTAACACATTAAACATGGACCTCATTTTCTTTTCTCAGAAATCTTCCCTTGCTGCCCATGCAGGCTCATGACATCACCATATACTCAGCCTCCCAAACCAGAAATCCTGAAGGCAAACTCTCCCTCCCTCCCTCCTTTCCCATCTAATCAGAAGCTAAACACAGTGGCATCTGTCTCTAGAAGCCCTTTAAATCTGTTCTCTTTTCTGAATACTCTTTGCCACTCCCTGAGTTCAAAACCTCATTATTTCTTACCTGGACCGTTGCTACAACTTCCTAACCTATTTCCCTGCTTCCCCTTGCTTTTTCCAAATCCAAACCCTATATCCTGCCACCAGTTATATTCCTGATATACAAATTGCATTATGTCACTCTACTTTAAAAACATCTTTAGTAGCTCCCTGAGGCCTAAATAATGAAACTCAAAGGTTTTTTTTGTTTGTTTTTCAGCATAGTCCTATAACTTTTGTCGCAACCTAACTTTTCAGTATCACTTCCCTGCACTCCCAGCAGGCCCCACGTGCTCAGGTCACACCAAACTGCTCCACTCGGGCATGCGGAGCGGTTTCTGGGCTGCCTTTGCATGCTGCGGCTTCCCCTGGACTGTGTTTCTGCCTTGTGCACCTCCCTACTCTTCACACTCGCAGCCATCATATGAGTTCTCTGGCTAAATAAATGCAATCAAAATAAATATTTTCTATAATTTAATCAGATAGAGAAGGGAATGGAAGAAAAGAAGGGAAAAATTAAAATACGATTCCTTTGTATGGCATTTTGAGGTTAAACTGTTTGAAAAATGCTGAATAAGTCAATGGGCACAATGGGGCTTATGGTACTTAAGTCACATAGTTCAACTCGGCTGAAAGATGCATGTAAACATAGAGAAAGAACATGGCTGTGTTAAATACTGGAAGGAAGTATTATGTTAGGTCAATCACTGTTGCAACAGTGGGTCGTTAATGTCTTGCTTCCTTATTTGGCCCTTTATTATGCTGGAGCAATGATTAAGTGTATGAGCTTTGGAATCAAACCAACCTGGATTAAAATTTGGATTCCATCACTCACTAACTTCAATACTTTAAGTAAATGACTTAACTTCTCTGAGCTTCAGTTTTCTCATCTCTCATATAGGAATAGTAAAATCTACTTTATAGAGTTAGAGTGAAAATTAACAGAACTTATGTACGGACCGTGCTTAGCACATATATTCAATAAATGGTAGTGGCTAGAAGTATCTTCCATAATATTTGGAACATGATCAACACTTATAGCTACTTTTCTTTTTTTCCAGAAGGGGAAAGAGGTGCAATGAATAGCTCCCAGTGGCAGTCTGAGGACTTTGATTCCCTGACAGGGTGCAAACATTACTTGCCATTTTTGAGTTAATCTTCTAGTTCCAGCTTTGTAGGTTTGGGCTACTCTGTCTTCTCTAGCAATGAAAGAATTCATGTTAAAAGAATTTAGCACTGTATTTTCAATGTTTCTTTCTTTCAAGAGGAACTCCCTTCTTGAGATTTATCTAAATGAAGGAAGTCAAATTTACCAGCAATAAAATCTCTTCCCTTTTATTTCAACATAACTGATGTTTTCAGCTCTATCTTTTCATTTTTTGTTTATTCTCATTTTATAAAAATTGAGTAACTGAGAATATTGGGATTATTAAATAAGAGATAGCATTTATTTATTTATTAGAAAGTAGGAAAGTTCATGAAAATATAAAGCCTGGGAATTTCTAAAGATAACTCCACCTCCACATTTTTTGGAGGAAATGATTTTTGTCTATTCCAAACAATGACGCTTAACACAATTGAAAGTTGGCACATTTTTGGTAAACAGTGTTTTCCTGGTAGTGTGAAGTCTACTGTGTATTTCTTTTGAGCCAGACATCTCAGTATCATTTTGATCTGTAAAACATCAAAGTTTTCTCTCTAGTATTATATTTACATCGTTGGAGAGCCTAGACAGAAATAAATTTTTATTTTAAAGAGTCATGAACCATAAAAGATGTCAAAATCTTTATTGCAAAATTGGGATTATGACTGGTTATAGGAAAAAAACACAAAGTATGTCACATACAGAAGACATATAAATGTTTGACTTTGATATCCCTAGAGGTATATCTCAGACATTTAAAAAGACAAGGGCTAAAAATGATAATAAACAGATAAATCGCTTCTCCAATTTCTGGATTATGCAGCCAAAGAGAAAAATTAAAACCTCAACTACCCATTAGTAGGGGGATTATTAAAAGAAAATTCTAGCTTTCAACAGATCCCCTTGGCTCTCCTGTGCAGACTGTGAAATCTGAGAGTGGCAGCAACAGGTTAGCCCTGAGGATGATTATTTCATTTGAAAAAGAAGGAAGAAGATGGGCTCTGTTCCTTTGCAGACACAGACTGGAGAGCTCTGAGCATTATCAGTGAACCAACTCTGTATCACTTTGAAATACACATTCGAGTTACATAGCAGTTCTGGTAGAATGACAACCTCGGCCTTGGAGATGGAGGAGAAGAGCAACTGTTTGCTTGGGCTTTGGAAGATTCACAATTGCTCCTACCATCCCTACTGGGTTTCTTTAAAATATGTCACATATTACAAGCCCTCTAAGGAATGCTTTCTGACTAACCAACAATCTTAGCTTCTGTCCTGATAAAACCCCGATTCAAGAACAAGTTAAAGCCCTAAAGGCACATTTCTGATTTTTTTTTTCTGTGAGTATAAACAAACATCAGCATATATCACAAGATTCAGAGAGGAAGTGCTGAAGTGAACAAAACTATAATTTATCTTACACAGTTACTGCAACCTATTGTGTAACCCTTGTGAGAGATTGTTTCACATAAGCTTTGCCAAGTGTTAATCCTTAATACATAGGCAACACTGACAAATTAAGTTTTCTGTGGAAAATACAATGTAATTGTTTCAAAACATTTACATGCTTCTATTTAAAAATAATTACATAAATCATGGTGCTTTTTCTATGTTGATTTCATATGATTTTATTTGTAATAGAAGAAGCAGAATTTGTAAAGATATGTATGCACTTTGAAAAAACATTTCTATTCTAACAGTCTATTCAGAAAATAATATTTCAAACCAAACTAGGTAGGAGTAATGCATTCTGCTCAGATTTATGAAATGGCATAAATCCTGCATGAGGTTATTCATAGTGTCCTTTGATTAAAAAAAGTCTCTGCTTTCTAGTCATTCTAATATTTTTATTTGAGCTTCCATTAATTCTGCTAGTTTTGCTTATTTTATTAGACTTTTAAAAACATTGACTTGTTTTTAATCAATCCTTTTATCTTTGTTTTATATTTCATTAACTACTATTTTAATTTTTTAGTAATCTTTCATTTCTTCTTGCTTTGTGTTTATTCTGTAGTTCTTTTACTAACTGAAATCAGTTGCTTGGATCATTAATTCTTTTATAATGTCAATATTCATGACTATAAATGTCCCTCTATGAACAATTCTGGTAGCATTTTGCAAGATTTGATATGTAGTATTTTAACCATCACTGA
>NW_012141858.1:4449564-4450817 GCF_000956105.1 Propithecus coquereli
ATATATATATATATATATATATATCTTAGTAGTAATAGGAGCTTCCATCTGGGAGTGGATAAAGCTGATTTGATCTATAAGGGATCTGGTTTTGTCAAGAGAAAGCCCCACTCTGCTTAGAGGTTTAGATTGACATGGGAAGACCAAGAAGCTTATCTGCTCTGCAAAAGTCCTGGCATGTGTTTATGGGTGCCCTAGAAGAAGCAGGATGACTGCAGAGATACTGAGACTAGAACAGGTCAGGACTGTCTGAGGCAGGATAGTGAACGAGGAATTGTGGTACTAGGGTGAGCAGCACGGGACTCTCTTGGGCCTTGGGTCTTGAGCTGTTATCAGAGTTCCTCTTGAAGAGATATGTTGGGACAAGTGGTCCTGAAGCAAACTACACTCTTTAGAGCAGAGGATGGCACCCTGGGAATGTGCCCAATGTCAGTCTTAATCACATGGGGCCCTCAAAATGTAGACCCTATGGAGATGGGAGCTGGCACCAAACGTTCAAAAGCACGTCACATCCCCTCAAATCTAGAGTCATGACAGGTCTTTACATATTTCCTACAACTGTTGGTCAGGGGCACACTGACCCTCACTTGCACAAGCCATTTGGAATAAGGACTGTGTACCTAATTTTGTATTCATAATGTTGTATTCGATTTTTTAAAGAATGCCCTTCAGGGAAAAGCTTTGTGACATTGGCATGCACAGAGATTTCCTGGATATGACCCTGAAAGCCCAGGCAATGAAACAAAAATAGACAAATGGGATTGCATCAAACTAAAAAGCTTCTGCAGGGGGCTGAGCATGATGGCTCATGCCTGTGATCTTAGCACTTTGGGAGACTGAGGTGAGAGGATCACTTGAGGCCAAGAGTTTAAGACTGGCCTGGACAACAGCAAGACCCTGTCTCCACAAAAAATAAAAAAATTATCCAGGTGTGGTGGTAGATGCCTGTAGTCCTAGATACTTGGGAGGCTGAGGCAGGAGGATCATTTGAGCCCAGGAGTTTGAGGTTGTAGTGAACTATGGTGACACCACTGCACCCTAGCCCAGGTGACAGAGTGAGGTCCTGTCTTAATAAACGAACCAAAAAAGCTTCTGTACATCAAAGGAAACAATTAACAGATTAAAGAGACAACCTACAGATTGGAAGAAAATATTTTCAAATCATACATTGGATAAGGGGCTAATATCTAAAATATATAGGGAACTCAAACTACTCAATAGACAGAAAGCAAATATTAAAAAATGGACAGGCC
>NW_012141858.1:4450867-4454216 GCF_000956105.1 Propithecus coquereli
TCTTACAAGCCTTTGTATTTCTGTGATATCTGTTGTAATGATGTCTTTTTTTTTTTTTCATCTCTGATTTTATTTGAGGCTTCTCTTTTTTTTTTCTGTCTAGCTAAAAGTTTATCATTTTTGTTTATCCTTTCAAAAACCAACTCTTTATTACATTGATGTTTTCTTTTTCTTTTTTTTCTTTTTCTTTTTTTACATGCTGTCCCTGCATTGATGTTTTGTATTTTTTTTAGTCTCTGTTTCATTCATTTCTGCTCTGATAATTATTATTTCCTTCCTTCCCTAATTTTGGGTTTAGTTTGTTCTTATTTTTTGTAGCTCGTTGAGGTGCATAGTTAGGTTGTGTGTTTGGGATCTTTCTTCTTTTTCAATGTAGGCATTTATTGATATAAACTTCCCTCTTAGAATTGCTTTTGCTGTATCCCAAAGGCCTCGTTATGTTGTATTTCTATCTTCATTTGACTCAAATAATTTTTTAATTTCACTTTTAATTTCTTCATTGTTCCATTGGTTGGTGAGGAGCATGTTGTTTAATTTCCATGTATTTATAACATTTCTAAATTTACTCTTGTTGTTGATTTCCAGTTTTATAGCATTGTGGTCAGAAAACATACCTGAAATGATTTTGATCTTTTTAAATTTGTTAAGGCTTGTTTTGTGGCCTAACATATAATCTATCTTGGAGAATGTTCCATGTAATATTAAGAAAAGGGTGTATTATGCAGCTGTTCAGTGGAATGTTCTGTAAATGTCTGTTAGGTCCATTTGGTCTAGTGTGTAGTCTAAATCCAATATTTCCTTGTTTATTTTCTGTCTAGATGATCTGATCTATCCATTGCTGAGAGTTGAGTGTGAAGTCCCTTATTATCATTGTATTGCATTTATTTCTCCCTTTATATCTAATAATAACTGCTTTATATACCTGGGTGCTCTGGTGTTATGTGCACATATATTTACAATTGTTATGTTCTCTTGCCAAATTGACTTCTTTATCACTATATAATGACCTTCTTTGTCTCTTTTTATGGTTTTTGACTTTATTTTTTAAGGTCTATTTTATATAAGTATAGCTACTTCTGCTCTATGTTGGTTTCCATTTGCATATAATATTATTTTCTATCCCTTTGCTTTCAGTCTATGTCTTTACAGGTGAAGCAAGTTTCTTGTGGGCAGCATATAGTTGAGTCTTTTTTTTTTTTTAATCCATTCAGTCACTCTTTATATTTTCATTGAAGAACATAATCCTTTTATTATGACTTTATATGTGACTTAATGGTTTTCTCTTGCCGCTTTTAGAAATCTCTCTTTGTCTTTGACTTTTGACAGTTTGATTATAATGTGCTTTGAGGAAGACCTCTTTTGGTTGAATCTACATGGAATCCTTTGAGCTTTATGGATCTGGATATCCATATCTCTTCTAAGACTTAGGAAGTTTTCACCTATTATTCTATTAAGTAAGCTTTCTGTCCCTTTATCTGGCTCTTTTGCCTCTGAAAATCTCATAATGCAAATATTTGCTGGCTTAATGGTGTCCCATAAATCCTGTAGGTTTTTTTCCTTTTCATTCTTTTTTCTCTCTTTTCCTGTGACTGTGTTATTTTGGAAAGACCTGTCTTCAAATGCAAAAATTCATTCTTCTGTTTATTCTAGTCTGCCATTGAAACTCTTAATTGTATTTTTTATTTCATTTATTTAAATTTTCAGTTCTAAGATTTCTGTTTGATTCTTTTTTATAATAACTATTTGTTGAATTTCTCCTTCAGGTCATGGGTCTATTGTTGTTGCTGTTGTTGAATTGTTTATCTGTATCATCTTGCATCTTGCTGAGTTTTCTTAAGATCATTATTTTGAATTCATTTTTAGGCAATTTATACATTTTCATTTCTTTGGAGTCATTTGCTGGAGAATTATTGTGCTTCGGTGGTGTCACGTTTCCTTACTTTTTCATGTTTCTTGTGTCTCTGTGTTGATGTCTGTGCATCTGATGG
Organism: Propithecus coquereli; assembly: GCF_000956105.1. NCBI lineage: Eukaryota > Metazoa > Chordata > Mammalia > Primates > Indriidae > Propithecus > Propithecus coquereli. The sequence continues at coordinate 4,452,856 of NW_012141858.1, forward strand.
AGTGGTCACTTCTTGCAATTTTATAAAGTGGCTTTTGAAGATAAAAACTTTCATCTGAAGATGTGTCTTTAGGTGTTGGTTGGGTATGGTGTGTTGGCTTTGATTCCAGCTGGGTGCAGTGTAGTCTCTGTGCAGTTTCTTCAGCTGTAGTCAATCAACTTCAGTAATATCTGTGGGAAGACACTGTGGGAAGACACTGTGGCAGAGGCAGTGTGTTTCATTTTCTTCTCTATGCAACCCTCCATAAAGATCTCCTGACTCCACGGGTTTTTCATGTCTCCCCTATTTTATTCCAATGATCTCCCTCAAACACTCCAGTCTAAACATAGTTGTTTATTCATTGTTTTGGTCCTTTTCTGTGGGAGTACAGGCATTAAGCTCCTCTGGTCAGCCATCTTGTTCCACCCTGGCTAGGCTTTTTCTATGGAAATTCTGTGAGGTACATGCTGAGAGTGTATGCATCTAAAAAGTTTTTGCCTTTGTTTTATAAAGTACCAAATGGTATTACCAATCTAGAATTATTTTTTTATGTTAATTACTCCATTTGGTAATTTCTGGTTTTTGAATTCTGAGGTTTCTTGTTTTAAATACTCAAGAGAGTTTTTTCCTTATCCCATAAGAAGGCGGAAGTTAAAACAGATGAATTTCTTATTATAATCCTATTTGGTAGGCAGATTTATTTCTGTGGTTTACTTTTTTTTTTTACTGAAGGTTATAGCCTTGGCAGATATTCACTTTATGTAAAGTCTCAGTTCCAACTCCTAGCTCCTGCAAGCCCAGGCTTTGTCTCTAGTTCTTGTATTGCCATTAAAACATAAGTAACTCTTAATTCTCTGGCTTTATGCCCTTTATTCATTTTTTTGGAATTTCCTTTACTTTTTTTCCTCAAGCTCTGCTATGTGTGCTTTTTCATATTTTACCCAGTGTAACTTGTTTTGTAATTGAGAGGGTTTTCAAGTTATCTAGTCTGCCAGATTATGTTGTATGTATGAATGTATACATACAGAGAATACATCTTTTAAACTTGAAGAATCTTTTCTATCATAAAAATAAAATGTTACATACATTAAACAACTGTGTAGGAACTGTCAGTGGCTTAATATGTTGACAGATTGCTACTGAGTGTGAAACAGCTGAGAATATTAGGGGTTATTTTTATTATGCTACTGCAGGCTTTCATATCTGATTGATAAAATGTGTTTATTGGGTAAGCCATATAGTTAAATTAAGTATACAACTTTTTCTACTGGTTAAAAGTATACTATTTTTCCAGAATAAATTTCAGAAAAAAATGCTTCATCTATTGTAGGAAAAATGGGAAAAAAGTAAACTTTTAAAAACTTGTAAGTTGCTATTCTGTG
>NW_012141858.1:4465871-4467012 GCF_000956105.1 Propithecus coquereli
CCTTGAACCCCCGTGGAGCTGCATTTTAACAGTCAGAATGAAATTATTCCATTGTTTCTATCCACATCTTTTGTCAACCATATGGATCAAAACTCTTGGCAGAACACAAAATAATGAACAAACAGAAGGAGAAGCCACAGTGGAGTAAACAGCACTTGTCGAACATACCCCACCAAGGATTGCGTGAAGGAGGGCTCCCAGCTGGGAGCCTTTGGTTATTCAGTGCCCTTAAGCTTCCTGCTGAGCATGTGCAGTGCTGTCTGGCATTTTTGCTGTCATCGCATGGAGCACAGCATTGTATGCATGGCTCCCATACACACAAACACACACACACACACACACACACACACACACACACACATCCAAATGTATGTGTTAAGAGTTAGTTATTTCCTAATATTCACCATCCCCCTCTTTCTTTAGTAACAAGATCCCAGGTTCTGGCTGGGAACTTGGTAAGATGCACAGCTTAAGACTCCTGTTGTCACCCTCCCTGGCGGAAGTCGTGGCCATGTAACTAAGTGCTCACTTGTAGCATGTGAAAGGAAGTGATACGTGTGACTTTCAGATCATGAGATTAAAGTGAGGGGCAATGCTCTCCTTCCACCACTTCTTACTCCATCTTGCGGCTTGGGATGTGGTTTTGGTGATCAGCATCTCAGACCACGCAAAGAAAGGCAACACCCTGGGGACGGTGAAATAACCACGGAGAAGAGTCTAGATGCATGGCACGGCAAAGCTACCATATCAACCCTGGCAGCTTATACTTGAGAGGGAAATGCATTTCCAACTTATTTAAACCACTGTTAGTTTGGTTGTATTTGATATTGTATATATTAAATTTTTTGGAGAAAATTATTTAAGAAAGGAATAATATCACAAATAAATTTTGTCTAGGGAAGCATTAGATAGAGTAGGAGTACCCTGCACATCTAGGTTTTGTGAATATTCAGAAATCAAATTCAGGGTTTCTTAGAGTCCAAGTTCACATGTCTAAAAAGTATCAAGATCTGTAAAGTATAACTATAAAAGGTATTCATTATGTTAGTCTAAAAGTAAGCCCCCAGGCTCCATGACATTGCATTAGAACACCTGCAGTGATTAGATCAGCCTGGAAAGCCCTAAATTTATTTCTTTCCTT
>NW_012141858.1:4467062-4471977 GCF_000956105.1 Propithecus coquereli
CAAATTTCACTTTCTTAATGAGGCTCACCTTGCCCACCCTACTTAATACTGCAGCCCACATGTCCCCTCCCCCATCACCCAGCATACCTAAACCCCTTATTCTGTTTTTTAAAAAGAGCATTTATTGTCTTCTCATATTCTATATTATTTATAAATTTTTTATGTTTGTTGATTTTTCTTTGTTGTCCCTCACTAGAAAATTAAAATCTACCAAGGGCATAGATCTTGGTACATTTTGTTTACTATTATATCACCAACAACTAGAATAATACCTGTCATATAGCAAGTGCTCAAAAATTACTTTGTATATGAATAAATAGTTTATTTCCCTGCCTATAAATTAGCGTGACAATTCATGGCCTCTTATTTTCTTGCTGAGATATGTGGGTACAAATTAGATATGTGTATGCCAAGTATATTGACTTATCTGAAAGAAAGTTGCCATTCATAAAATAATAACAATTATCAATTTATGGATGTATAAGGTGACCTAGCATTTAAGTGTTTCAAAGTTTCCGTCTTAAACAAATCTGTCATAAGTCCATGGCAGTTTCACTTATACAACATCCCTTCTATAGCAACAGAACATGTATAACATTCAGAAGTTGGCTGAACATCATACCTCATTTTTTTCTTTGAGTTTTGTGATCATAACAATCACAGGGCTGTCTTCCTGCCAAACCATCTGCCAGAAATCATTCACGGTGTTGATCATAGGGCCCTGTGTGGCAATGAATGCTTTCTCTTTGCCACTGTAGCCCTATTTGGGGTAAAAAGACAAAAATATTGGCTTTTAAGTTTATACCTTGCATTAAAAGTTTAGGTGAAAGAGCTTCAGAATAAAATAGCTGTGTAGCACATACTATGGCAGCTTCATTGATTCTATCACCACAATTCTCATGTTGTTTTTCTAGAAAGTTAAGCATAGCATAGAATATTAAGAGTTGTAATGCCAGTCCCCAGTAGAGTGTCCATGTAGGGTACTATAGCCAGGGACCCACAATGAAGGGAGACTCATTATAAAGAACTCACTACCAATGTTGATTGTGACTAAGACGAAAATAAAAAATAAAACTTTGCTAGTTACCAAGTTTAATCAAACTTAATATACTCTAGGAAAAAAATAAAAACAACAATTCCAAAGAGTAAGTCACCAGAAAGAAATTTGTATTTATTTACTTACCCTAATATAATTAGCATTAATGTAGGTGCTCAATGAATCAGTTACATTTTTTGGTCTTAAACACACTCTGCTGAGGGGATCTAATGAAGAAAACAAAAAAGAATATATTAAATAGATTTATTCTTTGTAAAGTTCCTTAGAACACCAATAACCAGTACATAGAGCACCTGCTATATGTTGATTATCTGGAGTGTGTTGATGTTTGTTTTTGGTGCATGTGTGTGTCCATGTCTTCATCCATCTGTCTTCATTGAGGGATATTTGACTCCTGTTCATGAGATAAATCTCACCATTGATTGTAAACTCTCTCAATGCCCCACTTAAAAGACATAGATTGATGGAATGGGTAGACAAAAACAACCCAAACATCTACTATCTCCAAGAAACCCATTTAACTCATAAAAAGTAGCATATACTCTGGGTACAGGGGTGGAAAAACTATTCTACTCAAATGGAAACAAAAAGCAAGCAGGAGTATCTGTTCTTATATCAGATAAAATAGACTTTAAATCAACAACAATGAAAAAAGACAAAGATGGTCATTATATAATGATAAAGGGATCAATTCAACAAGAAAATATAATAATCCTAAATATATATTCACCTAACACCAGAGCTCCCAGATTCATAAAACAAATGCTACTAGACCTAAGAAATGAAATAAACAGTAACATAACAATAATAGGGGACTTTAACACTCCCCTGACAGAACTGGAAAGATCATCGAGGCAGAAAATCAACAAAGAAACACTAGATTTAAACAGGGCTCTAGAACAAATGGACATAACAGATATTTACAGAACATTCTACTCAAAAACTGCAGAATATAAATTCATAAACTATATATCTGACAAAGGACTTATATCCAGAATCTACAAGAAATCCAAACAAATCAGCAAAAAACCCCCAAATAACCCCATTAAAAAGTTGACGAAAGACACGAACAGACATTTTTTCAAAGAAGATATGCAAATGGCCAATAAACATATGAAAAAATGTTCAGCGTCACTAATCATTAGGGAATTGCAAATTAAAACCACAATGAGATACCATCTTACCTCTGTCAACATGGCCATTACTAAAATGTCTAGAAACGATAGATGCTGATGTGGATGTGGCGAAAAGGGAACACTTACATGCTGTGGGTGGGAATGTAAACGGGTACAATCTCTATGGACAACAGTATGGAGATTATACAGTAGAACTAAAAGTAGATCTACTATTGGATCCAGCAATCCCACTATGGGGATCTACTCAAAGGGAAATAAGTTACTTTATATTAGGTTATTAATTATGGAATGTCCAATTTCCTTAAGTACTAAGTTTGACAGTTGATATCTCTGACATTTCACTTTGACACTTTGTGTGTGTGTGTGTGAAGGTACATCCTTAGACTTTCAAATGTACCTTTTGGGTTATGATTATCTTTCAGAATTTTTTTAGAGCAATTTTTGTGAAACCATGGATAAGTAAAAAATTCATGTTATTTTTGAATATGAGGTCCATTGTGGAACCAATGCAGCGCAGATAGCTCAAAATATCAACAAAGTGTTTGGGAAGGATGTGGCTAATGAATATACAGTGCGTTGATGGTCTGGGAAGTTCCGTTATGGTGATTTTAATCTTGAAAATGAGCCAGGTAGGCAACCTGAGACCAAAGTGGATATGATGAGCTTAAAGCTGTAGTGGAAGCAAATTCATCTCAACCTATGCTTGAATTAGCAGTAAGGTTTGACATTACTATTCCAATAATATTTGACCATTTGAAACAAATGGGCAAGGTAAAGAAACTGAATAGATGGGTACTGCATGAATTAAAGTGTGTCAAAAGAGAAATTTTTGTCTTGAAGTTTGCCTTTCTTTGCTGTCATGACATAAAGGCAAACCATTACTACACCGTATTGTTATGTGTGACAAAAAATGGATTCTTTTTGACAATTGCAAGCCTTCAGCACAATGGTTGGATAAAGATGAAGTGCCAAAACACAGTTCAAAACTGAATATTCATCAAAGAAGCTAATGGCGTCTTCTTGGTGGTCCAGCACTGGTATTATCCATTACAGCTTCATGAAACCTGGTCAACAGATTACAGCAGACATCTACTGCAACCAAGTGGACAAAATGATGAGAATGCTTGTGATTAAGCAGCTGAGATTGGTCAATAAAGACAGGCCAATCCTCTTGCAAGACCACATATCACACAAAACAACACTGCTCAAACTACAGAAGCTGGACTTGGGAACTCTCTGTCATCCACCGTATCCACCAGACCTTGCACCAGCTGACTACCACTTCTTCCAGGCTTTGGACCACTTCTTGCAAGGAAAAATATTTGATTCTCAACAAGTTGTGGAAAACACATTGCCACTCGCTCTCTAGGCTTTTTTGTTGCTGGCATAAACAAGCTATTGCTAAGATGGCAAAATTGTGTCGATAGTTTAGGCACATACTTTGATTAAGTGTACTTCTTCTTGTTTGAGATATAAAAAACTAAGCCTTTTATTTGAAATCAGACATTTAATAGTTAATGACCTGATAAAAAAGATACCTGCACCCATATGTTTATTGCAGCACAATTCACAATTGCAAAGATAGGGCACCAACCTTAGTGTCCATCAACTGATGAGTAGATAAAGAAAAAAAATACACACACACACACACACACATACACACATACACACACGCACACTATGGAATACTACTCAGCCATAAAAAAGAATGACATTATGTCTTTCACAGCAACTTGGATGGAATTGGAGGCCATTATTCTAAGTGAAGTAACCCAGGAACAAAAAACTAAATACTGCATGTTCTCACTTATAAGTGGGAGCTAAGCAATGGATATACATGGTCGTACAGAGTGACATAATGGACATTGGAGATTCAGAAAGGGGAGGGTGGGAGGACGGTGGGGGATGAAAAATTACCTGTTGGACACAATGTACACTACTCAGGTGATGGGTAAATTAAAATCCTAGATTTCCCCACTATGTAATTCATCTGTGTAACAAAAATCTCACTCATACCTCCTTAATCTGCTTAAATAAAAAATGATAAAAAAATAATATGACAGAAGAAGGGATGGTGTTTGACCAGTTTCCTCCTTGCTCTCTTTCTTGTGTCACTTACTGTGGAGGAAGCTAAGTGCCATGTCTTGAGGGTACTTAAGCAGCCCTTCGAAGAGAGGACCACATGGAGAAGAACTGAGGCCTGCAGCCAATAGCGGTATGAGTGAGTCTTCTTAGAAGCAGATCCTTCAGTGCCAGCCAAGCCTTTAGCTGACTGCAGCCATGGCCAACATCTCAAATGGAATCTTATTAAAGACCTTGACCCAGAACCATGCGACTAAGCCTCTCCCCAATTCCTGGTACACAGAAACTGTGAGATATAAATGTTTTTGTTTTAAGCCACTGTATTTGGGAGTGATTTGTCACACATCAAAAACTGGTAATATTGGGACAAATAAGGAGGTAGTCACAAAATACTGGAGTGACATTCCATCGTTGTTGTTATCATTGCATTCATTGTGGGGTGGATGTATACCGGAAATCGAGCAGCTAACAGCATTTTATGCATTATATCACTTAATCATCACAATTCTAGAAAGTATGCACTATTAATATTCTCTTTATTAGGTTAAGAAATTGATGCACAGAGAGGTTAAGCAACTCATCCAAGGTTACACAGTAAGAGGTGAGGCAGAGAGGTAAACCCAGGTTATTAAACTTAGAG
>NW_012141858.1:4475477-4476522 GCF_000956105.1 Propithecus coquereli
TGGTAATTATTTTTTACCAACATTTACATAAATGAGTTAAGATCAAATAATCTCTTTATGATTTCTTTAACCTGGTACACTCTGAACTTTTTGAAGCAGGGATGGAGATTTTTCACTATCTCTGTAAGGCCTAGTGTCTAGAATAGCACACCCTCAATAAATGCCTACTGCATTGATTTAAAGGTCCCTTCCATTTTTTAAAAAATGTCAGTCCCATGCATTCTTCTCTTGCAATTATTCTATTGCTCTTCTTTTCTAGACAGGTCAGCTCCTGAAAGAGTTTATTATACCCAGTCATTCTACCTGCTCATCTACAATTCAATCCTCCTCATGTCCACCACAAGCTGTCCTAACCCTAGCGCTGTGCAGAGACTGATCTTGCTGAGGTCACTGCTGACCCTTTTGTTGCTAAACCCAATGAGCCTATTGTGGTTTTTTTTCTTCCATATCCCCTTTGTAGCATTCAAAAACTTGACCATGGTATCTTTTTTGGAGTTTTCTCCTACCTTAGATTCTGGAACACAACATTCTGGCTTTCCTGCTACCTCTTCGATGGCCTCTTTCCAAATGCCTGCTTGTTGACTCTGCTCCTTTTCGTGTTGCTAATTCTAGGATTCAACTTGGCCCTCCACTGTCCCCACTTGACACTGCTCTGTTGGGTGATTCATTCATTCCCAGGACTTCAACTATGACGCACATCCTGAGGACTCCTAAATACATATCTCAGACCAGATCAGTCTCCTCATTTACAGACCAGCTTTTTCTATTTGTTATTTCCTTCTGAATGTACCACAGGTTTGTCAAACTCCTCATGCCCCTCATGTGTTCCTGATAGCTTTCTTTTATTCTTTAGGTGTGTTGTGCTGGCACAGCTCTAGAGCCAAAGTTTGAAAACTAGCATATTCTGTCAGTTCTAGCTCCTAAAATGTGCTAGGGTCCATCTCGCCTCCTTATTCTCATGGCTGTCTTCCTCAATAAGGCCTCAGAATCTTCTTTGGTTTTCCTGCCTTCAATCTTGCTCTTTTCCAATCCCTCCTTCTCACAG
>NW_012141858.1:4478881-4491857 GCF_000956105.1 Propithecus coquereli
GTTTTTAACCAAAGTCCTTTTAATATGTTAGCTTGGACCAATAAAAAAAGCCAAGGATTATTGTTTTCCTTCCCTTCTCTTTCTCTTTCTTCCTTTTTCACTCCTTTCCTTCGTTCTTTCTTTTCTTCTCTCCCTCCTTCTATTCTTTCTTCCCTCTTCCCTTTTTCTTTTTCCTCTCAACCTTATTGAATATATATATAAATCTGATGTATAGAACACAGGAAATTTCCCCATCCTAGTCTCCCTAAAATACCTTCTGGCAATCTCAAGTCTTCTATTTAACAGACAAAATGGTACTTAAATCCTGACATTTTGGTTGGTATCATAGCAGATTTTGTCAAAGGCTATCCCTGTGCTTAAGGTTTCCCCTCCAGGAAGAAATGCGCTTGAGGTTTGAAGTCAAGAGAAGAAGTAATTATTAATAGATGGGGGAAATTGTATCACTGCAAGCGATGGGCAAAGGCATGAATGGGAGGAAAAGGATGGTTTTCATAGATGAATTCCAGGTAAATGGGAAATGGGAGAAAAGCAGGGGCTGGTCACACCTTTACCTTCTAGGTGACCACGAGTTACTTTCAGACTTCTTGCAGGGAGAGAGGACTCTAGGCCTGCACTGCCCAATGAGGTAGCCACTAGCGACATGTAGCTAATTAAATTTAAGTTAATCAGAATAAAATAAAACTTAAAAATTAATTCTTCAGTAGCTGTATTTCAAGTGCTCGATTGCTGCATATGGCTTGCGCCTATTGTATTGGAGAAATAAACCATTTTGTCATCACTGTGGGAGAATTGACCTTGGCAATGGAAGATGGTGATTACATAAACATTTACTTTTTAGGAACCATGTGAAAATTACAAGAGAAAATAGGGCTCTTGAGTACTTTGCTTTTGAAACTATGAACGTGTCTCTATATGGATGTTGCCCTATTTTCTGGAATTGGTTCTGGGGTTAATGATAGATTCATCTTCAGTTAGGTAGGAAGGGAAAGGAGAAACTAATATTAGCTAAGGGCTTATTATTAGCTGGGACTTTGGTAGGCATTTTATACATATTATCATTTAATTCTCTCAATAGCCTTGTAGGATAGTATTGTTATCAGTATTTTTAGGGATGAAGAAAGGATGGCACAGGAAGATTAAGTAACCTGCCAAAAATTGTAAATGTTTTTGCTGGGGTAGGAAATCAAATCTTATTCAAATATCTCACTTTAGCTACACAATTTGTTGCTTTAGTGAGTGATTTACTTATTTGAGAACTTACTCTGTGCTAGGCACTTAATATAATAAAAGAGGAAACATAATTTAAGCAGGAAACATTACTAGACATTACATTTTTAAATATGAAATAATGGCCTTAATAAGTAGAGTTCCTTAATTTTGTCTATATTGTCTTATATTTGTATAAATAAGTTGACTGCGTGGAAGAAAAATACATAAAATTTATTATTACAGTATTATACTTCATTATGTGCTAATAATTTCATATTGATATATGATTGTTTTTTTTCATTGTTTTGTGATTTAGGATGTAGATGTATTTTTATCACTAATATTTGTTTATATTGCAAAATAATTTGATATAAACTTGACATTAGCATTTAAATCTACCATTCAGAGTGTTCTGAGCCTGGCTGATACTGTCCTCAGAGATGGCTATAATTTAATTTACAACTTAATTGATTCTTGGCTAGTCATATATCTGCTGCAAAGCATCCTCCAAATTTTATAATGTTGATATTATGTACAAGCTAGCAAACTTTGAAACCTAAGAGGAATTTAGTGTAGGTTAAAATAAGAAAAACCATCCTAATGTTTAAAATCTTGATCATCTGCTAATCATTATTTTATGTAATGTTTCAAGTTTATTTCATATTGCAGTCTAAAATAAACCAAAAAGAACAGCTTTGCCTAGTCTTCCAGTCTTTTTGGATACTTTTCAACCAATAGTGTGTGTTGTCCAAGCTGTATTTCCTAAATTACATTTTGTGTGCAACAGGGGGTGGGTGGGGTATTCAGGCTGCAGACATTTTCAGCAGAAAATCCAACATGTGCAACATCAGTTGTCAGCACAGGTGCCCTGGTTCAAGCGGTCCACCCAGTTCTGGGAATGGAAAAGCTGACACAGGACTATGAAGCCGCTGTCTGATATCATCTGGGCAGGAAATGGAGAAGGCTGGACTTTGAAATAATCCTGATAATTTCCAAATCCTTCTGAAACTAGATGATGGTTTGGGCATATATAGTAATTGTGATGTATGCCCTGGTTATTTATGCTTGGGATATTTTAGATGAAAATTTTATCAGAGAGAGAAAGAGAGACAGAGTGAGAGAGAGGAACACCAGTACTAACACAGAGCACTTTCACCCTCCTCAGCCAGGTCTAGTCATAGAATATCTTTCAACAGTGACTATACTTTAGGTAAACAGATTTAACTGTATAGACCAGTTAAAAATATGTTAAAATGGAATGACTTTGACAATGCATTTCCAATTCCACCAGAAGGGGAAGCCCAAAGACGCCATTAATAGTAATTCTTTACTTGACTTTAATGTATCGCTATTACTACAAATATGGAGAATTCTTAGGAGTGAATTAATGGACTAAATGATGAAGACTACTGTTTCAATGCCAATACTTTAAAAAAATTATTTGTGGCTCCATCTTTCCAGAACTTTGAGAGGTTTATGGATTTTGCTAAAACTCCAACTCTGTTTAGTGATAGAAAATTTAACTTTTCCCAAGTTTTTTTGCCTGCTGTAGGAGGAATTAATTACTCAGTCCTCTATGAACTCCTGCACCACCTGGGCCATAGTTCTATTCTGGGTCTTAGGACACTGATCATAATTATTTGTTTACATGTCTCTCCTTTCTAGTCCATGACCTCCTTGATTTTACAGACTGTTTCTTATTCCTTACTGGTTCCTAGCATCCAGCTCATTTGACATTGATAAATTTCATGGAGCAAAATTTAGTTTTAACATGTAATAATGTTTCTCAAAGTGTGGTTCTGGTTTCATCTGCATTAGACTTGCCTGGGTGCTTGCTCTAAGTAGTTTTCTGGGCTCAGCAGCAGATCTACTTAGACAAAATCCCTGAGGTTGGGCACATGATTTCTAACAAAGACTCTAGGTGATTGTTATTCACAGTGAGGATTTTTGGTTATAGCTTTATTTAGATATAATTCACATACCATACAATTCACCCATTTAGTGTGCCATTGCAGTCTTTTTTTAAATTCATAGAGTTGTGCAATTATCACCCTAATCAATTTTATAACATTTGCATTAGCCCACAGATAAACACCAGACCCTTTAGCAATCATTCATCATCTCCCTCTAACATTAGGCAACCGCTAAGGTAATTTCTGTCTCTGTAGATTTGCCTATGGGGACATTTCACATAAATGGATTGTAAAATACGAGGTGTTCTGTGACTGACTTCCTTCACTTAGCAGAACACTTTCCAGGTTGGTATCTGTTGTAGTATGCGTTAGCACCTTGTTCTTTTTCATTGATTCCATCGTGTGGGTATGCTACATTTTATCTACCCATTCATCAGTTGACGGACATTTGGGTTGTTTCCACTTTTTGGCTACTATCAATAATGCTGTTATAAATATTTTGTGTACAATTTTTGTATGGACACACATTTCATTTCTCTTATATATTATGCCTAGAAGTGGAATGTTCAGGTAATATAGTGACTCTAGGTGTTACCTTTTAAGAAACTGACAAACTGTTTTCCTAAGTAGCTGCACTATTTTACGTCTCTACAAGCAATGTACGAAGTTTCCAATTTCTCTGCATCCTTTTTTTCTCTACATTTTAAAAATCGTCTATCTTTTTATTATAATCATCCTAGTGGATATAAAGTGATATCTTGTATGTTTGTGCGTGTAGTTTTTTTTTTTTTTAAGAGACAAGGTCTCTGTCATTCAGGCTGGAGTGCAGTGGCAGATCATAGCTCACTGCAGCCTCGAACTCCTGGGCTCAAGCGATCCTCCTGCCTCAGCTTCCCAAGTAGCTGGACTACTGGCATATGCCATCACATAGGGCTAATTTTTTAAAATTATTTTTTTGTAGAGACAGGCTCTCGCTATGTTGCTCAGGTTGGACTTGGAACTCTTGGCCTCAGGCCATCCTCCCACTTTGTCCTCCCAAAGTACTGGGATTATAGACATGAGCAACCACCCTTGTTGTGGTTTTGATTTCCCTGTCCCTAATGATGTTGAGCATCTTTTCATATGCTTATTGACCATTTGTATATCTTCTATGAAGAAATGTCTATTGAAATGCTTTGTTCATTTTTTAAATTGAGTTCTTTGTGCTTTGATTATTGAGTCATTAAGAGTTCTTAATTCTAGATACAAGTCTTTTATTAGATATGTAATTTGCAAATATTTTCTCCCATTCTGTGAACTCTCTTTTCACTTTATTGAAGGTATCCTTTGAGGCACACAACTTTTTTATTTTAATGAAGTTCCATTTATTTATTTATGCATGTATGTATGTATTTATTCATTTAGAGAAAGAGTCTCACTCTGTCACATGGGCTAGAGTGCAGTGGCAACCTTATAGCTGACTGCAGCCTCGAACTTCTGGACTCAAGTGATCCTCCTGCCTCAGCTGGCACTGAAGGCGAGTGCCAACAAGCCTGGGTAATTTTTCTATTTTTTGTAGAGACAGGGGTCTCACTCTTGCTCAGGCTGGTTTCAAACTCCTGAGCTCAAGCTATCCTCCAGCCTTGGCCTCCCAAAGTGCTAGGATTATAAACACAAGCCACTGCACCAAGGCAATTTATTTATTTTTTGTTGCTTGTGCTTTTGGTGTCATAGCTAAGAAATTATTGACTAATTAAAGATCATGAAGATTTACACCTGCTTTTTTCCTAAGAGTTTTATAGTTCTAGCTCTTACATGTAGGCCTCTGATCCGTTTTGAGTCAATTTTTTAATATGGACTGAGGTAGGGTCTCCAACTCCATTTTTCTGCATGTGGGAATCCAGTTGTTCCAGGACCATTTGTTGAAAAGACTCTTCTTTTCTCATTGAATTGTTTGACACCCTGGACAAAAATCAATTGGCTATAATGTGTGGCACAGTAAAGTTTTACAACCATGTGTTCTGTTGGGATTGTGAGCTGGGCATTATAATAAGAGCAATAAAGATAAAGTTATTAACTTCAGACCACTTTAATGATTATTAGTCTTGATATGTGTTTCTAATTTCAAATATGGTGTGTATGTGGGAATTGTAAGGATTGAAAAGGGTGAGGTAGGGGTAAAGAGGGAAGGCTTGTCTGTGCTTTACAATGCAAATTATTAAATCAAGAAACTTACTTGGCAAGATAGTCTTATAGCGATTTTTAGTTCCATGACGTGGAATGTCAATTTCTTTGGGATCCACAAAATTCATTGGTATTTCCTGCAAAAATAAATGATATCAAATTAATGTGTCTAATGCTGCCACAAAGAAAATGTTCACAGGGAACCATCTGATCCAGAACGCCATTGCATTTCAGAGTCATTTATGAAACAACAGACTACCACCTCTGGTTGACCAACGCCTTTCCTTTCATAAACATATCAGCTGCACCCTGACAAGCTGACTTCTAAGAAACAGCTGTGTGTGTTAGAAAGCATTGTTTTATATGTGTCATTAAAGGGGCATGTAACATTTTGGTTAGATTTTAGGAATCCTGTTGTGACATAATTGCTGGAATTAATAGACAGGTACTAAAATATGGATTTAAAAAACCGCAATGTATTCAAATATATTCAAATCTCTATGTAAGTTCAGTACCAAATTTTTGTCTATGACAGATTATCTTTTAAGATTAATAGTGACTCTGTTAGGATTATTAAAAACTCCTTCCTTAAATGGTAAATATAAAGGGTTTTTGGTTGATTTGAGTAATGATGATATGATTTTTTAAAAATTTTGTATTAAGGAATGATTTATAATTGGACTGTTCCATCTGTAGTTGTAAATGCAATATTTTTTAATGAAGAATATCCAGATACTTTTTCTCCCACTTAACAAGAATAGAAATATACTTATTCTGACAGAATGTGTGTTATGTGCCTCAAGTGACTGGAGAGGGAACAACAGGAACAGAAGTGGCTCTGTGTAAATGCGTTAGACCTAAAAAGGTGAGCACTGGCAGTTGACTGGGACAGAGAAAGCAAAGTGCCAACATTTTCAAAAGGGTCCAAACAAATATTTAAAGATTTGATGACACAAAATAGTACATTCTCTAACTTAAAATTTTGCAAAGAATTAATGCAATAAGATTAATGTAAAATAAAATAAATTTTGTTATTTAATGACTAAATATTAAATCCTTAGATCACATAAAATAATATTTTTATTACTTAAACTTTCTCCAATGGAAAATATAACTCAACAGCATAATATTCATTGAAAAGAAAGAAATCATCTATAAATTAATTCACATTATCCTAATTTTCAGTCAACCTGAAAATTTGAGAAAAGCCAGCCTATATTATAAATTTGAGATTTGGTCTACAGAGAGGAGCAGCTTACTTTTTAAACATCCTTCCCTAAACTCACATTATGTTGGGCATTTATGATATTCATCCCTACTTCTTGTTTCAACTAAATGTTTTAACTTCCCAGTTCCGAGTTACCAAAATAAGCAAAATTGTTGACTATTCAATAGAAAACACATGTTCATGTTTGGTAACTACCAACAGGTCAATCTCTTTTGGCAAAGGCACAAAGTAGGTAATTATCTTCATTCCTCCCCTTCCTTTTCCTTTTCTCTGCCTGTTTTCTGACACACATTGATAATCTGTCATCTTCTAGCATTATTTCTCTCCTGGCTACTCCTTGTTGTCTTCATATTTCCTTCCAGGGAAGTAGGCTGTCCAGGGCTTACTTCTTATATTATCTGATCTTTTCTATTCTTCTTCTTTTTTTTTTTGAGATGGGGTCTTACTGTGTCACTCAGGCTGGAGTGCAGGGGCACAATTATAGCTCACTGCAGCCTCAAATTCCTGGGCTCAAGTGATCCTCCTGCCTCAGCATCCTGAGTAGCTTGGATTATAGGTGTGCACCACCACATCCAGATAATTAATATACACACACACACACACACACACACACACACATATATATATATATATATATTTTTTTTTTTTGTGGAGACAGGGTCTCACTATGTTGCCCAGGCTGGTCTCAAACTTCTGGCCTTAGGCTATCCTCCCACCTCAGCCTCCCAAAGTGCTGGGATTACAGCCATCTCATTTGCTTCACATGTAAAAAGATGACACACCACAAAGTCTGATTTTAAAAACTCCATGTTAGTATTTTACTTTGGACACTTAATAATAATTAATGGGGCTAATAGTAGATCTAACACATTACTGAAACTTTTACCATCAGGGTGGTTGCAAACATCTGAACTGACCCTAGAATGATCAATTTATTATACTCAACCAATATGATTAAGAGGTACAACTGATTTGAGATGCAAGGTGATCTATAAAATGAATATTCCTCTTGGGCAACAATTAGACTTAAGAAGGTCTATTCTGTCTCCATGTTCTCTGGGTAGATGTGTGTTATCACGCATTAAGCTATTGCCAGCAACATTGATAGGTCTAAAACTGCACTCACCATCACTTTTAGCCCACACTTGGTCTTCTTCATGTGTTCCTTATTTCACCAAAGGGCACCATATGCACCGTGTTGCTTGAGCCAAAAAACTGGTAGCATGGCTGACTTTTCCATTACTTTTGGCTGCCTCATCCAATTAAGCCCACTCCTTGTAGATCCTTATAGTCTTATAGCTTCTCTCCATTTTCTCTGCTACTAACTTAGTTTAGAACACCATCCCTGTTCCACAGAATTATCTTTAGAGACTCCAACTGCTCCCTTTTAGTACCTATTCCACTGCAGATAGAATGATCTTTCTAAAACACAAGATAAAGTCCAAACCCCTAAATATATATTAAGACTTGGGTTTCTTTCCTACTTCGGAGGCTCAACCTTTGCCACTTCTCACGTTGCTCCCACTGCTCCAGTTAAACTCAACAATTTAATTCCCCACCCAGTGAAAACAAGGCTTTCCTTTGTCCTGAAATGCCCTTTCCCTGCCCAGGTCCTGCATGCCACTTCTTAGCCTGGCCAACTCCTCCATACTCTGACTCAATTTAGCTATCACATTCTAGTGTGAACACTTATCAACAGTTGATGAGACAGAAGGTAGATCTAAAATCATTTCTCTTTACCTTTTGAACTGTAACTGTTTGTTTCTTGGAAGCTGCTTAAGCATAAGGCAGTGCCATTTCCATATGTGTCTATAATATATCAAAATACCTACTGAAGAGTGAAAAAGAAATAGCAGGCTCACCATGAATTCACTTTGGAGTAAATGTGAACTTGCCACGACGTCCCTCAGCTGTGACCTTGTGAGGATTCGGCTGGCGGACTGCAGGTACTCCATTGCCACCTTCTCCCGCGGGGTTGGAATAGCAACAAAGGGTTCAACGTTCCCCAAGCTACTCATGTCCAAGGTGAGAGATACGTTGGACCCTCGTCTACATTGGAGAAGAATGTTATTATGTTTAAACATCACATGAATTTTTTTTGGTACAGTATTCAGGTGACAGGTAACATGAATTTACTTGCTTGCAGGAAATTTGTCTTTCTTGTACATGTACACAATTCAGTGAGAACATTTACAGAAATAACAACCAAATATATTTTCTCTTTTAGTACCATGATTGACCATAGCAACTATCCATAGTTTCTTTACAGCAAAGTGACAACTTTGTTGTCGGAAAGAACTCTGAATTGAGAAAATACGCTATAATTTATTAATGGGGATACTTGTTTCAGAAATCACAGGATGGCTAATAATATTAAATGAAAAATTTAGAAAAAGTAAACACATTTGAATTGAAAAATCAGGTGTAACACAAACCAACTTTTATTTATACGTGTGTCTGAGTGTCCAGCATATAAATCATATAACCATCTAATATCTTTGCATTCAATATAACATACTCATGATTTTACTGGGCACAGGGAACTCAGAGAAAAAAATAATCTCATTATTTTAGTTCCAGTTATTGCCTTTGAAATTAAATTTAAAAGTTTAAAAATATATATATCTTTTATAACTTCTGAACGAATCCCTAAAAGATAGTGTCTGTATCCGCTATTTATGTATATATGTATGTATGCATGTCTGTGTGTACGGGGGCTTGTGTGTGTGTGGTAAACTTATAGGAGGCCGTAGAAATCATAGACTCTTAAAATGAGCTACAATTTATCTTCCCTTTGTAATTGCCCTACTCTTGTTGGGAGGCCAGGTGGGGTCCTAAAAACTTGTAAGACTCCTCGTGTCCTGATAGAAGGTGTGAGTGCCTTTTACAAGTAATATTAGCTGTGTAGAACCAAGGAGTAACTATAAAATGAGAGATATTTATAAATGTGAGAGATGGAGGATCAAAGTCAGAGATTGTGTCCATAAGAATTGTTAGATTTAAAGGGGCTGTTGGTGTGTGTCAAGAGATCAAGTACGGTGCCTAGTGATTGGTGTCTCAAGGAAGTGGAGAGCAGGGGACAACAGGTCAAAATAAGAGTAGAGACAATAACAGTAGACTAGATCCAGTAGATTATTTCCTCTGAATAGTGTTTTAATACTTAGTGTGGAATACTACATTAAGAAATATTCTAGTGGCTTGAGCTTAATTTTAAAGAATGTAAAATTATCAGAATATACAACAACAACAACAACAACAACAAAAACCTATCAATATTTTACTCCTGCATCTGCCTCTGGTTGCAGCTTTGGTATCATTCTATAGTTTGATATGCAATATCATTGTTTTTGTTAATTCCTAAATTGTTTGTAATTGAGGTTTTAATTTCCACTTGAATTTGGTGGTTATTTATGTGTTTGGACAGTTAATTTCCTTATTAATTTCTAGTTGAAATTTATGGAAATTAGAGAATGGCTTGACTTCTAATAGTTGGAATTTCTTGATTCTTTCTTTGAGATAAACACTATGATAAATATTTCTAAATGTTCTAAATATTTATCATAGTTAACAGATGTTTTTGCTGGCAATGAGTTTGATTATGTATGTATATGTCTATCTATATGCACATATATATATATATATACACATGTAACATTATTTATTATGCTATTGTGTATTATTAAAGATATTACTGTATTCTAATCTTTCTTACTTTTTTCCTATTGAATTTATAGAAAAAAAGAGATATATGTGAGTCTTCTACAATAATTGTGTTTATTATTTTTCTTTTAACTTTTAACAGTTTTTACCTTATACATTTCAGCCATTGTGTTATTTGAAGGGATTCATAATTACAGCTTCACTGTAAATTTTATCAATATTACCTTATTTCCCATTAATTTTATATTTGGCCTCACATCTGACTTTTAAAAAATTAATATTGACATGCTTATTTTATTTTTTTGTCCCTGAAAAACCTTTTCTCATCCTATTATTATTCTTAACTCAATTGGATCACTAGATTAGGGATTAAAGGATAGCATTCATTTTTATGGATGCCCCATAAAATATTACCTATTTGATAGGGAAATGTTTGCCTTACACTTTTTGTTTTTTTTTTGGTTGTTTTTGTTGTTGATTTAAAGGGCTCCTTTGTTTCTGAGTAGGAGGCAAACAGTTGAGAAGGAGCAAAGAATGGTTCTACTTTCAGATCAAGAATTTTTATCTATTTTTAGTGGGAAAGTAGTTTTTAAAGTTTCTCAATCTAGTTCTTCTGGCCTTTAAATTGATTTAAAATCTTTCCTGATTTTGATAATGGTTTTTCTATTGGTCTTAAGTTTCAGTATATTTGTGAGAATTGGCCTTTGCTGGTTTTGTAGATATTTCAGTAAGGAGTTAGAAGAGGTTGCTTTACGGATTGCTAATCAGATGCCATTTTAAACCATAATTCCATTCAGTCAATTTTCAGCCTCAAGAGACAAAGCGTCTGCAGTCTGTGAGTGGAGTGATACTACATTACAGTGGCGTAGTAGATGGTGAGGTCTCTTCCAACCAGAGTGGTCAGAGCAGATGCATGAAGTAGAAGTCATTGGACTTGGTCTTGAGGCTACAAGTTCCTTAAATAAATATTTGGTAGAGGGTTGGAGAGCCTGGCAGGAGAAAAAGGGGGGAGCAGAAAATGATAAGACAACTTTGAGAAATGGCATAAAAGCAGTTTGAGCTAGAGTCCTAAAATACATGTAAAAATGTATTTTGGAGTTGGGGGGCAAGGTTATGTAGGAGAGATGAAAGAAAAGCCACAGTTGTAGAAACTGCAAGACAATAAAAAGTCTGCCCAAATCCAGAAAAGAAAGGATACAGAAGTATATCGACTTCTATTTTGGCTTCCCCCAGTATGCCCTGCCAAAGCCTGGGATATGCAAATCTTTGGATCCCATGTCTAAGGTCCATTGGGTTTAGTGAGTTAATTTCCAAGGATTCTGTGTTAAGCTGAGAGCCATGAAAACATTTTCATGTAAACTGACTTTGCAAGGAAGGACAACTTTTGTCTTGCAAGGGAAGGAAGAAAGGAAACTGATATTTATTAAATATCTATTATTTGCCAAGCACTGTTATAAGCACTTTCACATGTGTTATCTCAATATTCATAGCAGCATTCTGAGGTATTATTATTAAGTAATAAAGTATTATTAATAGTTTTCCCCCATTTAACAGGTAAAGAAATAACTAAGTTAAAAACATAATAGTGAATTAAAGATTCAGTCCGAGTTAGAATATTAAACTGAAGTTCTTTCTGCTTTGCCTCCCAAAAGCAAGGGTATGGTGGGCGGGTTATGTTAAACTATATGTGCCCTACATAGAGCTGGGAGTCAGTGCTGGAGGGAGGTCAAGATTACTGACGTGTAGTGTGGAGTCAGTACAATGTTCAGGGTAAAAATTGATCTTTGCAGTCATACTTGTCTGGGCTCAAATTTTGCCTTTCCATGTCCTCATAGGACCTTTGGTCAGGCTATTTAGCCTCATTGCCTCTCAATTTTCTCCTGTTTTATAAAACGAATAGTTAAATACACCTATCTTGGAGCATTATTTGCAAGGGTTAACCAGATAATGTAAGTAAACTGCTTATACAAAGTGATGTTTGGCTATTATTAAACTTGAGTAATAATAAACAAAGTTCTACTTGACTTTCACCTTCTACTTCTCTAAGGATTCCATTTTAGAAGATCTTCACAAACGTGTCAAAATTGTTTATAGATTAACTTTAAAGAGATTAACTTTAACGTTTTGAAATCAATGGATAGAATCTACACATTTGTCACTAAAGAAAAGTACATCCTTCTTGATAACCTATTTATCTTAAAGTTTCCCTTTATTATGGCAAATCCATTTCCCCTGAATCCTAAACAGTTCCAGACCACTTCACCTTAACACCTCAGACAATGCCTCAAAGTTCAGTTGTGGAGTTAACTTGCACAAGCTGTTGACCTTCCAGAGAGCATTTTCCACAAAACAGCCCTTATCGTGGTAAGTACTCTCCTATTGTGGCCGTGAAATATTGTGGTAGGATGTCATTAACTTGGAGAAATCTCTGCTTTTGTTAATTCCTATTCCCAAGGAACAAATAATATTTAGATTAATTGAAATATAATGGAAATAGGAAATCTAATCAGTAGAATCAACTTAAAAATATTAAAATATTTGAGCTTGTCCTGGTGGCTCACGCCTGTAATCCTAGCACTCTGGGAGGCCGAGGCAGGAGGATTGCTTGAGGTCAGGAGCTCAAGACCAGCCTGAGCAAGAGTGAGACCCCATCTCTGCTAAAAATAGAAAAAATTAGCTGGGAGTGGTGACACACACCGTAGTCTCAGCTACTCGGGAGGCTGAGGCAGGAGGATTGTCTGAGCCCAGGACCTTAAGATTGCAGTGAGCTATGATGACACCACTGCACCCTAGCCCAGGCAAC
>NW_012141858.1:4492482-4497497 GCF_000956105.1 Propithecus coquereli
GCAACCTCAAACTCCTGGGCTCAAGCAATCCTACTGCCTCAGCCTCCCGAGTAGCTGGGACTACAGGCATGTGCCACCATGCTCGGCTAATTTTTTCTTTATATATTTTTAGCTATCCATCTAATTTCTTTCTATGTTTTTTTTTTTTTAGTAGAGATGGGGTCTCGCTCTTGCTCAGGCTGGTCTCGAACTCCTGAGCTCAAATGATCCGCCCGCCTCGGCCTCCCATAGTGCTAGGATTACAGGCGTGAGCCACTGCGCCTGGCCTAAAGCTAGTATTTTAATCTACTTGTAATTTATTTTGGGATATGGTAAAGGAGGATCATCTAGGTTCCCCCCATCCCACAAATAGGTTATCAACATTTCTGACACAATTTACTAGACAATCTAGAGAAGGAATATGTTCTATAAATATGGGAATGGCAGATTTTTAACTAGCTGTCACTGACTAATGATCTGGAGGAGAAAATACTATTTTACTGAATGATGAGAATGTGAATTGATTCCACAGCATTTATAAGTCAGAGTGTTAAGAAGTGAGGACAGAATCAGAAAGACATTCTAAAAACAAGATAAATATAAGAAGTTAAAAGAAAATTCAAATTGAGACACAAGAAAAAAATCTAAAGGATTAAGAGAAAAAAAGTCAACAGGAATTATAGGAGATCTAGACCTTTAATAAAAACAGAATGTGGAAAAGTAAGAACACAAACTCTATTGAAACCTTTGCCTTTATTTTGTCGTGCAAACGTGCACAGACTGTTCAGCCTTTTTTTATGCCTCATGATTGCTATTGGACAAAAGGGAACATAATAAAAAGCTTTATCAAGCTCTTGCTGTAACACCAATTATTATTTATGCCAACAAATAAATAAGAGGGAGGAAATTCAAAAGATACCAATGCAAACAATTGAAGGAAAAAGCAAATTCTTAAGGAAAGGTAAAAGGAATGCAATAAACAGCATGTTAATTACAATTAAGTAAAAAGGAAAATATGTATAAATATTATGGGCCAGGGCCACACATTCATTTCAGCAAGAGAATATAAACAACTCTCTGTTGAAATTGTTCAATTTTGCATCACTGCTCCTAATGGCCAAGAAGTGGGAAGGAAAAACAGCTGAAAATACAAGAACACTACAACTGAGTGTTAGAATAACTAAGAAACTAGGCATTTATTTTCCCGGTAGTTGAGGGCTATTATGCTGGATTTTAGCAGCCGGATATAGACAGAAGAGGCTACAATAGCCAGCCTTGTGTCTATGGGCTCTAATTCTCAGACATGCTGATTTTTTCATAGTACTTCAGCCCTTGAGAACTGCGAGACTTCAAGCATGGCACCTCATTTAGGACCCAGTAAGGAATGGAAATGGAAGTAAGAGAACAAAATGAAACAAACGATCATTCTGCCTGTAGTCCAGGAAGATGTACTTCTGAAACTATTAGATTATAAAATTCAGTTTCAATGGGAAATGGTGGCAGCTGCTTATCTTAAAGTACTTGAAATGAGAACGGAAAAATATGCATCTTAAAGATTATAAGAAGAATTTAGTACAGAACGAAAGCAAACAGATTTGACCTTTGAGAGCTTTTTTGTTTTGTTTTGTTTTGTAAAAGATACACATAATTTATCAGAGCTATCTTCATTAGTACCCACATCTAATCCTACATGGTGAAAAGTAAGAACTCTGGTGTTGACGTCCTCTTCAGATCTGAAAATGTGGGCCTGAGCCCTTTAGTCTGACCTTTCCTCCTGGTGTCTATTAATATAATGATTACAGAGCTGACAATCTTGACTTGGTCATAAATGATGAGCTTAAATCCTTCCACTCCAACTTAATTTTTCTTATTTAATTTTGCTCATTCAATTTTTCCACATATTTAATTTTCTAGGAGAACCCTAATTAAGAAGAAAACAATTTTTAAAAAGTTTTGCTCATTTGAAAACCTTAGAAGACGAAAGGAGTGAAATGGAGAGATGGAATTCCTTTACTTTGTATGGATCGACTGGCTCCCACAGTCATTCGCAGCCCTAAATTCTTTTAAGTGCCAAGGTTAATAGTACGTGGTTTCCATCTCTTTACCTTGCAACAAATTAGATATAGTACCAGCCCTCTTTCTGGATCACTTGACAGATGAGAAGGTAAAATAAAAAATACAGAGCACTAGAAAAGTTAAATTGTAACATAAATGCAGTGTTACTGATTTCTAGAAGCTGAAATAAATGAATGATTATGATCTTCCATAGTAAAATTTCCTAAAGGAGATCTTGTAGGGAAGAAATGATAATAAGTATAAAAGATATCAGACATGGGCCCAGGAAGATGATAAATAAATTTCCCTTTAAAGTAAAAATAAAATTTTATAACATAGAGAACATTTTTGGTGTGGCAAATGATTCATTTTCCTACCTGAAAGCACCTACTTCACTAGGTAGAATGTTGCTTTCCCTCTTGAGTGATTATGAAACCACCCTTTATAAAATTAATAAAAGGCCATAAGGTGGCAACAGTGGTAGGGGCCTGAACTCTGCAAAGGTATAAGCATACTATAATATATATATATATAAAACCAGCCATCGTTCCCTAGCTTGCTTTCGTATAATTGCTTACCTCTTAGGAGTCACATGGCTGACGGTCATGAAAATTCTTAGCTTCTTCCTTGCTCCCATAGTTAACATCACCCTTGTGAAACCTAAGGCTATTCTTTGAGATACCTTCTAGATCCTGCATACTAGTGGACCAGTTGACCCAACCAGACCAGTGGCCCATACCAAGGAACCAGCTCAATGGGTCTTGTGACTTGGGAACTGACTCAGCACAAGAAGACAATTTCTGCTTCCCAATCCTATGAGTTCATCCCCAGCCAATCAGCAGGGCCAATTCACTAGACCTTTGCCCACCAAACTATTTTTAAAAACCCTTTCTCCCAAATTCTTGGGGAGACGGTTTTGAGACATTTCTGCAGTCTCCTCTCTTGACGCCTGCAATATTAAACTCTTTCTCTGCTATAACCCCTACTGTCTGAATATATTGGCTTCCTCTTGAGCAGTGGGCAATGAACCTGGTTGGGCTGTAATAATTACATAAAAGTTTTTGAATCCATGCAATAATATCTGAATTTTTGTATGTATATGACAAGGCAACATTTACTACATTCTGGTTTTATTATTTTAAAAAATAAAAACAATCTTAAAAAAACATAAGTTGAACTTGTTACATTGTTCTATAAGCATTGACCTTGAAATCTGAGTTTAAATCATTGCTCTGCACTTTACTGAACTTCCTTGGGCCTTAGACTCCTTAATCTTCAAATGAGAATAATAACTAAACTCACAAGGTTGATCAATATTATAAAAGGTAAAGAAGCAAAAATATGTGAATATTTCTAGCACATTATCTGGCATATAATAGGCATTTATAAATGATTATAATAATTAATAATAATCATATGGTAATTCTTACTTCACTCTGCATGCATGGATACGTGGGAGCTATATAGGTATACACTGACAAATATTTGAGGATGGTAATATTCAGAAAATTGGTTAGTGATTAAGAGTTAGCAGCAGTGTTACATATGCAAAGTCAGCAGTCATCTAAGTTGGGACCATTTGTTCTACTTCAAGCCCTTAAAATTAATACCTAATATTCTTAGAATTCACATCTGTTTTTCTGATTCAAAAATAATGTGTGTGCAATGGAGAAAAACAAAAAATATAGATAAAAAAGAACAATTTCCCATAACACCAATACTTAGAGTAAACTGCTAATGACATTTTTTTGTGTGTATATCCTTCAAGTCTCTATAAGTATGCCAAAAAATTCAGATTTTTACTCAATATGTTCTTTTATGATTTCTCTTTTTTAAACACAAACTATATCATGAATGTTTTTTCATGTCCTCAAGTTTATTTAAACACTATCTTCAAACACCCTGGTATTCCATTATTGGGAAGTACCACAGTTTATTTATTTTTGGACACTAAATTTGTTTCTAATTTTTCACCATTACGAAGAAAACTGCAGTGAACATCCTATACCTAAATGTTTGTGCATTTCCATAATTACTTTTCAGTCAAGAAGTTTTTAAAACTAGTTCAATATCTCAGAATTCGGAGAAGTTGTGGACACGAGGGGTGTGGAAGAACATGAAGACTGACTCCTGGGCCCACTGACATGGATGTAGCTCAGACCCTCTTCATCTTTGCTCAGCTCTTCGCAGTAGCTCCTTAGGAAGACCTCCTAACTCTAAAATCTCCTAGTTCAATGTGGTTTCTTCTAGAATGATGTCCAAGCCCTGAAAATACAATGATAAAACCCACAAATAGCTGCTCTTGGACATAAGATGCTTTCTAATCTGTTCCCTCACCTCCTGTCACATTCTTACCCATATCTGTGCCTCAGACAGGCCCAGCCCTGAGCACAAGAAAGGCAACATTTTTGTTGTCTGCATGGATGAATGGCAGCAAATAAATTGGTTAGGATATTGCTATGTGTAATTACTGTTCTCTGATGGCTTTTCCAATCCTTCTGAAAATAGGGAAATTGGGGGATCATGTTAGATAGGAGTTTGAAAATTTAGAGTGGAGAAGTCAAGCTTATACAGGTATAGTAAATGTTACAGTTGAGATTTAGTCTGAGTCTTATTTAAGTATCAGTGAAGTCTGAGCATTAACATCCTAAAGACCTATGGTAATTTTGTTCCTAAAAAAAAGAAGAAAAAAGTAGTGTTTTGTTTTGTAAGCAACTATGATTAATTTTTGTCTTTTTTTGGCATTTGGTATTGTTTTGATGTCACTCGTAGTGAGGAGGCTGTTTCCCTTTTAACGAAAGAACAAAATGATGGTAGCTCTAATTTTAGTTCCCAAGTTTAGTTTTTTAGTTCATATACTTAGTTAAGAAAAAGATAATGCTGAAGAAACATTCACAAATCTCAATGAATAAACCACTATTTCTCAAATGAGAAATGTGTTTTTGAATTTCAGCTGATTTATATACTAATACACACATATG
>NW_012141858.1:4508791-4509407 GCF_000956105.1 Propithecus coquereli
AGGTTAATAGTACGTGGTTTCCATCTCTTTACCTTGTAACAAATTAATATTTCACAGCATTCATTTTGTTCATTGCAAAAGTAATACAGGTTAATTGTAGAAAATTAGTAAAATTTGGAAGTTTTAAAAAAGGAATTAAAATCATTCATACATATTTTCCACTAGCATTTAAATCGACTTTAAAATTTTGCTATTTTATAGGCAGGAATGGCAGTGGCTTATTGTTTTAATTTTTATTTCTTTGGTTAGAGATGAGGATAAACACATTTTCATAAGATAGTTGTCTATAGGTCCTTTGAGAGTGTCTGTTCATGCTCTTCCCTAATTTTCATATTGTGGTATTAATATATTTATTATTGATTACTATGATACATAAATGATATTAATTATTTCTCAGACATACCTGTTGCAAATATACAGTTTGTTGTTGCCTTAAAACACTAAAGATTGTTTAAAAGTTACATTGATATTCAGTCAAACATACTAATCTTTTCCTTTGCAGTTTCTTGCATTGCTTTAATACATAGGAATTCTTCTCCTGGAAGTTTAAATATTTTAAAGCTAATTTTTTTTTTTTGAGACAGAGTCTCTGTTGCCCAGGCTAGAGTGCCATGGC
>NW_012141858.1:4520450-4523058 GCF_000956105.1 Propithecus coquereli
ACATGATCTAATATATAGAAAATTCCAAGGAA
This sequence comes from Propithecus coquereli, assembly GCF_000956105.1. Lineage (NCBI taxonomy): Eukaryota > Metazoa > Chordata > Mammalia > Primates > Indriidae > Propithecus > Propithecus coquereli. The sequence continues at coordinate 4,520,483 of NW_012141858.1, forward strand.
TCGACAAAAAATATGTTAGAAGTACTAATCAAATTCTACAAGGTTGCATTATATAATATCAATATTGGAAATCAATTGTAAACAGTAGCAATAAATAATCTGAAAATGAAATTAAGAATTAAGAAAACAATTCCATTTAAGATATCATCAAAAAGAATTAAATACTTAGGAATAAATTTTGCAAGAAGTACAAGATTTATACACCGAGAACTACAAAAAACTGTTGAAAGAAATTAAAGACCTAAATAAATGGAAGGACATATGTTTGTGTGTTGAAAGGCTTAGTATTGTTAAGATGGCAATACTCTCCAAAACTGATCTAGGGATTCAACTTAATCCCTGTCAAAATCCCAGATGGCTTTTTTTCAGAAATTGATAAGCTGATCCTAAAATTTATATGGAAATGCAAGAAACGCAGAATAGTCAAAACAGTCCTGAAAAAGAACAAAGTTGGAGGACTCACATTTCCTGAGTTCAAAACTTACTACAAAGTCACACTAACCAAAACAATGTAGTACTAGCATAAGGACAGACATACAGGTCAATGTAATAAAATTGAGAATCCAGAAATGAGTAAGAAGAGATGTTCAACATCATTAGTCATCAGGGAAATCAAAACCACAAAGGGATACCACTTCATACTTACTAGAATAGCTATAATATGAAATATGGGCAATAAATGTTGGTGAGGATATGGAGAAACTGGAACTCTCATACACTGTGGTTGTACAGCCACTTTGGAAAAACATTTGATAGTTCCTCAAGAAAGTCCAACCTAGATTTACCATATAACCCAGCAATTTCACTCTGAGGTTATACCCAAGAGAAATAAAAACATAAACACAAAAATTTGTACATAAATGTTCATAGCAGAATAACTCACAATAGTTAAAAGTGGAAACAACTCAAATGTCCATCAACTGATGAATAGATAAACAAAATGTGGCATGTCCATACAGTCGAATATAATGTGCTATGAAAAGGAATAGAGTACTGATAGATATTACCACATGGTTGAACTTCGAAAACATTAAGCTAAGTTAAAGAAGTCAGAGACAAAAGGTCATATATTATATAATGCCATTTATATGAAATGCCCAGAATAGGCAAATTTATAAAGATAGAAAGTAGATGGGCATTGCTAGGGGTTGAGGAATAGGGAATTAGGGGAGTGAATGCCAATGGGTATGGAATTTCTTTTGGGGGTAATGAGAATGTTCTGGAATTAGAGGGTGTCAAAAACAATCGTCAAAACCTCATAACCAATCTTTATTATAATTTTTTCATGGCATCATTTTAATGATAAAGTTTCTATTTGTTAAAAATTTAATAAAAGTTTTGTTGATTGTAAGGAAAGAATGGGCAGAGGCATTGAAACATTTCCCAGAATGGCAGGAGCTATAAACCTTCACTGGAATGTACATGTAGTCCCAGGGACAGTGGCAGCTCTGGTTATTTTCAGCTGGTGGTACATCTACGGAACATTTCGTAGTCAATATATATACGTATTTGCCTAACACAACTGAAATTTTAGAGACCAATATCATATAAAACAATAACAATATATGTTAATAACAATAAATTCTCACTATGGGATTCATGAACGAAGGGCCATTTTATCACACAGCACAGGATTCCATATATCTGTATTGCTTTTCCAGTTTAGTGATAGGCAGCAAATTTCCTAGTAAATGTAACTGTAGTAACAAATTTTCTTAATAATTCTTTGAACTCTGATGCCCTGCTTGCCTTTGATGTATGTTTTTAAGTCTACATCTCTTTATACACACACACACACACACACACACATCCCAGAAATTAAAGAAGGGTATCCTGTCTTTTCCTCGAGCTTATTGAGAATTCCTCTGCTTGTTATGCGTTTACAGTCAGAGTGCAAATCTCTTCATTTCCACCTCCTCTGGGTAAGGAATAGGAAGAATGCAGGAAAAGAGAAGAAAGAAAAGAGAAAGTATTGCTTTTCATCAGCTCATCTTCCCTCTAGGTAGAGTCAAGCAGGAGTCCTGGCTTAGCTTCTTCATTGAATGCCTAGAGCTACAACCACCTGGCCCCAGGATGAGAAGTGCCCAAATTCCCACAGTGGCTATGTTGAAGGAAAAAGCTCTCATTTGCTATAGAAGCTCTAATGATGATGATAAGGATGGCAGTTAATATTAATTAAACTAAGTTTGTAAGAAGTGGTTTGCTTGTATTATCTCATTTAATTGTTACAACAGTTTTTGAGAGAGATGTTATGTTTATTCCACTTTGTATATGGGGAAACTAAAGATGTTAAGTGACTTATCAAAGGTCATTCAGGAAGGTATGTGAATATGGGTAGTGTGATTAGTGAGACTTCATTGTTAACCATATAGATGTGCTGAACTTAGTTTAACTGCAAACACATATTAGTACCTACTATATTCTAGAACAGGGCTCTGGGGGGTGCCCAGTTTAATAAGACATGTCCTCTGATCTTGAAGACTTTATACATTGAGAGGAGAACCCTAAATAGATAATTCCAATATTATGTAACCTGTTAGGGAATAGAGACTTGCTTAGGGAGTTGTAGAGGTTAT
>NW_012141858.1:4523688-4525130 GCF_000956105.1 Propithecus coquereli
TCCCCCCAAGTAACTGGGATTTGTTGATTTGATGCCATTTATAATAATTCATTTTTATTTCCGGGTCTTTTCTCAACCACTGTCATTTGGAATAATTGCAAGATAACCTTGAAGATCCCATAGCTATTCATCCAAGTGCAGATATCATGTATAGTACACAAAGTAAAGAATTCTTCCTTCTGATACTGTGTTTTATTAATCTATATTATGTCCAAGGAGCAGATGGACTGGTAAAAAATAAATATTTCTGGAATGCAAACCATTATGCACATTTTAAAGAGTGAACTGAAATTTGTCATGTAAAGGACAGTTTTATGCCTGCTGCAGGAAATAAATCTCTCTGCTTCTCCAGAAATAAAAATATTCTAAATTAGCATGCTTCAACCAAATCGAAAGAAATGAAAAATGTCCCGAAGCAATGCTCAACCAATTTTTGAGAAACAGGTAACATTTTGTTATAAAGTTATATGTACTCCCCCCTTTTATTGAGCTATAATTTATATACAATTCACCTTTCTAAAGTGTACAATTCAATGGTCTTTAGTATAGTCATAGTTGTGTAAGCATCACCGTAATCAATTTTAAAGTATTTTCCTCACCCCAAAGAGAAACTGCCTATTCATCAGGAATTACTCTCCATCCCTCCACCTCCCCAGTCCCTAGAAACCACTAGTCTATTTTCTATGTCTGTAGTCACCTATTTTGTACATTTCATATAAATGGGAATCACACAACATATGGCTTTTTGTGTCTGACTTCTTTTACTTAGCACAATGTTTTCAAGGTTCATCCATTTTGTAACATCTATCCATTCTTTATTTTTTTTAAATCTTCTTTTTTTTTTTTTTTTTTTTAAGACACAGGTTTTCACTCTGTTGCCCAGCCTGGACTGCAGTGGCATGATCATAGCTCACTGTAGCCTCGAACACCTAGGCTCAAATGATCTTCCTGCTTCAGCCTCCCAAGTAGCTGGGACTACAGGTATGTGCCACCATGCCAAGCTAATTTTTAAAAGATTTTTAGAGACGGGGTCTTTCTATGTTGCCGAGCTGGTCTCGAACTCCTGGGCTCAAGCTATCCTCCGACCTCAGTCTCCCAAAGTGCTGGGATTACAGGTGTGAGCCACTGTGCCAGGCTCCTCCATTCCTTTTTACAGTACAATATATTCCATTGTATGGATATACCACATTTGTTTATCCATTCATCAGTTGATGGACATTTGGGTTATTTCCACTTTTGGCTATTATGAGTTATTCTGCTATGCGCATTTGTGTATAAGTTTTGTGTAGACGTATGTTTTCATTTTTGGGGGGTATATACCTAGGAATGGAATTGCTGGATCATATGGTAACTTCAGGTTTAACTTTTCGAGCAGCTACCAAACGTTTGTCCAAAGTGGCTGTACCATTTTACATTCCCACCAGCAATGTGTGAGAATTCCA
>NW_012141858.1:4526893-4527676 GCF_000956105.1 Propithecus coquereli
GGTGGAAAATTTAAAAAGTTGGATGTTATATTAATCCTTTGTATTTTATGTGAATAAAATATATTCACTCTAAAAATAGTCTTCAATAATTTAAATATTTTGCATTTGTCTATGTCATAGATGAGGTGAAATACAAAACCTAAGAATACAATTATAATGGGGAAATGTAAGAGGAATACATAAATTTGTAGATTGAAACATATTTATACGGTTTTCATATATTTGAAATATTTTGTAAAATAATTTGAAGAGAAGCCCTTTGAACGTTTTTTTTTTTTTTGCTTTCATTTGAATTGTCAATGCACGCATTTTCCACCAATAATTTTCCGTGCCAGATGAGAACATTCAGAGACGCGTGAACGCGATACATAGGAGGTGCTTAAGACAATCTGTTCAAACGGATCGTGTTCATTAACCAAACACTACTGACCAGTTCCTGGAGTTCAGGTCCACACCTAACAGATTCCCAAAGTTCTTCAGACCTCAGCAAGTCAAAATACACTACGGAAATCATTTTTGACAAGAACTCTTGGGCTAAGCTTTAAGTAATCAGTATCTGGTTAGGACAGGAATCGCCCAGTATCCTGTGGAGGAAAACAGCTGACATGAAGGCCATTTCAGCCTTCCCTCTTCTAATCATGCTTTCTAATGTACTGCCAATTCGCTCCCGGGCTGCCCTCGATAAGCTGGTAGCATTACGGGAACCCAGGGTTCATGAATGCAAACCGTACAAGGCTGCCCGTCCCCATCCTTTCCTGAAGATCATTTCTACGGTAAAATTGT
>NW_012141858.1:4528274-4529273 GCF_000956105.1 Propithecus coquereli
TACAAGATAGTTAGCACTTAGGACGCTGTAACAGAGTATCTACCATATCATCTATAATCACTATTCATAAAAGATTGTTTAAAATAACATTATGTCTATCACAGAAGACAGCTCAATCTGTCCTTTAAATATGCAACTGGTAGAATTGCACTGCGAGAATTTGCCAGAATGACTCCTATATTATAAAGACAAAATTAAAGTGTTCTAAACTTAATATATTCAACAGCATTTCTCTCAGGCAGTGAAGAATATGCAAAAACAGGCTTTTAAACAACAACTACAAGGATATTCCTTGTTTCTCTAACAAACTATTCTTCTTTAGATATTGTTTTATAAGTTAATTCATTATTTCTTTTCACTAGAGATCTTTTAACACAAAAATTCTAATATTTATCTGGACAACTCCAAATTTCTGAGATATTGAAATTTCTATTACATCTCCAGGACATGTTTCTGTGAATGATGTAATAATTAACAAAGAAAATACCTTTTTAAAAAATTTACCACCTTTCAAATAAAGGGAGAATGTTAGATTAGAATGACTTCTAATACCAATTAGCTTTACCATCTTAGCATGTTAAGCAGTCCTAAATCATACTAGTGACACTTAATTCTGAAAATGGTCATTTCTGATAAGAATGGACTAAAGAAACGTGCAAATGAGTCTACATACTGAAAGACTCTAACAAGGGATGACAAGGAGTGGGGACACCAGATTTGGCAAATAAAAACACAAGATGCCCACTTTGATTTTAAAAAAATAGCTCTAATTCCCATATTTTTGTAATTTCATGAAAAAAAGCTTAGTACGTGGCATTCTGATAAAATCAATACAGGACACAGGACAAGATTATTAAATACAGGACATATTCCATATGTACAGAATGCCTGGCAACCCTAACAAGGTGGAAAATAATTGACCTAATATTAATTCCTTCTATGCATCCATGCGTTTCTTCTATGCATGGCAGGGATTTGTAGATGTGGGAAGAAAAATAA
>NW_012141858.1:4530443-4534997 GCF_000956105.1 Propithecus coquereli
GGTAGCATTACGGGAACCCAGGGTTCATGAATGCAAACCGTACAAGGCTGCCCGTCCCCATCCTTTCCTGAAGATCATTTCTACGGTAAAATTGTGCTTTATCATAGAAATCCCTTTTCAGTACAAATCCTAATGGAACTTATATAACTTCCTGATTAAATTGCATTATTTTTTTTGTTAGGAGGGGGAGCAAGAGGGCAAAAAGTCTTTTCTATTTTTTAGAATGAAAATTGCAAAGGCTTAAGCACCCAAAATCTGTTGCTTCCATTGAACACAAATCTTTATCCCTGCTCATAAAGAAGAGATGAAGCCAAGCAAGAAATCAAGATGGATATCAAGCAAGAATCTTCTAAAGGGCGTGACGCTGTAGCTGGAAACCCTGTTGAGTGCACTTGCCCTCTGACCCAGCACAGCCCGCTGGGACGGCCTTTCCTAGAAGCCAACAGGGGACCTCTGGGGAAGGGAGGCTTTGGCTACTCCCTGTCAACGTTAGGATTGGTATATGGCCCTTTCCTTGTTTATTTGATTTGGCTTTAAATCTTAAAGTGGCAACAAAGGTCTCAAGTAGGATTTTTGAGGACAGAGAAACAATCAGCATCCATGTCCTTCCAACAAAAGCAAAAGCCCACCCTGCTGGCGACCCTGATTTGTCTTCTGTCTGTGAGCGGCGCACAGGCGCCATCTGGAGGTTGGGAGGCAGAACCATCTGCTCTTCTCCAAGTAGACTCGGTCTATGAGAGTTAGGGTCAACACATTATTTTATTTTAGAATGCTTCTATTTTTCCACCGAAAAAATTGAATGCAGTCCAATTATGAACATAGACGAGGTGAACAGGGTGTCTTGGGCATCAGAGGAGGAAAGAGACAGGAAAGAACATGAGATTTGGTGTTACACAGACCTGGGCTCAAATCCCATCTCTGCAGTGATGGGCTCTGTGACCATGGACGTTTACTCAAATGTCTGCGTCTCAATTTCCTCATGATTGAAATGTAGATGAGATGGAGATGAGAAAGTAAGGATATTACATATTTGTAATACATCTTGTACAATACCTGGCACAGAGTAGCTGCTCCACAAATGTTAGGTATAGGCATAGACATATCTTTTCTAGTTCTTCCTCTCCATATAGAGGTATAGTTATTCTGTTCTGTTATTGTGGTACATTTTTCTTATTGGTACCAACACTAGACCTTTGGATATTATCGTGTATTTGAATATGCTCCATAAATTATCTTACTTCCCTCACTTTCTTTTCTTTGACCCCCAAAACTTTTTTTAAAACCTGGGTTCAGGTTAAAGTTCAGATTTCGTTCTTCCCTGAATGGGTTTGCCTATACAGAGGTGCTCCATAACAATTATGCTTTCTAGTATAAACATACTAGGAGAGGTTTAGTTATATTAAAATGCATGTGTTATATAATTATATAAACTAGATCATCCAGAAAAACACACTTTCCATGTCCCTGAAAGAAATGCATTACAGACATTTACCCGTTGTTCCCTCTATTGCTTGGATGTCCTACAAAAGCTTTTACTTATGCATAGTAGTGCCGAATGTCCTAAAGTTCTCAGCTTTGTAGGTTAGAAATGATGCTAAGGAGGCCAAGGGAACAGGTATGATTAAAGTCAGAGTCAGTGAACATTGCACAGAGTGAAACTGCTCTCCAGGAATACAGAACTTATCTATCCTGGCATAGCATCTCATGAGGGGCACTGGTATTGTGAATAACAATTAACAACCACCTCCCTGGGGCACACTCCTTCTCATGGCTGATGGAGCAGCAGGTGGAAAAGAGCCCCCACACAGTGGATTGCTACTGTCCAACTAGATTGTCATAAAAATCAAAAGGCGGACCAATATGAGGTGGGGAGGAGGGAGATTATGAAATGCCTTTCAAATACATTTTGGGTTTTGGCAGGATTCTATTTGGGTTACCTATGAGTTTTCTTATAGGGCTTTGGCAAATGCCAACTCTCCCTGATTGCTTAAAAATACTTAGTGTCTTGGGCTTTTCTTCTACTTGGCTATCTGTAAAACTGGGAATTTGGCTTTGCAAAATGGTTAGGATTCAAAACATTGCAAATTTTTTCTAGCCCTCTTAATATTTATTTCACAGTCCTAGCCTGTCTATGAAAGACACTTTACTGAACAAGTAAAAGTGGATCAAAATTCCCCCTGCTAATCTACCTAGGAAAGGAATCTTCGGGAGGGTAGTAGCTGGATGGTTGTTGGAATGTGCAGGACCAGCCAAGGCAGCAAACTCTCCAAAGGCACGAGCACGCTGGTCAATTCTTTGGTGACTCTATGGCCTTAGTCGACCCCAATTTTAAATGTATCCAAATTTTGGCTTGGAAAGTATTGTAGCAAGAAATAAGAGCAAACTAGCAGAGTTTGTTCTCAGAGTAAAGGAGGCTTAGGTGAATAAATGGCTAAACACTTTTTTATCCTTTGGGGAGTTTGTCCTGGTTATGGACCCCCCGTGGACACTTCCTCTCCCACCCACTCCTTTCCTGACTTCTTACTACCAGAACCCAGGGTACTTTTGGGTCTTGTGCCTAGGACTTGCAAATGCCTCGGGTGAATAAGAATGCTTTTCCTGTGTAAGAGCACAAGACATTTTAGGAACAGGAAAAGCCTATCCGGTCCAACATACCTGCCCTTTTTAGGTTTATCTTAATCTCACCTTCCTGCATCGTTACCTTCCTTCATCGTCCTACACAGAGATGACATTTCGTGTACATTTCTCATGATCTCTACTGTCACTAGTCCTTATAAAATTAGGCATACGTTTTAGTACCATTATCTTTAAAATGAACGATTTCAGAAAACAGTTCACAAGGCTAGTGAACAGTAATTTTTCTTTTCTTAGAGTCATAAACCATGGGTTTCAAAGAGGAGGCTCCAAAAAAGCTTGGCTTTGAGGGATGAGGAGGTCATGTGGCTTGATTTTGCACTTAGCTTTTATGTATGTGTTATCTTATTTGTTGTGCTCTGCTCTGGGTACCAACATTTTCTCTCTGAGTGCTCAGAGATAAGGGATGTATTTATGTGAACTAGGGCTCATTATCAAGAAAATATGCAGGTGGCTAAAGATTAATCACAAACAGCAGAGACCTGTTAAAAAGCTTAACATTCTCTGAGCCCTTCCTTGCCCCTTGTTTCACAGTTCAGATCTGGAATTTACAATGGAGTGAGGTAAGCCACTCACCATCATAAAGAAGGTGAAATATTTATTCAACAGATGTTTCATTACTCAAGAAAATTTACATTTTCAATAAAAGCCAAAAGATGAACCTTCCATGCAAATCCTTACAAGGGATTCTTGGCAGCATTTATATTTAGTGTCTACAAGTTTTATGCACTGAAGTTTTACTCTGTAACTGTGCAGGTCAACAAATCACTGAGAAGACACCAAAACTGTCTGCCAGATGTCGACCGCTGATTAATTTGTCTTAAGTTCAGCCAAAAGGGAAGAAAATATGATGGGTGGAGCATGAACAGTAAGCACAATCAACATCTGACCAACCAGGGTTTCCTGTCACCTTGGGAACAAAATTGATTGGCACTAGTTTCCTGTGTACAAGTTAAAAACCAGTAGCAACTGCAGTAACAAGAATAAACTACAGATAAGAGACTTGGAAATTAAATCAAGTCATGTCACCAAAACTTCAGTTTGAAACCCTAAGCAGAGAAGTCATAAGATAATTTTTGAGGATATTTTTTTCTTTTAAGTTATTTTGCATTTAAAGTAGACTTATTTTTTCTAATTTTGTCATTTCCGGTGGTCTGAAAGCACTAAAAAGAAGGCAAGAATTCAAATTTATGTTGGAGGGTCATACATTTTTCCCCAAATGAAATATTATCTCATCTTTCAAAGGGTAAAATTTTATTCATGCATTGGAGTGATATTTTTGGTGTTGGTTCTTACTCTATCTTGAATTATGGGTGTCTAGAGGCAGAAGGGATCTTTTTAATAAGGACAGTCTCAAGTATACACACAGATCAAGTATTAAGAATATTTTTTGTAAACTAAACTTTCAAAATATGGGATTACAGGAGGCAAAGGAAAATTAAATAGAACCAAAGCACCAACATTTACCTGTTTGTTTGTTTGTTTGTTTTTAAGACTTTTCTTATCTCCTTGGCTGTTACTGCCATTAGCATTAAATAACATTCTCATTGAAGTGGTATGTGGTTGGCCCAACACAATTCTACTTACTTTGAGTGTGGATTCTGAAATTTTATTTCTTATTGCTTTATTTGTCATTTGCAAATACTTATTGAGCACTTAAATGTGTGGAGGCATGTATATCAATAGACATATGACAAATTAAGTAGTATGGTTAATTTGTCCTTTATTTTTAAGAATTCACAGTGAGAGACCTCAAATGTTAGACAAATATACAGAGAGACAAGTATAAATTGTTACGGAATAATGAAACAGGAGAGCTAAAATGTTTGCAAGATACACTTTCTTCCTTCAACTGGGAGTTGTAAAAAATGACCATTTTAGTTGTGAGAGATTTGTTTTTTTTTTTTTTTTTTTTTGAGA
>NW_012141858.1:4538713-4539550 GCF_000956105.1 Propithecus coquereli
AGCTGGGCTTATTGAGGTCTTGGAGAAGGGCCCAGGCCCCACCAGCCCACCTCCCCCTGAAGGCCCCATGGAGCATAGTTGAAAAGCACTGATTTAGATCAAAATGTGGAATGATCCACAGTTAGCCACAAATCCAGCTATGATTCTATCGTTGAATAACCCAGTACAGATTGAGTATCCCTGGCCCAAAATACTTGGGACCAGAAGTGTTCAAATTTTGGATTTTGGAAAATTTGCATTATACATATATATACTTATCTGTTGAGTATCCCTAAGTCAAGAACCCAAAATCTGAAATACCCCAATGAGCATTTTCTTTGAGTGTCATATCAGTGCTCAAAAAGTTCCAGATTTTGGAGCATTTTGGATTTCAGATTTTTGGATTAGGGATGTTCAACCTGGGTGACAGAGGGTTCTCACAGGATTATTTCAGTTCTTTGTAAACAAGTTATTATAGTTGACTTCTTTGTCTCTGTTCCTTGTCTCAGAAGCACTGAGGGTGCCTTCTAGTGCTAACATCTTGTGATCCTAATAATTTTAGTAATAAATCCAGATATAGGAACCCAGTGTAATTGAGTTGGTAAGAGCTGTTGGAGTGCTGTGGAACCAAAAATGAAACAAGTTTTAGACAATCATTTGAAAAGTTTCCAGTTTTGCAATCCATGAGTCATTCAGTTCCAGAACTCTGCTTCCAATAAAGGGTGTGACAACGGCTTTCACATCAAGAGCTCTGCCATTAGCTGTATAGTTATGGAAACATCCTGAGACTTGGATCAAAACCACTAAGATCATAGTTCCCAAATAGGAATAGTTTAAATACAGATATAGAAATATTTA
>NW_012141858.1:4539600-4542115 GCF_000956105.1 Propithecus coquereli
TTTTCCAATTTCAGAATTACTCCCAAAGTATATCATTCATAATATAAATAATTTCAAAATATTCCTCATACTATATTTTAGAATTCATTCTACTTTTTGTATTATCACCAGTGTGGTGGTTAAGAGTGGATTATGGAGCCAGACTGCCTGCAGTTCAAATTCAGATTCTACCCCTAAAGACTGTGTGACCTTAGACAACTTAAACTTACCCTGTATGTATATCAGTTTTCTCATCTGTAAAATGGGGATACAACTTGAACACTTACTTCATTAGATTGCTGTGAGGGTTAATTGAGATAATATGTATAAAATACTTAGAACAGTACGTGCTATTAAATGTATAATAAATGTAATTATGTACCTTTTAACTGGTATTATTACTATTATTATTGCTATGCTGCTATTGTGGCTGTTTCTGCTGCTGAGACACCTTCAGGGCTACTGCTGCCTTTCCTGCAGCTTTCGCTGTAGTTCTGCTAATGTGGTTATGCATCCTCCTGTTGTTGCTGTCGCTGACCTCCTGGTGGTAGTTAACATGGCTTTTGCTACTATTAGAAGCACTACTGGTGCTTGTTTCTGCTCCTGTCGCTACCACTGCTGTTGCTGTTCTCAGCAATTACTAGAGGTGTGGGGGGTGTGTGTGTATGTGTGTGTATATAAGTCTGGAGGAATATATACAAAATGTTAATGGTGGTTATCTTGGTGGTGGGAGTGGTTACGAAATAATCTCTTCAGTTTTGTTTTTGCATATGTATGCTTTCAAAATTTCTGCAATAAAAATGTATTCTTTGTACAGTTCATTAAAAATGTAAACAAATAGGTGGAGAAACATTGACATCTCATATTTACCAATATTTTATACTGCTTCATGGCCAATACTATTAATACTTTCCCAAGAAAGAGAAAGTGTAGAGTGCACCCCTCCCCACTATGTGGAGGGCATCGTATATTATATATCATCCTATTATAAAATAAGCATGAAAAGACAGGGCTGGGAGACATGGTTTATTTGCCATCTAACCATACACTAAGAGCACATGAGACATTTAGTTACTGATTGATTCTGTTGTTATTTTTATTTAATGTCAAACTTTCCCTCATTTAATGTTTATGTTTAAGAAGGACTATTTTTGATAAGACAAGAAATCTTTTGTATGTTTTAGCCAAACCAGTGCCAGGAGAATGCCCTTGGGTTGACCCATAGCTCAATCTTGAACAATTATCCTGACATTATCCTGAGAACAATCCCTACAAGTTCTACTAAGAATAAATAAAACACAATGGAGTAAAATTATCCACCAAATCTAAGAAAAGCAGCTAAATTTTAGTCAGGAAATCTAAGTTTTGTTTTTGGGTTTTCAATGTATTAAGTTCTTATGCTTCCGTCACCAAAGAATTTAGAACATGGGAAAAATTCAGATTTGCCAGTTATTAATTTGGGGGCTGGATACTGGGAGAAAAATGTACCAAGAGCCAACTTAGATGAGTTTATATACATTGATAATCATTCTTGTGGCACTAATGGTTTTAATGGAACAGAGAAAACGGGAAAAACATTTACAATTAGGTGATTTTTTTTTAAAGAATAATGTTAAAAAAAAAACCCTTAATCTATTCATTTTTCCCTTTACCAACTGTTCCAAAATCTTAAATGCCAAAGAGTTAAATATCTGACTCTATGGGACAGATGAGTCAAATGGTGACTTTATTTCTAGACTATTTGTCAAATTTTAGGATGAATGGATTTACCCTTCGGGGCTCTAGTATAACCTTGGTTGAAGGCGAACTTCATGAGTTTGTCTCTCTTTGCTAAGGGAGGACCTTTCCAGTATCTGAGAAACCCTAAATAGGAAAATCATAGCCAAACAGTATTGCTTATTATATAGCCTCACATCATAGGTGGATCATGAAGACAGGTGATGGTTTTCAACATAACTTTGTAGGAGGTTGTCTAGGAGACCCAAGCTAAAACCTAGCAAAGAATGATGCTTTTTTAATAGTCTATTTAATGTTTTTGTGTATAGTCAATTTAATTCAAGAAAATATCATCAAAAAAATCTAATTCAATACAACAAATTTCTATTGTGTGCCTACTGTAAGCAAGTCATTTTAGGGCAAAAATCAGGTAAAATTTGGGTAGAAATTTAAGGCTAATTTCCAGGGAAATGTATGTGCAGTGGTTGCCAACTTTGGATCTGGAGCTCAGCCACCTGTAATCTATATTTTTTTCCATGGCTCCCATGGCCAGTTGGGTGAGTTTGAGCCAGTGCTATAAACTTTTGGAACCATGGTTTTTTCTTATGTAAAACAGTGGCAATAATGGTAGGGTTATTTTGAGTATTATGAGTTAAACATGTAAAGCATTTAGATTTTCATATACTCGGGGGGGAGGTGGAATTTAGAGGAAAGAATATATATGTTAAAATTCCTTCTTAGTATTAGAGATAAGTCACATATTAATTGTTTTATATTTAATCATATATAACATATATTGTCAGACTGCAGTATAGTGGAA
>NW_012141858.1:4544736-4547724 GCF_000956105.1 Propithecus coquereli
GACTATTGCTCTTTTACCAATGATAGCTCTGGTCGACTTCTGCTTTTCTCACCGCCCCCCCCCCCACCTTGGGGGAATAAAACTAGTGGTGACATAAAGTAATTACAAAATAATTCCAGGGAGACTATTATTGACACTATGTTAAAAGATTTCCTGAGACACCCTCCCCACACTAGAGTTTGCTGGTATCACTCTACATGATGTAAGGCCAAGCTTAGGAATTTCTGTCACGCACAGAGGCCTAGATTGTTACTTTTATGTCATATTGTTGTTTCAGTGCGCCATCTATGGGTCAGATATGGAACAACATATTTAAATTAGAAATTAGAAACTTCTTTGGATCATCCCTTCTTAAATAGTATTTATGGAGTATGTTCTTGATTGCTCTTGGGGATTTTACATTTAACAAGGGAAGTAATTACTTCAATAATATCTCTGTGCACGTTTCTAAAATATCTATCTACGAAGCTCTTAGATCTAATCCACCCAAATAAAATACATAAGATCTTCCCCCCATATCTAGTACATGTATAATACTTCATTGCTTACATTCTTTGTTTCTAACTCAATCAGTTGAAAGTAAATTCACACTACTCTGAATCGCCCCAGCATTGAGGTATTGCTTTCCTTCTCTTTTCTTATACAGTTTTTGGCTAGAATAGGAGCTATTATTATTAATTTGCTTTTTCTGTTCATTTCTGTTCCCCCAAACATTTAACAGTCCATGGATTATGAGGCTAGGACGGGCGATGATACGCTTTCAAAGTTGAGATAATACACTTTCAGTGCTGATTGAAAGTGAAACTCTCTTCTACAAAACAGCGATGGCAAATCAAGCTGTTATTACCATGGTCAGGATTATAAAGATCACTTGGATCAAGAAGCTGGATGGAAGAAAGTTTCCTCCACAAACATTTTATGATTCCTTGAAGAAAAACAAAAGAAGGTTGGAGTTTTAAAGCACAGAGATGAAGAAGTAAAGACATGGAGAGTCGCCCCATACAGAGCTCTACAGAGTGTTCTAAGATGAGGAAGCACTGCCTTGTCCAGAGAAACTTGCAATCTGAGACCTCTGTCTAGATCTCTAGATCATTCTTTTACAAATATGGACTCATTCAACTGTATGATTTTTCTTGCTTAAATGTCTTGATGCATATTTGTGCTGTGATAACAGGTTGAGGAGAGAGTCCCTTTAATTCTTCCAGACTGAAACATTAAACAGGAGCAGGGATGTTGTAGACCTTAAATACTCATTGGTCACATACAGTGGTCGAAGAATTTAAGCACCCATGAATGAGATAGCAAGAATTTTTCTCTGCCCCTGGGCTTTCTAGAAATAACTGGACATTTCAGAGCTGAAATATATAAGGTTAACTCCGATGAGTAAGGCTAACTCTGTATCATCCAGTCAATATTTAAAGAGCCCCTACTGTCTGTGTGGAGCTAGGGAAACAAAAGTGAATGAGCTCTCAGGAGTTCTACTTGAGCATTTGCACACATGTGAAAGTTATTCGTGGGGTCAGGGGAGGGGAGAAGAGGTAGTTTAGAGATAGTTTATTCCTAGAGGTTTGTATTTTTTCTATGTATGGGATGGGAGAGGAAATTTAAGAAGAACAATATTGATTTGGAAAAGCTGCCTCGGACAATGAGAAAAAGAGTGACTAGAAACCCCGAGAGGTATTTGAGTAGCGTGTCCATTGGAGATGGAAATGCTGAAGGATCCACGTGTGAGGTACATTCCTTCAGGCAAACTAGGTCTTTTCTGTACTTTTAATGTATTCACTCTCATATGTCCCTTAGCACTTGATCATTTCTACTCTCGTTATTGATCAAAGTGGGTTTAAAATTCCAATTTGTTTCTTAGAATCCTTAGGTAGACTGCAGATTCTATCAGGAAAATGAATATTCCTCTGAATAGGGATTTAGTAACAATATACTAATTTAGGGGCCAAAATTAAAACAGCAAATAAAACATAAAAAAAGGAAAATTAACTTTTTTCAGGAGATCATATTCAGAGCAGGGGAAATGAGGGTTTTATAAACTCCCCTTAGAGTCGAGGAATACAGCGTGACATCGTCGAGGACACGTGGGCACCGTGGCTCTGTGATGCTCCACTCTCAGTGGCTAATGAGGCCAGGCCCTCTGCAACAGCAGAGACTTCTGTCTGTGGGGCAGGAGGGAGATGATGGGGGAATCATCTATTTTTATTTTTTAAGCAAGTATTTCTTCTATAAAATTAACCTGATGTTTAAGAACTTGTTCTTTTCTTCATATTGAGGATTAACAAATATTTATGGAACATGTAGTATGTGTCAGGCATTTGTGCTCTAGACAGCTCCCTGTGGGGAAATCAGAATCAAGAGGGGAAAGGAGGGGAATGAGAAGGCAGGTGGGATGGGGAGGGCTCGGAAAAGGGAAGAATCGTTGAGGCTTGTATTTCAAGCCCTGATTTAGAAAACACTGGCTCCCAAATAAATGGATCTATACTTTTAAGATGTTATTAGAAAATTATAATGTCATTGGACACATTCTCCTTAAAATTATTTGTGGATTAAATGAGAAATGAAAATGATTGGATGCCAAACATGGTTACTCGAAAGTGTACAAACCAATTTGTCATTTCTCAAGTTTCAGCCCTTTCATCACTACACTGAGAACTTTTTGCTAAGGTATCTGCCAAAAGAGATTATGCCTCACCTGCCAGAGAGAACATTAAAGTCGTCATCATCACCATTATTATCATTTAATATAAAAATAAGATTTGTCTCTCTTTTCCCAAGGTGAGACTAGCTATTGATAACAACTGCATCAACATGCAGTTCTCCACTAGAGGCCACTATTTCCACATACTACAATCAGATGGGCGCCGTCCAGGCCAGTTTAGAACGTATCTGAGAACACAGCCTCTCTCCGTGGTTAAATCACACCCAGATCCAACACGCTGCGTAGCTAAATGCGACTGACACTTAAAAGTCATTTTTATAATA
>NW_012141858.1:4548994-4551116 GCF_000956105.1 Propithecus coquereli
ATTTTTTAAGAATAAAAAACCCTTTCGAGATTTTTTCCTAACCCCTCGGAACTCCAACCTACCTATGTAAAACTGCAATTGTGTCTGTTGTACAAATGAAGGGAAATACAGCCTGATGGTCACTGTTAGCGAAGGGCTTGTGTGTGTTTCCAATGCCTCCCCCATCAGTGGATAGCCCCATAAAAGTAATTTATAAGAATATGATTATAAAAAAATATTAATAGAAGGTTAAAGTTTTATTATTTGTATATCTAGAAGGAGGTAGAACATAGTGGTTATGTGTGGATTTTGTAATCAGGCTGTCTAGATTTGAATCTCCAACTAAATTTTTATTTCTTTGTGACATTGAGGGTGTTATTCGGTTTCTATAGGTCTCTGTTAGCTTACCTGCAAGAAAGGTGTAGAAATAGTGCCTGCCTCAAGGGATATCATGAAGGTTGTATGAGATAACACATAAGCGCAGCGGTTGGCACAGGGACTCAAGGGCGTGCCTGCCACTGACTAACGGTTAGATTAGCCATTACTCTTTGTCCTATTCTGACAGCAGGGGAAGCAGCTTGGTGGAGGGGCATGGACATGTGCTTCTCTGCTTTCCTGCCACCTCCTCTGTCTGCCACACACATCTCGAAATGGCTGAGTTGTTACCCAGACAGCTTGAGCAATATAGAGACCCCCTCCACCACGTCCTTTAGAATAGTTTCTAACTTGGGTTTTCTAGTTTTTTGTCTCCTGTCCGTCACCTCAGCTTCTTTACAAATATACATTTGTGTTCATCATCACTTTGGTCCTTTAGCTGATTACCACTGGGCCTCTAGAACAGGAGCAACCGGATAAAAGAAAAAACTGAGACAGATTGTGTGCTTCTACAGTCGTGACAAAATGGTTATCTACCTTGAGTGTTTTAAATCTACCTCATAAAATTGCATTTTGTGTGATGTAAAATCTGAAAAATATCCTGAAAACCAAGCATGAAATTTGCTAAGGGGAGTAACAGTGCAACACTCAATAATATACCTACTTGCTAAATATATCAATTTGCAATTTATTTTAAAGTGTATTTTCCATGGGCTAGAGGAATGTCCTCCCCTCCACCCCCAAAGGGTGGCAGTTTAGCGTTTGTTACAAGTACAGCCTTTGGAGCCACGATGCTTGGGTTCAAATTCTGTTTGTCACCCTCACACTCCTGGTAACTTATTACTAAGTTATCTGGGCATTAACTCAAACCCTCTGAGCATTAGTTTCCTCACTGTAAGGAAGGGATAATAGGTTCTTTGTGAGGATGAAATGAGATAGTGCATGTGAAGGGTCAATAGGTTTTATCCAGTTTTTATTTTTATTGATGTTATTTGGAGTTAAATTAGGATTGATGTCTACATGTTTGTTTGTTACGTGTTATGTTTATGATCCCACATAGTGTCAGGCTGAGCAGCTGAGTCACGGTTTCTAGACTGTGTTCAATGGTGCTGGGTCACAGGTGCCAACAGAATGGATGGGTTTATTTGAAGGAGGCCATGTGGTTTGTGTATAATGGCCTGGAAAGATCAAGGAAACCTGGAGTGTAAACTTAGCTCTGCTGCCACTGGTGTTGTAACCTTTAGCAAGCACAGTAATGCTGTTGGTACCCCACCCAGATCACCTTTCCAAGGCCGGCGCCCCCTTCCCTCCTCCTCCACAGCTGGCAGTGTTGCCTGTTAATGGCGCCCACCTGCCACTTCTCTGGAGCATCTCCCTCAGCTGATGGGTATTGCCAAGTCCTGCTGCCTCCACCATGCCTGGGTGGCCTGAAGTCCACGGCTGACTAGCATGAGAGAACAGAGGTCCAGCCCTTTACCTCAGGTAAGAAAACTGTCCACAAGGGGCCTGTCATGCTCAGAGCTCCCTCCCTGTGTGTCAGGCTGAGGGTAGGTGGCAGCTGAAACCACCCTTTTTCTGGGCCTTTTCTCTGTTCTGCCTCCCCTACTTTTCTAACAGGCTTCTCCTGGGAACATCTTCTCTATAAATCATGTGGACAAGAATCCTTGTCTCATGCCTGTAATCCTAGCTCTCTGGGAGGCCGAGGCGGGCGGATTGTTTGAGCTCAGGAGTTCGAAACCAGCCTGAGTAAGAGCGAGACCCCATCTCT
>NW_012141858.1:4552486-4553478 GCF_000956105.1 Propithecus coquereli
GTAACCTAAACATCTGTACCCCCATAATATGCTGAAATAAAAAAAAAGAAAAAAAATTTAATTTCCAGAGTATTTTTGTATACTTTGCACTCTGATATGAAGTTATATCCATTCTCTACCCTTCCCTTTACTCATAGCTCCCAAAGGGAGACCAGTGGAAGAGCAATTAAGGATTTTCCAAGTTAAAATTTGTGAGCATCCAAATGTGCCTCCACTAGTGGGAACTAAGGACAAAAGTCAGGACATTCTATCTTGCCAGGAGGAAACTGTAGTAAACAAAGGCTTTGAGTTTGGCTGCAGAATGCTCAGCGTCATCTCGTCTTCTTGACAAGGGCTGTCTTTTCATTGCCTCCACCGTTGCAGACAAATTTCTAGCTCTGTTAGAAACCTCCCAGGCTCAGCCAGGTTGCAACCTCTAAGAAAACAGAGTGCTACATTACAGTGAATCCACCCTTCCTTTCTGGACAGTTCTCTAACTGTCCTTGCTCAGTTTTACTTCTAATAGAAAACTGAGTGAAAAAATGAAGAAATAATGTGAACATATCCAATTTGCCTGTTGAGTTCCTTTCCATAAAATTGGCCATTAGTCATATAGTAGCCTCAAGGGGAAATCTGCAGAAATTTTCAGATTTGTAAGTTCTCTGCTTTCCCATTAAAGAAAATGCCCCTTCTGGAGTTTGAATGTGATTCCTCATTTACTGGACATTTGGAACTCAGCCTGTATACAGTTTCCTTGGGAGTGACCAGTAGAGGATTTGAGGAGGACTGGGATGGGACAAAGGAGAGGGAACATGAGCTAACTATGGCCTCATGCTGTCCCAGCCACGTGACCTTCGTCATCTAGCTTAACTGTCATAAGAGCTGTGCAAGGCACTTGTTATTTTCCTCATAACAGGTGAACAAACAGGTTGTAAGTTATACACATAGTAGTTATGGAGTAGGCATTTGAATTTATCTCTTTAATCCCTGGACTCACCATGGGAAATGAATTC
>NW_012141858.1:4553698-4554975 GCF_000956105.1 Propithecus coquereli
GAAAAAAAAAACCCCATCTGTTGAAAAATAACGTAATTTTGCTCAAGTCACCTGCCAGGAGTGATGCGCGATTTTTCACTGCTCTGCTATAGAGGTCATGTACTAACATCTGGGCAAATTCGATGAGAGCAGAGTGGCGCCTCACTTCATAGGCAAACAATGTTCGAGCCGTCCACAAAATGCAAACATTTTATAGGACCCTGAACTGTAGCTTTATGACACATTTCAAGTAACTCCTAAGGCACAAGCCTCTGCCTGCCAGGGAAAACCTCCTGACACAGTATCTAGGATTCAGAGCTAGTCTCTCTCAAAATAGGAAGCAAAGCTTACGCTGGGAATTTTCTGAGCCTGCCCTGATTAAAATGCTTCTACAAAACAGGCCATTTCACCTAATTCTGTCAACTCGTACATCAAGATCTGGAACGTGGTCCCCCTAGCAAAGACCGGAAATCTCATTTTAAAAAGCACCGCATTTAGTACTCTCCAAAGTGAAACCAATTTGATCACATGTGGAGGAATCAGGGAACATGAATCTCAAAAAAGTATACCACAACCACCTCTTCTTTAGGGTCAGGACATCAAGACCTTTATAAAAATGCTAACATTATGCAGCTAAGGAAAATAAACATAATTCTCTCTAAAAATAGGTCACACTGTACAGAGCCAGCGTAAGCATTCCCAAGGTAATTGGTTTTGCACCCCATGGAGTGGGTGCAAATGGAAACTACCCTGTAAAGCTGGAACCAGCGTCCTGGGTCAGATCGCAAGTTGATGGGTGTTGGGGAGGGGGGTGGAAGTGCCGAGAAGCCCTTGCTGCTTGAACCTCAGGTGAGGCGGCCTGTGGGAGGGGTGGTCAGGAGGCAGATACGGCAGTTAGATGACTCAATGGCACTCACTCCTGTTGCTCTGCAGGGGCCACAGTGGGGAGAGGGCAGGTGGGGAGAGGAAAGGACCAATGGCAGTGATTGCCAGCAGAGCCACTTCCAGGTCTACACTCTTGGGACTTACCCAGCCACAAGGGCTCAAACATTTCGGGGTCTGCTTGGACAGCACTTGCCAATAAGTAATGGCCAATTTTTATCATTTTAGGCAAAACTCCTTTACTGTTAATTCCTTAAAAATATATGTTGGCTTCTGTTCTCTCCCTCGGTTGTATCTGCTGTTGCTTCTTTCATTTAACACTATTATATTTTTGTCTCATGACTCGCCATTCGTTTTTAGGCAGATTTCAAAACTTTTGCTTCCATTTTCTTCATTCCTGTGGGATTTTATTAATT
>NW_012141858.1:4555025-4557159 GCF_000956105.1 Propithecus coquereli
TTTTAGAAACTATTTGTCCAGTATTCTCAAAATAATATTAGGAAAAATAATCTGCTTAGCAAAATAAGATTATAAAAAAGAATCAGGATAAAATAAAAACATAATCTAAGATGGAAAGCTAAAATTTAAGAAAGAGAATCTACAGAACTGAAACTGAGTAGCAGGATGTAAATCTTTTTTTGCAAGCAATAAAGAACAGAACTAGCGATGAAGAAAATGTAATTAGTGGCATATGAGGCAAATTTGAGACTACCTGGAATGTAGAACAAAAGAATAAAAAGATGAATATGAAAACAAGAGAAAAATAGGGTATGTGTCAGAGAAGAGTCACTGTAAATGATAAGCCATCTAATAGAATAAGTGAAAGAGAAGCAAATCATTCAAAACTGTTTTTCAGTGCCTACTTCATGTCAGATGTCATAAAAGGTACAGGATATTTCACTATGAACAGAATAGACTGCCCCCTGTTTTTATGGAACTTAAGGATATGGAATGAGAAACGTTCTTAGGTTAAAAAAAAACAAACCCAAGTGATGTATGTCAATTGAAGTAAGTGGAGTAAATGTGAGAATAAAATGGAAAAGTGGAACAATTTTTCATAGCTTTGAAAAAAAATGTATATTTCAAAGGATGCATGAATTTTATACCTAGACATATTGAAGTTTATGTGTATGAAGCCAACAAAATTTCTCAAATGCTCAGAAAATATACCACCCATGTCTCTTCCTGAAAACAATTTACCTAAAGGTATACTTGCAGTCGTGAAGAGATGACTCAAAATTAAGAGCTAAAGAACTAGACATTGTGATATAAAAAGAAGCTTTTGTTTTTTATTTAAATACAGAGTGAAAACTAAGTTTAATTATGTCTCAGGTCTAACATCCCAAATTGTAGTAACAAAAAAGAAGGTTGGAGGAGGGCAGAGAGGTAAAACAGTAGAGGTGAATATATACTAAGCAACGTTTCAGTTAGAGATACCAAGGGAATCAGTTAGAATGGTCATTAGAGGTCTCTCTAACCTCGTTATAAATTAAGAAAACAGGTCTGGCCAAGCAATGGGCTTGTGGGAAGTCCACAATTAGCTGTGGCAGAGCCCAGCCCTGATGCAATTCTGACTTGCAGTCCCACGCATTTTCCACCCTCCCTGCTCCCTACACAACTGGGTTTCAAACCCACTAAATCTAAGGGTACGGTGTTTGTGAACTGAAAGATCTCCTTAAGGAAAAAGACTATGCACCTACGAGGTAAAACTAGACATGCACATCATACACTGAACTTCAGGAAATGAAAGAGAATCCTTATTGTCTTTTATGTCAGTTCCCTTCCTCATAACCTGGAAACACACTGGTGGTTTTCATGGACTCTGGTAGGGTAAAACAAAATCTTAAATTTTGAAAAATAATGGATTTATAATATTCCCATGACAAATATAACTGAATAAGAAAAAAAGACGTCTAATACAAAGTGACAAGTCCTTTTACCTTTATTATAATTACTGTCAAACAAGTATATTGTGGTGTCTTTAAGCTACAGGATAGAAAATACTGCTCTTTTGGCTCTTGGACCAGCACCATAGCAGTTGGCAAGAACAAGCACCTTACAAAAGGTGGCTACAAGGGAACCAAGAAGAAAGTGGTTGATCCATTTTCTAAGAAAAATTGCTGTGATGTCCTACTATATTCAATTAAGAAATATTAGGAAAACACTAGCCACCAGGGCTCAAGGAACCAAAATCGCATCTAATGGCCTCAGGGGTCGTGTGTTTAAAGTGAGCCTTGCTGATCTGGAGAATGATGAATTTGTATTTAGAAATTTAAGCTGATTAATTGAGGATGTTCAGGGCAAAAACTACCTGACCAGTTTCCATGGCGTGGATCTTTCCCCTGACAAAGTGTGTTCATGGTCAAAAAATGGCAGACCATGATAGAAGCTCATGTTGATGTCAAGATTTCCAATGGCTATTTGCTTCATCTGTTCTGTGCTGGTTTTACTAAAAAATGCAACAGTCTTTAGATGTGAAGAGCTTAGAATATACTGAAAACGTATTCTTAGAATATAGTTTAGAAAATGCAACAATCAGATACAGTGCAGATGAATGACTTGAAAGAAGCGGTCAACAAATTGATTCCGGACC
>NW_012141858.1:4557209-4557766 GCF_000956105.1 Propithecus coquereli
TTCTTGCAATCTGGTTAAGGGATAGGACAGATCACTTAAAAACCAATTTCAGTCCCTTTCTGGATGACTCTTTAATTAAAATCACTGCTAGAGGAATGTATGTATGAGAATTCATAGGTGTTATAAACCACTATGGGCATGAATAGGTTACATGGCCAATGGTAGGGTAAGTTTTGTGTTAGACTTTGGAGACTAGAGATAGGTAGAGAGAGGGAAGAGGAGGGACAAGGTACACAGAGATGCAGATGTGGGCAGGAACACAGCACACCGAGGAGGGTGGGAAAGAGAACAAACTGGATGGAATAGAAGGTTTATGTTGGGGTGAAATGGCAAACAGATATGGAGCAAATGATCAGAGCCAGCTAGTGTAGCACCTTTAAGGCTCAACAAGATGGTTTATGTGCCTTATCCCGTAGGGAAAGGGGAGCTAATGAGGAATTTTGCACAGCAAAGTGAGATAATGCAAGTATTGTTATAGCACGATAAACCTGAAGAGTATTGAAGGAGGAAAGAAAATTAGATGCAGCCAGATAAGATGAAATAAAATAATATATATG
>NW_012141858.1:4570390-4572145 GCF_000956105.1 Propithecus coquereli
TAGTTGAAGATGGATTTTGCTTGGGTCTACACAAGTTTAACAGAATCAGATATACATAAAGATTCTCTCTAACACAGCTGGGTTCTTTTGGGAGACAAAAAAATATGACCTCATTCTGGTGTCCATTTGGTGGTGAACGATTCTACCTAAACATATCAATCACTTCTTTCTTTTTACATTGACGAATACTCTTTTTAAGAAGCCACATGTAGAGGAATACACAGTAAGTTCTTACCTCTCTTGAAGTCCTATGGGCTTCATTTTGAAAGGAGAAGGGCAGACTGAGGTCGAGGTGGTAGCTTTGATCTCAGGAGTGCATCGGCCTTGGGGGTCCACGACAACATTCAGCACCTTCGGGGCCTGCTCGGGTTGGACCATGCTGTGGACCGTCTTTGCCTCAGACTGTGCTGGCTGTAATGTGACGGGCGATAGGTGGATCTCCTGGTTTTTCTCTTTATCTTGTCTCAAGGAAAGCTGAAGCCTTTCTTTTAATCTATAAAGAATCTATAGAAGGAGATATAAAAGGCTCCTGTCACGTTTTCTCACACTAAACAACAGAGTATGATCTCCTCCACCTCAATCTAGAAGACAAACCAAAATAAAGTTTTAATGATAAAGTAAGCAAAACTTTCTAGGATAATTTCTAGGTTTTGTGGTGTTAAGATTTTTCTCAAGATGATATACTTGGTATTTCTAGTAATGCTGCACATACATATCGAATATTTGTATACATGAATTTGTTCCTCAAAGATATATTCAAAAGCAAATTTAGCTAATCTTATAGAAATTCCAGATGTCAGTTTGATCACATGGGAATTCTGACTTAAAATGACTGGAATGGCTTATAGAAGGAATAGTTATGAAACAAGGGCCTGTGACATTTATAGAAATGGAGATCTGCCTCCAATATGGCATGAAAGAAAAAGTCTTGCAAAATATCAATAAAGGAATAGTTATGCCATAAATCATAATTTCTTATGTTGGTAAATATCTGCATTAGTCATATAACAACTTGAATATCTGGTAAATACTTGACAAAATTAATTTTAGGCCATTTATCAAAGAAAAATTTGGATAACCAGAATTTTCTTTCTTATTCCTTTTTCCTTTCAATTTTTAACACATGTAGGAAAAAGTAAAAATATCACTTTCTTTCATTAGCAGAGCTTTTTCTGGAATTCCTAATTTAATTTAGAAATGACAGGATCATCACTTTTAAACTTTTAAAAGTGCTGGACTGACTTTGCTGGCACACTTCACAGGCCAAATTGTGAGGTGAGCAAAGTTTATCTTTCAGGTCCTCAGGCTTCCCTTTTTATAGTCCTTTTTATCCTTCTTTTGATGCTAACCTCTGTACTCCAATTCCTGCAGAAGCTGGATGTCCTGGTGTTTCTTCAAGTCTGCTCTTAGGAAGTGACTTGGTAAGTTAATTCACATGAAGAGGTGATTTAATCCATTACCTGTAATTATCTGAAGGTATACAGCACTGATGACATCTGTATCTTAAAAAGTCTTAAGCCAATTGAACTCCCCCGTTGAATTTCTGGAATCCATGAGCTTAGTGAATGTTATTTGAGGAGGACAGGGCACTTTGCAATCACACCTAGTCTAGTTATGAGGTGAATTCTGTCTTTCCTTCTCTTTCAAAGTTCCTTTAAATTCCAGTAATCTCTATATTTTAAATCTCCTGTAAAGATACAAATTCTAACTATGTATTTGTTCTTATTAAAGGATGATAAATAAAAAAGAAAATTA
>NW_012141858.1:4574548-4579396 GCF_000956105.1 Propithecus coquereli
TGCTTCTTTTCAGTTTTCATCACCCTCACCGTGTACTTCATCACCACCACTCTGTAAAAGCAAAACCCATACTCGAACAACACCAGTCAGACGATACCGTTATATGTTAAGCTTATTATGTTAAGCTAAACACATAACTACTACATGATGAGGCAATAGAATTTAAGGTGAGTTTTTTTTTTTAACTGCAAGCAAGTCGTTTTCCTGAATATAGAAAGAAACAAATATATCTGTCCCCTTACAAAAATACATTTAGTAGAATATAATGCATATATTATATATTCTAAGCTCCTCACATCTAAATATAATATGCATATCAGAACATTTGCTTGCTTGTTTACATTTGGATTTCAGAGAAACACATTTCAACAATGAAAATGAGAAAGCCAAGGAAATGTTGACCTTCTCAATTGTTTTTGACAGGTCCTTTCATGATTATATTAGCATAAAATAAGGTCTAGTGAGTCCTCCCTTACCATTCATAGAGCTTATGCTTTCGATGAGGAACCTTTGTAACGTATTTTACAATCAGTCATTTGTTTACTTCATCTCTGGTTAGAGATCAACTTTTAAACCTGTCTCTGTGTAGTATGTGTACAAACCGATTTCTAC
Source organism: Propithecus coquereli (assembly GCF_000956105.1). Taxonomy (NCBI): domain Eukaryota; kingdom Metazoa; phylum Chordata; class Mammalia; order Primates; family Indriidae; genus Propithecus; species Propithecus coquereli. The sequence goes on from NW_012141858.1 coordinate 4,575,161, forward strand.
ACCTTTAATTAGGGAAATCAGAACCTGGAGGATGTATAATGTGTATAAGACACTGTTTAAAAATACTCAAGAGATTGGGCTGTCTGCAGAAATGTGGAAAATATTGAAGAGGTTGCTAGTTGGCAGTAGGGCAGTTGTCACGGAATTAAGCTGAAAGGCAGTAGTTCCCAACTGGCAGGGATTTTGACCTTCAGGGAACATATGGCAATGCCTGGAGACATTTTTTGTTGTCATATTTAGAGGGGGATGTGGGAGAAGGGGAGGGGTACTATTGGCATCTAGTGGGCAGAGGCTAGGGATGCTACCCTACAAAACACAGAAATACTCCCCCTGCAAGATAAATAGTCCAAAATGTCATTAATGCTGCTTTTGAGAAACCCTGGTGTAAGCTCAGAGCAGTTGAATGATTTATGGAATGTTGGAAATAAAATCTAGAATCCAGGTTTTCTAACTTCCAGGCATGTGATCATTTAACTTTATTGTTTCTTCCAAGTTCCCATATTCTTCTCTGAAACCTCTTTCCCAAAGCCTCTGGAAAAGTGTGTCAGAGATTTTTCTCTGCACAGATTGAGGTCTGGAATATAGCATATGCATATTTCTCTATGTGAATTCACTTTGTTTTAAAACTCAACCTAAAAGCTTACCACAGAAATGACAAGTCAACATTTTTCCTTCATCTTTAAGAGCTTGTTTAAATCTTGGGATGCCATAAAGTCATTCAATCATTTGAAAAAGAAAAAGAGAAAGGATTATTGAATGAGAAGAGCTGTAAAAGTCAAACTATAGCAAGAGAAAAAAATAACGGTGGGAACAAGAGAACCAGAGGAAGACAGAAATGGGAGACAGCTAAAAAAAAAAAAAAAAAACAACTCTTTGAAGCTCTTTTGCAGCTTATAATTTTTATTTAAAAAAAATCTCATAAGTAACACATAACATTCTGTTTGAGTTAAAATATGTTCAAATTTTAAAATGATGCCACCAATCAACAGTCTGTCACATTTGTTCTCTATAGATTTTGCAGTTAGTTCTGAAAGAGTTCATTCATTTTCTTTTAATTTAATAAACATGAATCAATTCCTACTGCGTTCCATACACAAGACAGTATATGGCTAGGTGCAGTGGCTCACACCTGTAATCCTAGCACTTTGGGAGGCCGAGGCAGGAGGGTCACTCAAGGTCAGGAATTGAAGACCAGCCTGGGCAATATGGCAAGACCTCATCTCTACAAAAACTTTTTTAAAAAATTAGCTGGGCATAGTGGTGTATGCCTATTGTCTCAGCTACTCGGGAGGCCAAGGTAGGAAGATCACTTGAGCCTAGGAGTTGGAGGTTGCAGCAGTGAGCTGTGATCAAGCCACTGTACTCAAACCTGGGTAACAGAGCAAAACCCCATCTCTAAGAAAAAGGAAAAAAAAAGACATCGTGCATGCAAAAGTAGCACAAAACTCTGTCCTCTACTCTGTCCCGTAGGAACTCACAGGCTTCTAGAAGAGACAGGTATGTAAAAAATTATGCCCAGTCCAAAGTACGAAGGGCAAAAAGAGAGGTGTGCCCACAGCACACAGGTATGGTGTGGCACACATTTATCAGCCTGCCTGGATGGAATGGCTCTGATAAATATAGACCTTGTCATCAGTTACTGGACCCATTCATGACCAGAAATAGATGTTCACAAGACAGAATGATAGGACCGAAAGAAACCACAGTTTGGTTCTTTTATGGAATCAAATGGAATCATGGTAAAGAGCCCAGACTTTCAATTCAGATAGACTTGGGTTTGCATTCCTACCCCCTCTCTCCCCACTCCCCGCAATACACATACCCATCCATTGCATGGTCTTGCTCAAGTCACTTATCTTTTCTGAATCTTGGTTTTCTCATCAGTAAAATCAGAAAACTAAAACATTAATTTTTTAGTACCAGGCACTAAATTTAGTACCAGTTTAGTACCAGTAAGTGTGCAGTAAATGGAAGAAACTAATTATTATTATTGTTGCTACTACTATTATTCTTAAGAGGGTTGTATTCTTAATACAGAAAAAAAATTGAAAATTAGTTTGAGATATATGACTACTTTAGAAATGGTTCTGGTCCAGGTGTGGTGGCTCACACCTGTAATCCTAGGACTTGGGGAGGCTGAGGCAGGAGAATCACTTGTGGCCAGGAGTTTGAGATTAGCCTGGGCAACATAGTGAGACCCCAATTTCTACAAAAAATAAAAATATTAGCTAGGTGTAGTGGTGCATGCCTGTGATCCCAGCTACTCAGGAGGCTGAGCGGGGAGGATCCCTTCAGCCCAGGAGGTCGAGGCTGCATTAAGCTATGATTGTGTCACTGCACTAAAACCTGGGCAACAGAGTGAGATCCCATCTCTAAAAAAAAAAAAAAGAAAAGAAATTGATCTGTAACCAATCATTCCAGCTGAGAATCTGGAATAATTGGTCCCATTTCCCTTAAGTCCCTAGGGATTACATATAACAAGTTAAAAATTGTGGTTATTTATGTCTATCTTTAACATGTATTTATTGTTTGATGCTCAAGCTATAGCAGGTGTTTAGATATAGGATTTCCTGCCTCAGCTACCAGACCATGACTAGAGAAACTCCTTGCATCATGTATGGATGACTCTTCTATGTGTCTAACATGCCAGTGCTTTTACTGACCCAAATAGCTGTTTTTATGTGATTTCTAAAACTGCTTTCCAGAAGCCATCTGGCCTGTAGTCATCTCCACCTCCATTTCATAACTATCTTTGCCCTTGTAAATAGACCTTTAAGTACATTTGAAGGTCTAATTTAGATGATAAATGGTGTTCTTTCTATTATTTGTTCGAGTTTAAGAAACAATTCTTCTTAGTAATAAGTTTTTCTCCATCTAAAACAGACTGAATGGATTGGAAGTTGCCCACACATTTTTTCTTGGAAAATTGTATTCGTCGCTCCACCCACTCTAAATTCACATTTGTGAGGTGCTAAATAAGTCACATATTTGAAAATGTCATGCCTATCTAATTTTATGCCTGGCAACACATATTTTTTTTCTGTATTTTAAGGAAAGTAAACAATATGCCACATCTCAAAAATGTTGCCAAGTCTTACGTTATTGTTATGTAGCACACACAACCTTCCATTACGGCAATTTACCTATATAATTTCATCATAAAACCACATACTTTTCATTTCTATGGTATGTAGGAAGGCTGGATGCAAACAGCTGCACACTTGATCTTGCATAAATATAATAAATTCCAGAAGAGAAATTTTGAGTTATCTCTTTTGCCATGGAATCAGTGAAACTATGGGACACAGAATTGGAATATATGTGTTTGACAATCACAAAAGTGATAATACAACTATTACTGGGAAATCCAAGTAAAAAACTTACTTTACATCAAGATAATTATCAAAAACATTTGAACACTTATAAAGATGAGCTTCTTTTAGGGAACCACATTTGACGTGTCCCTAAATGTGAACTGTTGACTTCTCCGTGGTAAGTTGCATCAGATAAACTTAGCTTCATCTCAATCCTGTCTATCAGGTGGTATTTATTTTCCTATGAATATCAATTTTCTGTCTATGTGCTGCTGGTTCCTTCTGATACTTTTTTAAGTGACCCTTTCATATTAAAACTTAAGATAGTATTTAAAGTCTATCATTCTATTTCTTTCTTTCATTTACTCAAGAACTATCTGAATACACGAGTCCCCACCCCAACACATTCCTCTCCCAGGAAATGAGAGCACTACCACCCAGGTAGTCAAGCCAAATAACCTAAGAGTCATCCTTAATATTTTTCCCCCTCTCCCTAATAATCAGGACACAGCATGTCCTGCCAGTTCTACCTTCAAATAGATCCCAATCCTTTACTCCCCTCCATTCCCACCACCACCCGTTGTTCTGGAACACCTGCATCTTCCTCATCAGGCTATTGCAGAAGCCTCCAGAAGGGTCCTCCTTCTCCCACGATTCACTCCATTCTCTGTCCCCAATCATGCTCCACCAGCAGAGAGTGTGATCTTTTAACACCTACATCAGATCACGTCTAGGTTCTGTTTAAATCACTCAGTTTCCACCCTTCCTTCCCCTTGAACCTGGACAGGCTAAGCTTATGCCCGTTGCGCCCATGTGCCTCTGCCTGGGAGGGCCTTCTGCCACATGTTTTCATTCTTAGGTCTCAAATGACTCAGGTTGTTCTGCTCTGCTCACTCACTATTATCTTCTTCATGGCACTTAT
>NW_012141858.1:4579446-4581371 GCF_000956105.1 Propithecus coquereli
CTGAATAGGCAAGTACTAATTCTTAGGCTTAAAAGAGCATGGAATAGTGTCTAGAAAAATGTTTGAGTAGCAGGAGGAGTATAAGGGAGTTTTTGGCAGTAAACATGAGTGAACAGAGTTTGGCAAAGGCCAGATCAGAAAGGGTCTCCTATTCCATATGTAGGAATCATGAGTGTTTTGGAGAAGGCAATGTGGAAGCACTGAGGATTTCATAAAGAGAGCAACACTCAAATACCACTCAGAAAACTGCTGCTTGGGATGTCTAGAGAGAATTTGAAACAGGGGGACAAGTAGGAGGCTGGTTAGGAAAAGTGGGGAGGTCTTGAGTTCTCAATGATATTGGAGTAGGACAGAAGCAAATACTTGGAGAAACAGGTCAGGTCTTCGTAATGTTTGGCTATGTGGCGAGGGAGAAAGAAGAAGAGGAGGAGCTGAGGATATTACCACATTTCTGGGATTCAGAATGAAAAAAGGAGGAGAAATAATGTAATCAGGAAAATCTTGAGTTCCATTTCTGAATGTTGTAAATTTGCAGTGTTTAAGTAATATCAGGATAGAGATGTCCAATTCAGTGCTGGAATATGGGTCTGGATCACACAGAAAGGTAGATTTGAGCTGGGGGTAATTTTTTTAGGAATCATAATTACTGAAAGGTAGTAAGAGAAGTGGCTGTGGTTAGGGTTACTCAGGGAGGAGAGAAGAGGACACAGGATGAAATTCTGAGTTTAAAAAAAGAAGGGAGTCTGTGTGGGAGACTAAAGGTAACCACTGAAGAGCCCCAAAAATGACGTTCTTAAGGCCAAAGGAGGAGAGAAGTTTAATAAGGAGGTAGTCATCAGTGCTAGATGGGAAAAGAAACATGCACTTTGGATTGGTAGTTACACCATCAGTAATCAACTTGAGAATCAAGCATGTGAAAGAAATAGAGAGGATGGAAGGCTGAAGAAGACCAAGGAAGCAACAAATATCCTCTGTTCTTTTAAGACACTTATTTGACAAAGGAAGAAAACACAAGAACCAGAAGAGGAACTGGGTTAAGGGAATTTCTTTGATACAGAAGAGAACCTATTTCTATGCTGAGAGGATGGCAGTAACAAAGAGGGAACAGTTGAAAATAGAGGAGGAAAATTGGTGGAGTTGGTTACTGGGTTGGGGGAAATGGCCTGGAGCCCATGTGAAGAGAATAGCCTTCTCCTCCTCTGAGGTGGAAGGAAGTGTGAGGAGAAGGCAACAATGCTGGACTTTAGTAGATCAGGGGACAGGGAATCTATCTAACACTGATCTGTGCTTGCTCTGCTAGAATCCCCCATGTGGACCACAGGGATGAGTAGGACACCATCCCTGTCTTCTCCCTTCTCAAACATTCACTTCACTTAAATGACTCTGCTGAGACCACCTAATCCAGTAGTGGCAGAGCTGGGTCTGGGTCAGTTCTCCTGACTCCCAGTTAGCCTCAGGGAGAAAGTTCCATCTTGTCTAGCTTTCCATGCTGAATCCCAAAGAGCAATTTAGTGGTGTCCAAGTAAGAGAATGTCACATGGAGACCCACATGGGTCCATCAGGAAACCAACAGTATTTGGGGAGGAGGTAGAAAGAATGACCTGATCATTCTGTTTTCCTTCTGCTGTGTAGTCAAAGTGTTTAGGGATCAACAAATCCCTTTCTTTTCATGTCATTCATTGTTCTTTGATGATACTTTCAAAGAATTTTGAATGACCAGTTTTGTCGTCTATAGTTTTTAAAGCCCAAAGTACATTTTCTGAAGGGTGTGTGTGGGGTGCGTGTGTGTGTGTGTGTGTGTGTGTGTGTGTATGTAAACCGTGACTATTTCCATAGGACATTATGATGCATCATTGAAAATATATTCAAAATTTATATATGTGATTTAAAAGCTTAAGGCAACAAAAAGGACATTGATAGAAAAC
>NW_012141858.1:4581421-4583120 GCF_000956105.1 Propithecus coquereli
GATCAAGAGATGAAGGACTATAAAATATGAGGCCATTTTAAAGGCACTATTAGAACACATAAGCATAAATTAAGCTTTGAGGCTTAAAACTGCCAGAGAAGTTTTCTGACTGCATGGAACACTGTACATTCTTCATATTTTATCACTCTTAAAACTTTTCACTATGCCATCTTGACAGGGAATTATGGCAGAAAAATGGCAACCAGAATAGAAGAGGAAGGAAGAGTGGAATGAGCAATGTGTTTCCCTGTAACTACTGGGAGTTGGCCTGAGAATTAGCCATTCATTCATTCAGGCATTTATTTCCAGGAGTTCTTGCTCTCTAGGAATTATGTTCTATATGTAAGAGATATAGGGACAATTAAATCATACATGTGCCCTCAAGAATCTTAGAGTCTATTGGCTAAGACAGATTAGTAAACCAAAGTTTAAAAAACGTGCACAGGAAGTGCTATAAATACTGTATGTACACAGGGTTATGGGACCAAAGCAGAGGGGAGCAGGAGAAAAGTAGCTAAATCAGTGTTGGTCTGGAGGAGGAAGAGGAAGGAGGCGGGAGGGGGGGCTGAAATGGTTTCCAAGAGGAAGTGATGCTTGAACTTCCCTCCTTATATTTGCACTCTCACCCCTTACCTTTGGCCCTTTCCAGCATTCAGGATGCCAAACTGCTTGGTTTTTTTTATTGCCTTTGGGAAAAAATCTGAGGACAGAAAGCAGAGAAGTTTGAGTCCTGTTATGGACTTTGAGTTTTAAAGGCCAGGCTCTTAGTGGAAGGATCTGTTTTAAGGTGTGAATGTCAGATAAGACAGAATGTAAAATAAATAAAATCAGGATCTTCTATTCTCAAAGCCTGAGGAAAAGGTCATGATAAGCTTAGGGGAGGGGTAAGTGTTAGAGGGGCTGCTTTGTGGGTGCAGGTGTCAATGAGACCAGTATCCTTCATGGCTAAGCCCCAGGAAATGCAGAACTGTCAGCAGGAGGACCCTATCCTTGGTAGTACCTGAGAAGGAGTGGCTTGAAGGTGTTTCAAGCTTGATGGTATCTTAGACATGCCTAGAGTTTCCTGTGCCTCCATTTGGGGTAGAACAGTGAGATGATTCTTGGGCATCTAGAAGTGGCTTGGACATAGCCCAGAGAGGGCAGGAGAGAGAGAAAAGGAGGAAGTAATTACTGGAAATGAAGGGGTTACATAAATAACAACACGTGACAACATGGTGGCAACTGTCCTCAGTGTAATTGTGAGGACTGAAAACATAATAGACATCTTAATGGATGGCAGGTTACAGGGATGACATCAGGGAAGATGGAGCCCCTACTTTTCAGGTTGAGAAAATCCCCTTAAAACATAGATGCAACCATGGGAAACCAGAGGTAGAGCGTGGGTGAATCAGAAAAGGGCTGAAATTAAGTTTCTACCATTTAGGTGGAATGGCACCTAGAAAAAAAACTTAGGTTAAGTTTCAGAAAAATGAAATTATGTTCTTATCTCCAGATCTGTAGACCCAGATTCATGCTCACTATATTGGTGGTATTTGTCAAGGGCTCATAGGATTAGGAAAAAGAAGGACAGGTTCTAGGCAAGTACTAATTCTTTTTTTTTTTTTTTATTTCAGCATATTATAGGGGTACAGATATTTAGGTTACGTATGTTGCCCTCCCCAAGTCCGAGTTTCAAATATGTCCATCTTTCGGGTGGTGC
>NW_012141858.1:4591782-4593627 GCF_000956105.1 Propithecus coquereli
TTTTCCAGAATGTCATATAGTTGGAATCACACAGTATGTTCACTATTTGATTTTTTTAAAAATTAACTTAATTATTATCTGTGCCTCTGCCTGGAGTAAAGACTTCAAGAGAACAAGGGCCTTATCTGTCTTGTTTTCTCCTTTGCCCACAGTGCCAACAACAATCAGTCCCATGGTGGATATTCTACAGGAATTTGTTGATTGAATGAATCTACGGACTAACCCAACAGAGAACAATTACCTGCACTTTTGAAATGCTGCTTTCTTGATTTGTTCTAATAACTTTGGAGCAGAATTACCTAGGTTTCTGACTTTTATGTTGGTGTTTTGCAAATATTGGGAAAGGAAGAGTGGTCCCCTGGCTCCCAAGTGGTTGACGGTGGGGCTACCATAGATCCTTTTGACACATGAGACCACATGAGGATCAATGTAGGGATTTATCTAGTCATGTTGGATATATGGGCACTCCCTGGGTTAGAAATGCAGCATCTGAAACATGTCCTATATGTTCATAGCAGGCTCTGCTCTGCCCCTCTCTGCCCTTTAGTACTCAAAGGATGCAAATGAATCTGCTTTCTCACTTTCCCGCTTTTATCTTTGCCTTTGCTCTTATCACATACATTATCCCCTGAACAATCTCCATTTTTATCACTCCCTACCCCTTTCTATTCTTCCCCCTCCTTCCATCCTCTTTTATCTGTGAAGCAGAAAAACACCCTAATTGTGAATGACAGGAGAGGGAACAGCACTTGAGATTTCCTGTATTAAGGAAAGAAGAGCCACATATCTTAAAGTGTAATTAACCGTAACAAGGAACCACACTCTTTAAAACAGTAAGAAATGCCCAGAAGTTTCTACCACCATTTCCATAAAACCTCCAACCTTTTCTCATTAAAATTATTTTTCCTTAATCTCCACCACCTAAAATATAAAAATTTATTTTCTTACTCAATTCTTAAATTATTCTTTGTTTATTGAGTCACAATTTTTAGAAATTTTATTTCTTAATGCCTGACCCATGGGAGATTCCTCTGAGTTCCCTATGAAGGAAGATTTAGGATGTTCTTGCTGCTTCCTATATTTTGGACTCTAGGAAACATGTCCATTTTTATCCTGTTTAAGGTCTTACGTGTATACATCCTTCAAATTTCGACTTAGGCAGCTTCCGTCTTTCCAGACTAAGCCCCAATCTTTCTAACAGAAACCCCTTCCCAGCAGGGGGAGCACAAATGAACAGAATCCAATAAAACACTTTGTAACACTGTTGATTGTGGATAGAATAAGTAGCATGATGTCTTTTTAGGGGGTATGTAAAAACTAAGGAAGAAGCATTTTTTAAAATGCGCAAAATTAAAAAGAACATAGCATCCAGGAGAAAAGAGACAATAAAATCTATTTGTGAATTTCGGTTATGAGACATCATAAAATTTTCAAAAGAATAGAAAAATCTTATTATTCTACTTGAAAGATAACTATTAACTCATTCAATACCAAAGAGCATTGCCTAATTTAGTGGGACAGGTTTATTTTGGGTTCTATTTCTTTTTTCAACTAGAAATATGCTTTTAAGGGCTGCATGAGGCATACATTTATACTTTTACACCATTCATCCACCTAAAAAATTAGTTGGTATCTAACTAATTTAGCCTTTGAGGTTATAATCACCTCTTTTTCATAGAATGCTTTCAAGGCCTTTTAAAAATAAGGAAATCAACCATTCCTTAGGGAGCAATCTTGTCCCAAAGACACACTTCCTTTTTTAAATTTTTCCTGAGTTTCATAAAGATGATATAAAAGGAGAAATAAAGTAAGCCCAAAGTGTGCCCATGAGACTATAATGACTTT
>NW_012141858.1:4594823-4600509 GCF_000956105.1 Propithecus coquereli
AGTTAATGAAACTTTAACTTGAAACCAAATGGTCCAGGTTTAGGAAAAACATATAAAGACTAAATCAAATCAAATGCTTTCCACTCATTCAAAATCCACTTTTTTGAAGGCTGCCTTTTTATTCCCTTTGGTGAGGGTATATATCTATCTTTGGATATTGTCTCCAATGATTAAGAAAGCCTTGAGTAAAACATGTCTTGTAGGTGTCTGAATTTTGAAATCATTGCTAACTTATTTTTTAAGCCTGAGAAAAATAAAACACATACAACATTTATAAATCAGACAAAAATAAATATTTTCCTTGAAAAATATTTTATGAAAACTTTCATCTTAGAACTCAAAATGTATTGGTGGGGAGATGAGCAAGGCAGAACAGAGAAAGATCTGCGAGTTCAATTGAGATTACAAAAATTATTTGGAGAAAGACTGACTCTTACTAATTTCTTAAAGTGGTCAAGTTTCTGTTTCCTTTACTTATAAAACATTGATGTGCTCACTAGAATATCTGGCTTACTTTCTAAAACATAGACAGATACGTAGATACAAGAAATGATTTAGAAATATACTTTTAAAATATGTAAATAGTAAATTGATGGAGAATTTGAAAATACTCGATTGATAAAATGATTACAAACCAAGCATTCTAACGGAAAGGAAATTTGGGGTTCAAGAGAAAAATGGTCTTTTATCTCTTTGACCTCAGATCATTTTTTGTTTTGATATCTCTGTAAACGTAGCTGGAAACTAATAGAAAAGAAAACTCTTGTAGAAATCAGGTATAAATATGGAAATGAATTTTTTTTGCGGGCAACTAAATAGCATCCATTGTTTGCTATAAAAGCAAACTAGTTAAGCCTTCAAGTAGGCAGCATAAATTTGTCAAATTTAAGTATAAGGATCTGAGCTTAAGCTCATGTAAAATTTGGATAAAAAGGGGTGGTTAGGTGGGTGGAAAGAGATTTTGTGTTCCTAACCTGATTTGGTTCATTTCTTTTTTTTTTTTCCTTGCTGTACTTCTGCAGCTCCTGTAATATCAACATGTTCTTTCTGCTCAAGACAAACCTGTTTTGTTTTCTTTTTTAACTGAAGCAAAGATGATGAAAGAATTAACCTCCCACCCTCCCATCCCCCACTGCAAGTTAGAAAGACACATGTTTTGAACTCCCAGAACTTAGTCACTGCACTTTCTTGGTAAATAGATTTCTTTCTGAGTCATGCCGCTCCTGCTGAGCACTACTATATTTGTACAGAGATCTAAAGAACTTGATAAGGGCAGGGTAGTAAATGGAAAAGTTTGTAGTTAAGATCCCACAAATCAAAAGACTATAATTCATAAGAATCTCCAATCTAACCTTTCTATAGGGTTAACCCAGTGCTTTTTATATTTTGTCAGGGGGCTTAGTGTTCAATAATTCAGAGGCTCTGTGGTCAGGTCAAGCTAATGCCACTGTATTGTCTTTGTGTCTTATTTCATAGCTATATCACTTTGCCCTTTAACTCAGTTGCAGTGAAAGAAACTGATGGGTTTCATTTTGTTTTATTATTTAAAATTTGGCAGTTTCCTGTATAGATAACAATAGTTTCTCTGTATCCTGTTTAAGAATTTTTGTATTATAGTGCATTCTTCCTTTCTCTCTCTCTCTTTTTCTTTCTTTCTTTCTTTCTCTCTTCCCTTTCTTTCTCTTTTTCTCTCTTTCTCTCTTTCTTTAACCAATTCTGATCCCAAATGCTGGGGGAGATCCTAAATGCTAGGAGAGATGATACAGAGATACAGAGGTTTTGGGGGATAACATCTCTTTAGGAGAGATGAAGCCCCTGCAGAATAAGAATGAAGTGGAAATGTTATAAATTTTATGGTTAATTTGATTGACTTAGGCAAATAAATGAGATATATCCCATAACAACATGGCTTTGTTGGACAAATGCCAAACCTCCACTGTATTATACACAAGGTGAACAAGTGGTCTGAATGATCTAATGCATGTTAGCATAGGTTGTATATCTCCTCAGAACTAAATGACTAGGGCTATAAGTCTTTAGACTAGACTGCTGGCTAGTGTTCCTAGTTTGAAGGGACAACCACCAAAGTCATGCATTATGTCACATATTTATATAATAGGTTTTTTTTCTCTTTGTAAATGTTCCATGAATGTATCAGTGAGCACATGGTTGTGTTATTTATAGCAGGTAACTTCCTTCTTTGAAATATAAGACCCATGAAACTGGAGTGGTTTGCAAGTGAATGACAATAAATTTCCTAAATCATTTTTTCCCAATATCAACGCAGAACTTAGTGTTTCAATAGATATTTAACTCATTTTGTAAAAACATTTATAAATAGAAATTAAAATAATGAACCTAATTTTATTTCCCTGGGATTTTACTTATTAGGCAAGAGGAGGTCTAGTTTTATCTTTGTAAACATCTTATAATAAAATAACACTTGAGGACCTATAATGCTCTAGGTACCATATAAAAATATATGAAAGAAATAATGGCTTTTCCCTCAAGCAACTTAGATTAGAAACAAAAATAGATAGTTAAACAGAAGTAATTTTCTATTCACTATTTTTCTTTATTTCTCGAGTCATTTTCAATTAAAAAAATCAAGCACATAAGGAAACAGCAACAACAAAAGACACGTCCTTCTGTGAAAGTAATTCACATGCATTTAGGAAGAGATGCTTTGAGACATCATTCACAATGTGCTGTAACCCCGGTAGAGGATGAAAAGCCAAAATATCAATATTCCTTTTTTTCTGTTAATGAACATGTTACCATAGCATGTTATAATTTTAAGATTAAAATGTGAAAGAATGGATTGAGGCATAAGTTGTTATAAAACATTAACCACAAAAAAGATGAATGGGGGCTGGGCGCAGTGGCTCACGCCTGTAATCCTAGCACTCTGGGAGGCCGAGGCGGGTGGATCACTCAAGGTCAGGAGTTCTAGACCAGCCTGAGCAAGAGCGAGACCCCGTCTCTACTAAAAAAATAGAAAGAAATGATCTGGACAACTAAAAATATATAGAAAAAATTAGCCGGGCATGATGACACATGCCTGTAGTCCCAGCTACTCGGGAGGCTGAGGCAGTAGGATCGCTCGAGCCCAGGAGTCTGAGGTTGCTGTGAGCTAGGCTGAAGCCATGGCACTCTAGCCAGGGCAACAGAGTGAGACTTTGTCTTGAAAAAAAAAAAAAAAAGATGAACGGAGACGTGGGGAAACTCACAGAATGCCATTAACCAGCTTTATCAAGAAATGATTTTGCAGGGTTCCTTTAGGCTGTAGCTGTACCACCTCGCTCCCCACTGGGGTGCCTGCTCACTACAAACAGCTTTTCCCTGTTTCTGCATTTAGAGCTTCCAGTCAAAAATCAAAGGTCAAAGAGTGATGTTTGGCCCCTTCTAGGAGGGCCTGAACAAAAAGTTCAAACAATCCATTCGTCCTTGATGAAATACTCCTTATATTCTATTCTTGTAATGTATATTTCTAGATTCCAACAATTTTATGAGAAACTATCACATTCTGACTATCATTGTTCAAGTCGAGTACAGACCTTGTGTTCTGTTGTGGGCTAATAGCTTTGTGCGAGGCAGTTAAGCAAAGCACCTCACTTTCACTGAGCTGGGGTATGTTGGGGGACCCCCAAGTACTTGATTTTAAGTAGTTCTTTTTTTCTTGGTGAACTTCTCTTGGTTTGCAAATCTGGGTGACTCCATAAATTTTTATATTCCTACAGCCTTCAGAATGGCCTTTAAACTCAGAATAAAGCAATGGGGAAGAATGCTTGTATTATTCTCTAAAAGTTTATGGGAAACAGAATACATTAATCCAATGGTCTTTTTAAAATTTAAAGAGGAATTGTCCTAAGCGAGGCGTGTGCTGGACAGTCTGCGAAGGGCTTACACTGTGGGAATGGGGTTTGATTTGGCATAAAGTGGGAGCTGCTTCAGATTCAGACAGGCAGGGTTGGGGCGGGGTCTGGATGGTTAAGCTCCTACTGGCCTCCCCTGGCCTCTCTGAAGCACAAGGTGGGGGTTCTCTTCAAGGCTCTCAAGATACAGTAATAGTAGCTTTATCATAGTCCTACAGTCTTGTTATTTGTATCTTATTTGCTCTATTAGAGCATAGATTCATTGAGAGCAAGAATTATATTATCTATTTGTTTTCTTGTTTATTTGTTTTTTTATTTTTCTGGCTTTGGGTACTACCTAGTGCAGTGCTTGGCTATTTGTTGTCTCAGTTTTTTTTTTTTTACTGTGTGCCCATTGTATGCCAAGCACTAAACGAAGGCAAAGAAGACACAGATAAAATGACATGTCGCATGCTTTCAAGGAACCCACAGTGTAGAGATGAACTTGAAGACCAACATGGGTTAAAGGGTTTTTGTTCTAAGCTTGATGGGAACACTAAGCAATCGGCAACCACAGCTGTGGAGGCACGAGGGAAGGCTTTGCTATATAGTATGGTGATCTTGACAAATGACAGGTGTATAGGAGGATCAACATATGCAAAAACATGGAGGGAGGAGAGAGTATGGAGCTATCATGATATCTATAAGGTTTAGAATTGCTGAAACGTAAACTGGGAAAGTGTTGTCCAACAGTTATAAAATCCAGCATACAGAGGACCATATACCATACTAAGAGATCTAGATTTCATTCTGTAGTACTTGGGAAGCCAAAGAATCATGAAATTAGGAGGGCATGGCCAGATTTATGTTGAGAATGATTGCTCTGGTGGCAAGAGAGGAAATCCACTGGGTGTGTGGGGCGGAGGGGAACTGGGAGAGGAGCAAAAGACCAATTAGGGGTTATTGCAGCAGTCACAGTTCAATGATAAAATATATTCCTAGTCTGCCAATCCATCCTGCATTTAAATTACATTTGTTTGGCACCTACTGTATGTGAGGAATTCCACATATATTTAAAAAAATTAATTCATATTTAAAGTCTATAAGATGAGGACTATACCCATTTTGGAATATAAAGAAAGTGAGGCTCAGAAATGTTGACACTATACAGACAATCTCACCGAGATTAAATGAGCTGTCCAAGGTCACACACATCCTAGGTGTTGGCTTTGGAATTCAAACTCAGTCTTACACCAACGCCTTTTATGCCACACCTGTGATATTTGCTGCAGTGAGAGGCAGAGTGATTTACTTGAAAGGAGAATAGACTAGGAATCAAGATATCTAGATTTCAAGTGTTGCTTGATGCCTCTCTTGTTTTATCACCTTGTGAGAGTCACTTAATTTCCATGGGCCTTACTTTCTGTATCCATAAAATGTTTGAATATGTTCCCTCGAGGTCTAATTTCATGACTCTGAATTGAGTTACATATATTTAGGATGATAATCCTTCCAGCAAGCTTGTTAGAGTGGGATGGAGTAGGAGAAGTGGAAAGGGAACTAAATTCACTCAGGAGCGAGATGGTGGAGGTGGCAGAGGAAATTTTTAAAATGTGCCAAATTTGGAAAATACTATGAAGAAAATATCCATAGATGTTAAGACTTGTTTCTTCAGCAAAAGAAAAATCACATTTCAAATTAATTCTGAAGTTGTGGGAAAAGGTGCATATCTGGTGAATATTTTATCAAAGAAGCCAACGAGGAGGGGTGCACTGGTCGAGAAAAGATTTGAAGGGTTTTTTTTGTTTTGTTTGCTTTTTTTTTTTTTTTTT
>NW_012141858.1:4600849-4605162 GCF_000956105.1 Propithecus coquereli
TATAATAAATAGCTTTCACCTCAAAGCCTCTTGGGGTCAAATTACCATATCATGCTAACTGTGCAAATTTTTAAATGAAATATTTCATGCAACAACATACCTCAGGGGAGACTTCTGTAATTCCAAACTGGGATAAACTTTGATGCAAAACATTGATATTAAGTGAACGCAGCACTTCCTCGGATGGCAGAGCATCGGAAATTCCTGTTTTTCGGTTTATGGGAGACACAAATAGTTCGATACTGTTCTTCTTTCCCTAGTAAAAGCAGATTATTTGTATGCGTTATAGACATTTTGAACAATTTCCTTTAGAAACATTAAAGAAAATCAGAATCCTAGAATTATAAATGGCATTTTGGAGATCACATTCATTAGTTTTTCTCTGGTAGACTTAATATTTCCAGTGCAACATCTAAAATTTTTAAGTGGCCTTCTTTCAATGAGTTGGCACGCCAAGAGTTATAATTTTATATTTCACTTTGTGCTGGTTTATTTTCCATTTGATACTGTAATTTTTTGAAATATATTGTTTAGATGTTCCTGAGTAGTTATGTTTAAAGAAGCATTTTAAAATTAAATGAATTAAATAAAACTTGCTGTAATAGTAAGTTTACAGATTAGATACCTCCACCCTCTCAATTTTTTTAATAATTTGTGTTAATGTGAAGGTTGGACAAGCTAAGGAAGGTGGTGCTAGGTGAGCTTTGAAATCCTTTCCCTGATTCTGTTCTGCACCTCAAATATGCCACACTTTTAAAATCTATCCTTTGGTAGAAATGCATAAGTTGTGTAGTGATATCATGATACTTTTCCTGTTAGTATCACCTTATTAGCTGAAATGGAGACAGAGGATTTCTTCCCATAAATAATAGGCTGATATGCTACATACCTAAACACATAAAACACCAGATAAAAATGACATTGTCGTTGATCATATTCTCTTTTACAACTTATACAATGCACTTGTAGAAGGAAATTGTTAGTTTTGTCTTTTTGACACATGGAGTTCTGCTGGAAAATTTTCTTTTAACACAATTTATCAGACTTTCAGCCAGGTACAAAATGGAGTGTCAATGTACTACTAGCAACCCAGAAAAAATGTTTCCATGTTTGCAGGGAACAATAGACAACGACTAAACACTGATGTGAAACATGTTTATAATAATTTAAATAGTTTATGACCTAATAACAATAGTAGGAACAGAGCACTTGTTTTGTGCTTGACATGCTGCTCTGTGCCTTAAATCTGCTATCTCATTTAATGCTCAAAACACCCCCCAGGAGACAGGTATTATGGTTATTTCTGTTTTACAAATGAAATGCAAGTGGTTTGCCCACAGTCACACAGCTGAAACTTGGCCATGCCGGAAATGGAGTACAGGTCCGTCTCCAAAACACATGCTCTTAGCTGTTAACTGCTGTGCTCTGCTGCCTCAGGCATTGTAACTCTACCTATTATTATAACTATGCTACTAACACTTATTATTATTTAACAATGCTACTAACATTCTCCATGGATATGCATATCCCTCCCTGGGTGTGTCAAATTCTTCATTCGTCCCCGCAAACAGCTATTATGCTCATTAAATCTATATGCATAAAAGGATATCTAAGATACATGTCTAAATAAGTTTATATTAAAAATTTACATCTAGATCCAAGACATTTATAACACCTAAATCTTCTCAACTTGAGCAAGGTGTGCTGTGGGTATAAGTAACCTACTTCACTCCCTCAGCATGTTAGGGAATGCTATATTTCCTCTTCTGTGGTACTGAGTTAAAATTTTTAAAAAACTTATTGAGTTCTAGAACATTGTTGTCTCACAAAATAACAGTTTTTATGGGGAATGAAACAACTCTGCCTCCAAACGCAGGAAAATGAAAAGAAACATAAACTTCAAATCAAAACAAAAACCGGATTCTCTCCATAGCTGGGAATGCAGAGGTTGATTTGGTGGAAGGCTCAGGTCCTGCAGGAGCACAGCAATTTAAGGCAGAGAGAATGTGCAGTGCTCGCCTGTATCCCATTGCAGTGGAAAGGAAGAACAATGTTAAAACTGTACAGTGATTCTGAAGTCCCTTTTCACATGTAACTTAGATGACCAGATTTTTACAAAGAGAAAATCATCTGATTTTTTTTTTTTCTTCTGCTCTCACACACCTCCAAGTGCAGATGGGAACATGTATTTGTATGACATCCGGGTTCCCAAACACTGTGGAGAGCAGTGAAAGAATGGATGTAGGTGATTGACAGGTTTAGAGTGGGCCCTGTACAACAGATCGTTTGGGTTTACCTCATCCCCACTCAGATACCCATCCTAGTTTTCTCTTGGCTTTTCTAGACTACCAGTTCTTGCATTCCGTCTGGGCTGCATTTCTCAAAGGTCAGTTCTTCTTTACTCTTTATTCAAAATCCTCTGCCTTGTGCATCAAATGTCCATCATTCTATGCACACACTTGAAGGGGTTTTAATAGATACTGTCTGGAAACAGTGTCTTCCCTAATACAGAAGGTGTCACTCTAATGGAGAATATTTTGGGAGTAGTATCAGGTTGGTAAGGCAAGTATCAGTATTTCGGGCCCCTTCATACCTATCAGAGTAGTTAGCCTTGAACTATGACAGAGTTGACAAGCTTTTCCTATAAAGGGCCAGATAGTAATGAGTTTAGGCTTTATGGGTCAAACAATCCCTTGTAACTCCTCCACTCTGCCATTGTAGCATAAAAGCAGCCATGGGCAGCGTGTAAATGAGTGGATGTGGCTTGTTCCATAAAACTTTACAAAAAAGTTTATCAGAAAAAGTAAATGCCAAATTTGGTTCACCAGCCATAGAACTGTAGAATGAACCCTCCAATGATAAAAAACACAGCTTGGATTTGGGGGTTATGAAACGTAGGCATCTTACAATGAGGCGATTGATGTGCACTTGCTGGGGTAAGAGTCCTAAGGCTGCAGCCACTCCTTGGCGGAATATCCGAAGCAAGGTTATGTTCAGCTTGTTTACATCCATTTGTAGTGTCTGGAAAACAAAGACAAAAAGAAATCCAAATTATAGTAAGTGTTTGCTTTGGGACATTCAGTTCTTGATTGATGATTGACCACAACAATTTCTGTGACTCTGGTAAATTCACACTCATGGCGCTTTATTTTATTTTTGATAGAAATAAAATGATAGAAACATTTTATGTGAAATTTTATTTTTATTTTTTTAATATTTAAAGACAGGGTCTCACTCTGTCACCGAGACAGGAGAGCAGTGATGTGATTATAGCTCACTTTTACCTCAAACTCCTGGGCTCAAGTGATCCTCCTGCTTCAACCTCCTGAGTAGTAGGGACTACAGGCTCCTGTCACCATGCCTGGCTAATTTTTTTACTTTTTGTAGAGACAGAGTTTTTCTGTGTTGCTCAGGCTGGTCTCAAACTCCTGACCTCAAGCAATCCTTCCACCTCGGTCTCTCAAAGTGCTGGCATTATAGCCGTTAGCCACTGTGCCTGGCCTTAAGTGAAATTTCAAATGGTATTAGTTAAAAAGATGGTGTATTATATGATAATGCAATTTGTCTAGTTGTAATAAAAAACACTAATGAATGGTCAATTCATAAAGAATTTCATTGAGATGTGCCTTGATTTATTTTGCTTTAGCTTAGGTCCAGATGACAGAATGGAATCTGTGGCCAAGCATATTCAGTTATCCATCTTTAATTTGTGTTCACACACAGTCACAGAGAGAAAGATGCTGTGTGAGTTCCATAAGGTCTGTCTTGGCAGTTTCTTTATATAGTAATCTGCTGCCAGTGCAAGGCAAAAGAATGAGGTGCGATACTGCATTTTCAATCTCTGGTGAAGAAGCCAGTCGTACTGATGAGTTGGTCTAACGTCAATGTTCCTTATTCAGTTGTTTGGGCAAATCTCTTAACTTTCAGGTTTGCTTTGGAAAAAAATCTAAATATTAAAAAATTCCTAATATACAAATCAAATTGTGACATTAGTAATACAGCCTTAATTTAAAACATGAGTACTATTACTACATTTAAGCCATGAAGTAAATTATCATGTATTTTAAAAAATACAATTATTTGAGATAGATACATGCAAGGTAAACCAAATCTTTATGCATTTCTTTTATTCTTATAATGCTTAATTCACTAATTTGACTATTCTAGGCTATCAAAAACTATTGGATGGCTGCAATATAACCTATTTGACAAAGCAAGGCATGCTTTTTTTCCTATTTTTTTAAAATTTTTAATTATTATAGGTACACAGTAGCTGTATATCTTTATAGTGTATATGTGATGTTTTGATACAG
>NW_012141858.1:4606022-4608577 GCF_000956105.1 Propithecus coquereli
AGGGGGCTGGAAGTGGACTCCTTGCAAAAAACTAAGATCCAGAAAAGGGCAGAACCATTGAAGAACTCTACCTAACAGCCCAACAATAGGCAAAAACTTGCTTCTGGGGAGGGGCAAAGAATTATGTTGGGGGTAGGTAGAAAAGCTGTGTCGATACCATCAGTGATACTTTTAATTTTTACTTTACCTTTTTTTCACTTTAAACAACAGAAATTTATTGTCTCACATTTCTAGAGTCTGGATCAAAGCATTAGCAAGACCATGCTCCCTCTTAAATCTGCCGGGAGTGTCCTTCCTTGCGTCTTCTAGCTTTTGGAGTTTGCCAGGAATTCTTGGTATTCCTTAGTTTGCAGATGTATCACTCCAGTCTTTGTATCTGTCATCCCATGGCTGCCTTCTCTCTGTGTCTTCATATCATCTTCTCTCTGTGAGAGTCTGTGTCCACATTTTCCCTTTTTATAAGGCCACCAGTTCTATTGGATTGAAAGCCCACCTTCCTTCACAATGACCTCATCTCAACTAATTATACCTCCAACAACCCTATTTCCAAACAAAGTCAAATTTTTTAGGTACTGGGAGGTTAGAACTTCAACATATGAATTTTGGGGGGACACAATTCAACCCATAACAAGGAGAAAGTCAGAATTCTGAGGAAAGAGATTGCTAACTTATAGCCAGAGAATTGACCAAAAACCCCAATAATTTTGCACATTCTCCTCTGTTTTCTTTCACGTTATGAGTCAATACAAATTAGAAGTTCAACTAGGTTGCCCAGTTATTCATCCCCGGTTGGAGAGCTGTTTGGGGGCTGGGGAGGTCCATCAAATGTGTATCCTATTAGGGAGGTGGTTGGCATGCGGGGCTTATTCTGGGTGAGGGCAGTGGTGAGGTGGGGGGGGAGCTGACAGAAGAGGTAGATGAATCCAGGCACAAGTCAAACAAGAACTTTCTGTTCCAGATTCACTTCCCAGCATGTCACAGAAAACAATTCCTACTGGACCTGGGGAAAGTGACTTCTTTAAATAGAATGTGACTTCTTCCAGAGAGTAATACTTTTTTATTAAATAAACATTGTCTAATGACATACAAATGTTTGCTATATTATTCTCTGTATTTTTCTATAGCCTAAAAATGTATCCAGTATATAAAAACATAGTTTAACACAGAAAGTAAGACTTGAGCTCAACCTTGAAGCACGAGTAGGACTTGGAAATGCAATGATGAGGAAAATAACATTATACTTTTAAGGACGATTTATGCATCCACCTGGAAAAACTAGGAGACTAGAAAAACTCAGCCCACCTGGTGGCTCTGAGAACTGGAAACTTCCTCTCATCCTGTGGCCTGCTTTCAGCTCTGCCAGCTGTAGAGCCTGCCATCAGAGATGGAACACAGTAAGAGACTCTGTCTACTCCTCCTCTTTTGAAAAACCAAAGATGGGTTCCTCAGTTCCCTCAAACACTGCTGAGGAACCACTGACTCTGGGCTCACCAGCAGTGTTTGTCAGGCAGGGTGAGCTGGCAGGCACTGCCTCTGATCTCCAGGGGCAGGATTTGGAACTGAGAGTCAAGGGGGTTGTGTGTACACTTGAGAATTCAATTCCCAGGGCCATGATTAACTTGAGGCTTGTAACTGTGGAAACAGTATTAAAGTCTCAGATTGAAATGGTAAATGGGAAGTGAAATGGGAACTCAAGATTTAAAAAAATCACTCAAAAAGGCCACTTTGCAAGAATGTAAAAGCTGTGCATTTGAAACAGAAATTTAGACTACTCAACTCCAGTGAAGAAGTGAGTTGAAGTAATTAGTTGAAATTGAAATCATCTGGTTCGTTGCATCAAAACATTTGAATAATTTTCCTCAGTTCTCTGCTTGCCTGTGAAAAGCTGGATTGAATCCATGGTGCATACATGGATTGCTGACTATTCCCCATAAAATAGTGATGCTAAAATACAGTACAAACAGAGATTTGAGGGCTTGATATGTGCCAGACATTACATATGAGTACAATTTGAGGGGGAAAAAAAGGATTCTAGACAAAATGAGAATTTTATTTCAGGCAAAACCTGTTAGGCCATGAGTTGGATTGGCAAATCATTTTTAGGAATAAAAGCCAAAGGTTCTCTGTTTATGTCTTTGAATTGAATAGAAAACCCTGACCTGTCAGAGACATGCTATACCTTCACCCCATCCCTTCTCATAACTCTCTGCATCTGTCTTCTGCTGTTACTTACAGACTGTGATTTTTATTTTCATATTTCATGTTCCCATCCTTCTCAGAATCTTACACCTGCTTCCCTCTACCTGAATGTTCCAATTACGCTTCAAACTCAGTATTACCCACGCTGCTCTTACCTTTCTCCCTCACCCCATCCACAACCAAATTTGCTTCTCTTCCTATATTTCATACAATGGGATAAAGTGTCATATTTGAGAGTCACCTTGACTCCTCTTTCCTTATTCTTCGCTCCACTTCACATCTATATCTCTGCATGCTGAACCCACTTCTCTTCATCTATATTCCCACTATCTTTTTAATAGTTCAGACCACCATCA
>NW_012141858.1:4608627-4610895 GCF_000956105.1 Propithecus coquereli
TCCATGAGATCAATGGTTTTTAATATTTAACTCCTACATATGAGTGTGAACATGTGAGATTTGTCTTTCTGTGCTTGGCTTATTTCACTTAACATAATGTTCTCCAGTTCCATCCATGTTGCAAAAAGGCAGGATTTCATTCTTTTTTGTGGCTATATAATATTCCGTTGTGTACATGTATCACAATTTCTTTATCCATTCATCCATTGATGGACACTTAGGTTGATTCCAAATCTTGGCTAGTGTGAATAGTGCTGCAATAAACGTGGGAGTGCAGATATCTGAATTCCCCTCCTCTGGATACAATGGGATTGCTGGTTCATATGGAGTTCTATCTGTAGTTTTTTGAGGAACCTCCATACTGTTCTCCATAGTGGTTGCACTAATTTACATTCCCACCAAGAGGTACGAGGGTTCGCCTTTCTCTACATGTGAGGCACACTTCTGACTAAGTACAGATAAAGAGATTGGCTTACAAGTGCAATCTATTATAGTGTAGGAACTCTTAGAGGGACTTCTCTCAGCTTGCTTTAAAAGGAGAATGATACTGCTTTGGGAATTCACAGTCTTGTTAGGAAATAATACCTCCTCTATTTTGTCCTTTAAGTTGGTACAAAATAAGTGACTGGAAACTAGTGCTGAATGCTACAGAAATCCGAGGGAGTCTGGGAGGTCAAAAGAGGTGTAATGGTTCCTAGTCATGATAGTGGGTCCAATTAAAGCCTGAGGCTGCATTTCTGCCTTAGGGCCTTCCCATGGAGGTGAGAGCCCTAGGGTTTGGTCATATTAGGGGGCTGGAAGTGGACTCCTTGCAAAAAACTAAGATCCAGAAAAGGGCAGAACCATTGAAGAACTCTACCTAACAGCCCAACAATAGGCAAAAACTTGCTTCTGGGGAGGGGCAAAGAATTATGTTGGGGGTAGGTAGAAAAGCTGTGTCGATACCATCAGTGATACTTTTAATTTTTACTTTACCTTTTTTTCACTTTAAACAACAGAAATTTATTGTCTCACATTTCTAGAGTCTGGATCAAAGCACTAGCAAGACCATGCTCCCTCTTAAATCTGCCGGGAGTGTCCTTCCTTGCGTCTTCTAGCTTTTGGAGTTTGCCAGGAATTCTTGGTATTCCTTAGTTTGCAGATGTATCACTCCAGTCTTTGTATCTGTCATCCCATGGCTGCCTTCTCTCTGTGTCTTCATATCATCTTCTCTCTGTGAGAGTCTGTGTCCACATTTTCCCTTTTTATAAGGCCACCAGTTCTATTGGATTGAAAGCCCACCTTCCTTCACAATGACCTCATCTCAACTAATTATACCTCCAACAACCCTATTTCCAAACAAAGTCAAATTTTTTAGGTACTGGGAGGTTAGAACTTCAACATATGAATTTTGGGGGGACACAATTCAACCCATAACAAGGAGAAAGTCAGAATTCTGAGGAAAGAGATTGCTAACTTATAGCCAGAGAATTGACCAAAAACCCCAATAATTTTGCACATTCTCCTCTGTTTTCTTTCACGTTATGAGTCAATACAAATTAGAAGTTCAACTAGGTTGCCCAGTTATTCATCCCCGGTTGGAGAGCTGTTTGGGGGCTGGGGAGGTCCATCAAATGTGTATCCTATTAGGGAGGTGGTTGGCATGCGGGGCTTATTCTGGGTGAGGGCAGTGGTGAGGTGGGGGGGGAGCTGACAGAAGAGGTAGATGAATCCAGGCACAAGTCAAACAAGAACTTTCTGTTCCAGATTCACTTCCCAGCATGTCACAGAAAACAATTCCTACTGGACCTGGGGAAAGTGACTTCTTTAAATAGAATGTGACTTCTTCCAGAGAGTAATACTTTTTTATTAAATAAACATTGTCTAATGACATACAAATGTTTGCTATATTATTCTCTGTATTTTTCTATAGCCTAAAAATGTATCCAGTATATAAAAACATAGTTTAACACAGAAAGTAAGACTTGAGCTCAACCTTGAAGCACGAGTAGGACTTGGAAATGCAATGATGAGGAAAATAACATTATACTTTTAAGGACGATTTATGCATCCACCTGGAAAAACTAGGAGACTAGAAAAACTCAGCCCACCTGGTGGCTCTGAGAACTGGAAACTTCCTCTCATCCTGTGGCCTGCTTTCAGCTCTGCCAGCTGTAGAGCCTGCCATCAGAGATGGAACACAGTAAGAGACTCTGTCTACTCCTCCTCTTTTGAAAAACCAAAGATGGGTTCCTCAGTTCCCTCAAACACTGCTGAGGAACCACTGAC
>NW_012141858.1:4621052-4635888 GCF_000956105.1 Propithecus coquereli
TACCTTAAACGATAAATAACAACTTGGCTCGATATGAAACTCTTGATTCAAGCTTTATTTTTATTTTTTGTCTTTGAACTTTGCTGCTATTTTCTAATGCCTTCTGGCATTGAAAGTTGCTGTGAAAAATACCTGGCCTGAGGCTATACTGTCTTGTAGATAATTTGCTTTTTCTGCTTGAAATCTCATAGGAGTCTTTCTCTTCAAATTTATAAAACTTCACCAGGATATTTCCCTGGGTTGATAGTTCCTGTTACGTGGCATATCCTTGAAGCCTACAGATTCCAGACTCCATTGCAGAAATATTCTCCCTAACTATGCATTTGAATGATTTTACTTCTAAATATTTTGGCCTCATCTTCAAAGACACTATTTATGCAATTACATATGCTTTGTCTTTCTCTCTCACCACATTATTTTATGTACTCAGATTCTCTAACCACTTGTATGTCTTTATTCAGCTAAATAAATATTACATTTTCTCTGGTCTATATCCTTATATGTTTTCAGCAGAATCTGTTTTACTTGTCTTATTTTTAATGTGGTTTTGATTTCTCCAATTTGTTTTTATTATTATCTTCATTTATCTTCTGAATTCTGCTAGCTTATTCTTTGCGATTGCCCTAGACAAGATACGGACTCTCCCAATTGTGTCAGACAGGAAGTGACACGAAACTTTTGTTTATAGTTTCTTGGTTTTTCACACCCATTTTTAAATCTTTTTTTTTTCCCCAGAGTTCAGCTTCTCTTTTTCTCTCTTAAAATCCTCCGATGACTCTCTATTCTGTTTAGATTTAAATTCCATTATGTGGGCCTATAAGGCCCTACTTTATCTGGCTGCTATTGGGTGTGAACCTCATCTTATATTCCTCCTTGAAGCCACTCTCCTTTTTCCAGTTCCTCAAACAAACTCTGCTCATTTTTACCTATGGCCTTGACATTTGCCTGCCTGCTGCTTGGAGAGCTGTTGGACAGTGTGGTCTGATGGCTCTCTCGGGCCTTTCACAGCTTTGTTTACAGGCGTCTGAGAGCCCTTCCTAGCCTGACCACTCCCTATCACATCACCCGATTTTATTTTCCTTATAGCATTGATCACTATCTGACAGTTCCTGATGTACTTATTTGCTAACTGTATAATCTCTCTTTACTAAAATGTGGGCACCACTGATGTAAGACCTTGTCAGTCTGGTTCTCTGCTATCTCCCCAGGACCTGGAACAGGGCCTGGCACATAGTGGGTATTTAATAAATCTTTGTGAAATGAAGGAACATGTGAATCATCATAATCAACAATGTGTAGTTACTCAGTGAAAGACACTGAATTACATGGTAAGTTTAGAAAGGGTTACAAACCCAAGGCTCTGCTCTTGAAGAGGTTGTATTCAGTTAAGCAGTTCAGCTGTAATACCTAATCATTTAAAAAATTAAAAAAATTGATTTAGCACAATTGTATTTGATTTGTAATTAACATCTCTGATATGCTGACTACTATACCATTTAAGAGGGGAAAAAAATCAGAAGTTGGTCTCATCAACTTTTTGAAGCCTGCTTCTAATAGGCAAAATCTATACAAGTTTTCTGAGTTGTATGCTATAGTGGGTATAAATTAAACTCAAACTTACCCAGTATTAGTACCCATTTCTTGTTAATTTGAGAGTTTTAAAACTTATCTAACTACAAAAATTAGATAATGCTTATGACAGAAGATTTAGAAAATATAATGAATTAGAAAAAAGAAATAAATATTATTCATAATAATTTATCCCATCACCCTGAGATAAGATTGTAGTATTTTTAGTGTTAGATTTTTTCTGATACATAGGTTGTATCATATGATATATGTATGCATTATATGACTATATTACATAAACCCACGTATAGCATACAAATATTTATTTATTTTGATCTGATGCTATGGCAATCACATTTCTATGGCTCTCCTCTGTCCGTGATTTTAGGAGGAAATGCTTATTCTGCAGTCTTAATGTTTTATTCTATGTGGTGGCAGCTATAACTCAGCAATATTCCTGGATTCTTCCCCTTCTCAGTCTCTCCAAGGGAGGGGAAGCAACTTGAATAATTGGTACATTTGGAATGAGATACTGGGGTATGTGTAGCTCTGTGCTTTTCTTTTGGGGTCTGCCTTCCTGTAAAGACCATATAATCTGTTCTACTCTTTGTAAGTGGTAAAGTAAGTCAGAAAGGCTCTGTCTCTGTAGGCAGGAGAAGGTAGCGTTGACCATTGCTGCCTGGGATTGTGAGGAACTCTTCCCAGGAAGGAGAAGCAGTCATAGAGGAATACTCTTATTGTCATGCTCCAGAGTCACATTTCTGGCAGCTCTATCAGCAATGGAACTGAAATTTTGATTTCCACAGGCCTGTTATCTCTCTCTTTCTCAGGCAAGGGGGAGAGAGGTGTTATTTCTTGGTTAACTCAAGCACCAACACATGGCACCATGAAGTCACACACAAAAAAGGGATCTACAGCTTTACAACTTTTCTTGTTAGTTGGCCTTGATTTCAGCACAGACATCTACAGAGATAGAAGGGTCCGAGGAAAATCGAGGTAAATGGTGTTATAGAAGTTGGGAGTAGAGAGGTTCCAAAAGAGATTTATCAATAGAGCCAGATGCCACTGGAGGTTAAAAAAATGTGAAGCACGGAAAGAAGCAAGAAAAGGCTGTTGGATGTGTTGATGAGGAAGTAATTGGAGGCCTTCAAATAGTGATTCTGAAAATGAGATTCACGGTCCACTGGAAGGCCAAGTAGATTTTCATTGGAACTCACATGAAAGTACATGTTCATTGTGTAGTAATATGGGTGCATCAAGTACAACTGCAGACCTTTTTTTATGCCAAATGGTCATTGAATGAGTTTTTAAGAGTTGGTACAATGTGGTATTAACAAACTAAAATTAGCATGCTATTAGTATATATTGACACTTTTAAATGGTGAAGGAATGAGGCATAATGAAGAAATAGGCAGAATATCAAGACCACTTTTTGCTCAGAACAAAAGGATAAAGGTAGGATGGTAAACAGAAAACCTTTTTCCCCAGATCATAAGAACTTTGACCTTTATACCACAGCAACAGGTCACAGATGACTTCATCTTTCTTCTTAAGATCCCTACATTAGTGAGGAGCTACCCTTTTAAACACATGAAATAACAATACTAGAGTTTTGGTACCAGTAATATTTTGAGACATTTTGAAAACAATTGCAATACAAACTTAATGAGTTTCTCATAAACTTACTTTGTTATTGTCATGGGCTACTAGATCACTCGATCAGCCAATTAATCAAAACAATTCACGAAGGAGCTAAATGTATATTAGTAGTGAGTGAGAAAAGATACATGAATTTCTTGTTTAGAAAGGGTAAGACCTTGTGGACAAGGATGATATCCATGAGCTACTTGAATTTTGTGCTCACACATTTAAAAGCTTTTGCCTATTTTGTTTTCTAAATTGCTAGGGAGACTGAGCACAACTTAAAATATTAAATAACTACGTTTGTATGTTTGGAAGTTACAGATACATGATCAAATACCAAATAAGAGACTTTGCCACGTTATCAAATAATAGTTAAGAGCATGGGTTAGTAAGGTAGACTTAGATTCAAGCCTGGCATGAGTGGCCTTGGTCAAATTATTAACTCTCTCTGAGCTTCAGTTTCTTCGTCTGTCAAATGGGAGTGATAACTGCATCCCTTTCGTAGTCTTTATGTGAGAACTACATGAGCCACTAGATATAAAAGGGCTAGAACTGGCAGATCAAAAGTTCTCAGTAAACTTTGTCTTATGTGTTTACTACACATCGATGTGGAAAACAATTTAATGACCTGCTTCTCTGGATATTCAGCACAAGGGGAAATGGAGTAGCAACTTTGTTGATGAAATGAAGGTCTTGAACTTATTTACGGGAACAGTAGTAACATCAAGACACTAAGAAGTGGCCTGATTGGATCTGCAGTGTTGATATTTACTGATTATGCTCGTCCAGTAGCTTCAGCCAAAAGTCAGTCAGGAAATCTAGACCTCAGGAAAAAGCAATGATCAAAATAATTTGGTTTTGCTAAAATGCTGTTTTGGGGGCAAATATGTATTTGAGGTTGAAGGTCAAAACAGCACATTTTAAGAAGGGTATTTTGATTTCAGAATCTCTTCTTCTGTTCACTCTCCATCCTGCTCCTTTAAACAATGGCTACTGTGAACATGCAGCCTAAATTCTAAGTTGTACAGAATATAGCTGTTGAATTCAATCCACATTCATCCTCCTTTTCTACCAATATAAATTAAATATTAATACTGAAATGGAGCCACATTTAGTGCTTTAGATTAGAATTCCTTCTCCTACTCATTTGAAAAGCTTTTTATAACCTAGTTTTTTCCCATTTCATTAATCTCTGTCCTCTATTTTAATATTACCTCTTAATTAGTGTCCCCTTTCACATCCCCTAATAACATTCTTGTGAAAAGACCTTTTCTTTCACCTGAGAAGACTTCTCATATTTAGCAATTAAATGAAGAACTTTTGCACATTGTTCTGAAAACTTTAAATTCTGTATAATTTATAGTAAGCCCTCATCCTTATAAAAAGCTATTTTTAAAAATCATGAAATGGTGAAGGTCTTGACTTTTCGTAGTACAAATTCAGTAGAGGAGATAAAGATTCCATAAAATATAAAATAATACTCTATATACTTTTATGATACTACTATATCTACACTTTATGATTTTGCATCCATTTATACTTATATAAATATTTTTATAAAAGTTATAGACACATCTATGGATGAAAAAGAAGAAAACAGAGTTTAATACAAAGTTCTTTAGAGACAGGAGAAAAATCACGATTTAACCACAAACAGGTATTATCCTGGGTACAGTAAACAAATATAATAGCAAGCTCCTTGCTTTTAAAAGAGTTTTTGAGTCTTATTATTGTATGTTCAAGTCAACAGAAATTTCTACGTTCACCTCCCCTGATTATGTTTTCTATCTTTTACTGAATGTTATTTTTTCTCTGTTTTTCTTGCTCCTTGTGTTCTTTTCAGCCTCCCCTGAGTCGTTTACTACCCCTCCCCTCCCTTCAGTATTTCTCATGGTGGAGACAGAACGCAGCAGCCAAAGCTTGAGTTGAAAATGGCTGGAGTTGGGGCCAGGCAGACACCCTGGATAGACCAAAGCTCCACAGTCAGGCAAATGTTGCCTGAAAAAAAATGAGGTCAGACAAATTCAGGTCTCTACATCCAGTCTCCTCAAAATGACAGAACTCTAATCAGCAGAGCCGTGACTGCTCCCATTCATGGAGATTTTTTGAAAGGACAGAGGAGGCTTCTCACTATAGTGTTCAATCAAAATTGAGACCAAATTAACTTCAAAGTGGCATTTAGGGATGCTTGGAAATAGATGTCCAAGGGCAAAATAACAATCTTTCAACCACCCCCCCACCCCAACTCCTTTGCTTTCTAGTCATAAACTGATATTGTCCCAAGCCATCAAAAATACAAATGCCATTTTTCAAGAAATGAAGAAATAAACAATCCTTACATGTCCTTGGTACTTTATTACAGATGTGGTAAAATAGGGAGATGGCTACCTTCTATTCTTACGTGCTTATATTCAATAAACAGGAATACATTCTTCTGGGACTTTCAACTGATCACAGGCAAAAGCTTGAGCCATGAAGGGACAGGGAGATCATATAAGCTCCGAAATACCAGTCCAGTCACAAGGGTGGTTTGGAGTCTAATGCTCCATGGAAGGATGTAAATTTACTTTCATTTTGATTCCTTCCATGAAGCAGTTTATGTTTCACTTCAATGACTGTGATAGGATTTTGGTCTTTACCCTTCTGATGAACTACAGAATTCACCAAGACACATGGTAAGATGAAATGAGGTTTATTGACATGTGCTTTCGAGATGCAAATATAAACTCTATGATTTAATGTCCTTTCAACTTTTATTCTTGGTAATTTTGCTTTTTCTATCACAGTGGAAATTAACAATTTTGTGCATAACTAAAAATGAATAAAGATGGAGTATGGAATAAGTTTTAGTCAGTGTTCTTGTGATCCTTTCATCTATAGAAGGATATGGCGAAATAATAAAATGCATATAATTTTCCACAATGCGTTATTTTTGTGATTAGCACCTTGAGAACCATCTCATTTCTAGAAAAGAAAGATTCTGAGTGACGCTGTCTGCAGCATAACTTTAATGCACAGTGTGACTGTGCCAATTTCATCCTATCATTCCTCCCAATTCCCAGAGTAAGATTCTTTTTTTTTTTTTTCCTTTTAGCATGATTGGAGTCATGATATTTATTAGGATTGCTCTATCTCTGGTCTAATTATTTAAATGGTTAGATAGAAGTGCATGTATTGATCAGAAAAACAAAGGAGACTATATATAGTTTATTCTTCCTGCTACAGCTAAATATAGAAATGGCTAATTTCATACAACACAATTCAGCATCAGTTATCAACTGAGTAATTCACAATAGCAATTTAAAAAAATAAATTTAGGACTGTGGAAGCTGTAGGGGAAGATATTTTGGTGTGTAAGATTAAGAAGCCACGTCTTCTTTAAAGCTTTAATTTCTATTAAATGCAAGATTTAAGCAGGTTAGTCCTACATAAAAAGTATATATGCACTAGATATTAAGAGAAAATCACTAAAAGCTTTTCTTACTCTTTAGTCTAAAATCTTGCTGCAAAACACTAAGTGCTGCTTTGAAATTGTTGCCAAACCATAATTTGGCATTATTATCTGCTCATGTCTCATGTCAGAAACGTACTAAAAAAAAAAAAAAAATCTGGCAGCCCTGTATTTTGTGGGAAATAGAGCTTGACTTCTTGAATCAAATGATTTATTTGGGGCATCTTGATGACTGTTTTCTGCAATATTGAATCAGACAGGAAGTTAATCCAATTTTATTATTAAGATGGATGTAAACACCAGATGTGTTATTCTTTGACATTGTTATTCATCATCAAAGACCACAGATAAAATAAAAATTATCTATAACTATGTACCAACACTAGAACCACTATATTATTTTTAAACATCCAAACTAAATTCTTATTTTTAATCTCTTTATGCCCAGAACGTCATGCAATGCCTAGAACACAGGGGAAACTAAATACATAGTTTTTGAAATAAACTTAAGTGAAGTAAACATTTTGTGAGGTTTTTTCACCTGAGGGTAGCACTTTATATATAGATGAACTAATAAATTCATACATAATTTTTTGGTGAAAGCCATAATTTTTATGAAAACAGTCACAGTTTAATAATAAGGTTCTTGGTTTACTGAAGGAAAACAACAAATCCGAGTTCCCCAGCTGGGAATTAGGCCAGGGATGTCTCATATTACTAACTTGCATTCACTGGTCCCCACATCCGATTATAATGGAAGATACTGACTAGTCTTTTAGTGAAGTCTGTATGCAAATGCAGGGTCCCCAAGATGCTGCTATTATAAAAACATCTAGGTTTAGTGAATTAGCTCACTGTAACCTCTCAATTTTCTTTTCTAGTTATAAATGCAAGCAATCATCTTTTCTCCAATGTAAGTGTGAGAGCTATACTGAACAAGGCAGAGATCAATATCTTTCATGAAACTTTTGAATTCTGTTCAAGTGGATGGATTTGTAATTCTACTCTCTTTAGGATGCTTATGAATTTTACAAGAAACTCCTTATGATAGCGGTAGGGTCTTTACTGTTAAGATACATTGAATAATTGCATAGTGTTTTCTTTGAGTTTCAGACTTTGAGGCTAAAGAAATTTTCCCTAAATTTCACAAAGGTTCTCTGCTGACTCATTTATATACATGCATATAAACAGTTGCAGACATAAATCTCAATATTTACCCTCCTAACCTCACAACGTTATACAAGAGGACCCTCTACTTTACCCAGCACGAAAGATTCTCTTACCTGTTTGGAAATCGACGGGATGTTGTGATGAATTCGACTTCCATTTGTACTCCTCTGTGTGTTATTTCCTCCCCATAGCAGGCTGGACTAATCATAAAGCTTTCTAAGCTTGTGTGCAGATGAAGCCTCGTTTAGTCATCTGGAGGTTACTGCCTGGTATTATTTCTAGAGACATCGCTGATCCCAGGTCTACTGTAACAGCCTGCTCTTTCCCCAGAGATACCCCAGGTGCTCGCTATTACGACAGTTTACTAGAATTGAAATTCATGGGGATTTTTTTTTCACAGTAATTAGTAAAACCATAAGATGAGAACTTTATGAGCTGAGGACAAGGTGTGTTGCATGAGGGATTTTTTTTCTTCCTGGTTTAAAAAAAATTAAACATTCACAAGCTATTTTCATAATAAATATAAAATTCTTCTAAAAGTTCCACTATTTTCACCAAAATTTTCCTACTTGGTGCTAGGGTCTTTACAGATATCTCATTTTAACACTCACCATGACTAGAAAGCATGGATTGTTGTTAATTGTTTATTGATGGGGAAATTAAGGTGACTTAAGTGAAGCCCAAATAATGAATCCAGGATTCAAATACAGGTTGGTCTGATTCTAAAACTGATGATTTTTTTTTTCACTACACCATATGCACACTGTTATGATTTAACACAGAGGGATTTCAGATAAATGTTGTAATTATTATTATTAGAGAAATATTTGGTCTAAAAAATAGGAGGCAAAGAACATAATTAAGACATTATCTCTTGTCTTTAAGGAGCTAACAGTCTGTTCAGAAAAAGGGTAGTTGAATACTTTAGGGATTCCATGAACTGTCGCCTCAAGTTATAGGCATAACTCTAGCAAGGTTGCAATAAAAACTTAATCATTTATACATTACTGGTGGCATGGTCAATTGATTTTTTAAAGCAGTAGAGTACTGTCAAGAAAACGTTCATGATCTTTGATCTAGTAATTCCTCACCTGCAAATTTATCTTAAGGAAATGATTTCAATGCATAAAAAATAAATAAGCACAAAGATTTTCTTTGCCACATTATAGTAAAAAACAGAAGCAATTTAAATGAGCTTAAATTAAACCAGTAGTAAAAAGGATGAGTAAATTATGGTATATCAATGGGAGGGAGGCAAGTGCTGTCCTAATCCTCCCTTTCCTGACTCATTTGCTTATCTTTTCTATTCAATCTTGCTAATCTGCTTTAAAATGTGCTACAGTATTTCTCATATTAAAACAAAAGCCAAACAAACCAAAAGACCTATTCATCCACGATTCTTTTTTGTTACTCTCCTTTCAAGCAAAAGGTCTCAAAAGAGTTGTCTGTATTCATTGTTTCCAATTCCTCTTTCCTCCTCCCCTTCTCCCTGTGGTGTCGAACTGAACCTAGATTGCTACATCAAGAGGTCAATCCTTAATCTTCATCTTGTCCGCCTATCAGCAGCCTTTAGCACAAATGATTGCTTCCTCCTCCCTGACCCTCTCTCCTCATGAGGCTCCCAGGATGTCACACTTTCTTAGTTTGCTTCTTGTTGGCCGTTCCTTTGCTCATTCCTCCTCATCTTCCTGACTTCTATACCTTGGACAGCTCAGTGCTCAATTCACAGTCTCTTCCTCTCAACTACAGCCTCAAGTTAACTAGGACCTCTCCCTCAGAACTCAAGACTTGTATATGCGGCTGTACACTTGACATACTCCCTGAGTTAACTAACTTGGTCTCATCCACAGAACTCCTGATTCCTACCCTGCCCACTTCTACCCCAAATCTGTTTCTCCTTCAATGCTCTTCCTTTCCAAAACAGGCAGCTTAACTGTTCCACCTGCTCAGGTTAAAAAACCAGCCATCGTTCTTGCCTCCCTTCTTTCTCTCATGTCCCATGGTTGGTGTATCTAGTCAGCTCTACCTTGAATAACATTCAGAACAATACCACTTCTCGCCATCTCCACCACTACTGCCCTACTCCCCATTATTATGGGCCATGCTGACAGAGTCCTGATTGGTCTCCTTGCTTCCACCCTGCTCCCTATGGTTTATTTTCTGCATAAAGCTGAAGTGATTTTTTTAAACCACAAATTGGATCATGTCAGTACTTTCCTAAAAACCCTCTGAAGGTTTCTAACTCATTCAGAATAAAATTAGAATCTGACATGGCCTTACATGATCTAATAGCACCCCCCCATCTTTTACCACTCTCCCCCCTTATTTCATTCCTTTCATTCTGGTCTCCTTGCTGCTCTTCAAACACAACCAAGCTCTTTCCAGCCGTTTCCTTATTAGAAACTCTCTCCCTGAGATACCTGCAGGGCTCACTCCCTCACTTCATTTAGGTCTCTACTGAAACACTATCTTTTCAGAGTTGCCTTCCCTCACCAGACTATTGTAGAATACCACCTGTCACTGTCTGCCTCCTCACCCTGCTTTGTTATTTTTTTCTTAGCACTTTTCATCATTGATGTGTTATACTTGTTCCTACTAGAAGCAATGCTTTAAAAGAGGGAGGATTTGACTGGTTTGTTTATTGATGATCCACAGAGTCTAAACAATGCTTAGCTTATGGCAGAAGCTCAATAAATATCTTTTGAATGAATGAATAAAGCAGATCCATAATTTAATGTTAGGTGAAATAAGCATAATGCAAAGTTATTTGTATACTTTCATTGTAACTATATAAATATATTAAAGTTTATAATGTACAATGCTTTCATAAGATAAGAAATCATTAAAATAGTTGTGGGTAATGGAATTTGAATAAAATGTTATTTTGTTGAGCTAATTTCAAAGATTTTTAGAATACAAAATTACCATGTCTATCTGGAAAATGATTGCAGTTGACAGTTACAGAGAATGCAGTTGCTGTTTTTGAGAAATGACTAGCTTCAACCATATATCTCAGAGGAAAATAACCACAGTGATTTCAGAGTTAATACCACTCCCCTACATTTGAACATCATCTCCCATTTCATTCGGAAAAGCACATCAGTTAAGTGCAATGATTCAGAGTCAGACCGTCTGGGTCTGAATCATAGCTCTTCCACTTCATAGCTGAATGAACTGAAGCTAGTTACTTAACCTGTTACAAGGCCAGTTTCTTCATCTGAAAGAGAAAATAGTAATCTACCTACCTCAGAGGGTTGTGAAAGGGATTAATTGAGATAAACTTTCTAAGTTGTGTAGGGTGTTGCCTGAAACCTAATATGCACTCAGTAAATGTTAACATTCAATAATTTTGTTATTATTAAGCTGAGCAGAAATTTCCCTTCATTTTACAGATAAGAAAACTGAAATTCAAAACAGTTAAATGACAACCAATAAATGGCAGAACTAGACCTTCTTACCCCAACCCAAATTCAATTTTTCTACCATGTCATGTGGCCATTCTGCAGGAGAAAAGCAAAGTCTAGACCCATTCTGCTTAGTATGGAAAAGGATGCTTTGTCTCTTGGTGAGCTTTTCTGTCATATCTCTTATCTAGATCATAATTTATTGCCAATAGGAGCATCACATAAGTGATGTAAATTTCAAACTTATATCATGCAATTAGTCTATTTAAAAATATAGACAATAATATGTAATTATTTTTAAGATAATTCAAGACCTTTAAGTTTTAAATACTTTTAAAATTCTCATATTGGGCACAGATATTAAGAACAATACTGGATTTTATATACCTATTGACTTCTATTAGAGGAGAGGTTTTCAAAATGTTTATAGAAAATGCATATTATGAAAAAACTAAGCATGGATTTCATTTTTTTTTTTTTTTTTGCATCAAAGTAAGCTCATACTTGCTATAACATTCCTGAACAGGATCTAGTTTGAGGTGTAAGAAGTATAAGACGTCAGTTTGGAAAAAGACCCTCTCAGAGCAATGTGAATTCTGCTAAAAATGAAGCAAGAGACAACATCAAATTTATGGTGAAGCTTGGGTGGAAGAATGATAAAATAATTGATAACTTATAAAAAATTTATTGGGACAATGAACCGCCCCAAATCAGCAGTTTACAAATGGATAACTCATTTTCAGAAGGGACAAGATAATGTTGAAGATGAAGCCTACAGCAGCAAACCATTCACATCAATTTGCGAGGAAAAAAATTCATCTTGTTTGTGCCCTAATTGAAGAAGGACAATGATTAGCAGCAGAAACAATAGCCAACACCATAGACCTCTCAATTGGTTCAATATACACAATTCTGACTAAAAAATTAAAGTTGAGCAAACTTTCCACTAGATGGGTGCCAACATCATTGCACCCAGACCAGCTGCAAATGAAAGCAGAGCTGTCAATGGAAATTTTAAACAAGTGGGATCAAGACCTGAAGCATTTCTTTGAAGAACTGTAACCAGCAGATGAAACATGGCTCTACCAGTATGATCCTGAAGACAAAGCACAATCAAGGCAATGGCTACCAAGAGGTGGAAGTGGTCCAATCAACACGAAAGTGGACCAGTTAAGAGCAAAGGTCATATGGCAACAGTTTTTTAGGATGCTCAAAGCATTTTGCTTGTTGACTTTCTGGACGGCCAAAGAACAAAAACATCTGCTTATTAAGAGAGTGTTTTGAGAAATTTAGTACAAGTTTTAGTAGAAAAATGCCTGGGAAAGTTTCACCAGAAAGTTCTTTTCTACTACTACAATGATCCTGCTTATTCCTCTCATCAAATGGGCAATTTTACAAGAGTTTTGATGGAAAATCATTAGGTTTTCTCCTTATGGTACTGATTTGTCTTCTTCTGACTTCTTTTTGTTTCCTAATCTTAAAAAATCTTTAAAGGGCACCCATTTTTCTTCAGTTAATAATGTAAAAAAGACTGTATTGACATGGTTAAATTCCTGGGACACTGAATCCTTTAGGGATGGACTAAATGACTTACAGAAGTGTCACTTACAAAAGTGTCTTGAACCTGATGAGCTTATTATATTGAGAAAGTTTATATGTTTTATTTTTATCTTTTAATCCATTTTTCCATGAGCTTTTTGAAATCCCCTAGTATATCACAAGCTAATTGTATCTCCTTACTAATGAACTATTTGGCAATATTTGAAGAAATGAGGGAGAAGAAGGTGGTTAGTTCAGCCAGATATGTTGTCTCTAGAATACCTCATAGGCACCAGATGGGGATTCTGGAATCATACATGAAATTTTTAAAATCTACATGTAATCACATTTTTAAAAAGTCTTCTGTAAAATATGTTTGTTGGGAAACTTACTTGCCAAAAATGTAGACCTAATGTGAAAATGACCATTGCTTGAAATAATGGTGTGTTCACCTGGGGATTTAGGAAAATCTGGAATAACCAGAAGATTTATCAGCTAGAAACAACCATGTGTCTATTTACATGAGTGACTAAGGAACTTCCTGGGAAGGAATCTGTCCTAAGAGGGGCGGGGGCTGGGTCTCAAAAGAGGGATTTAAGAATAATGGACTACAGTGAAATGGAAGAGGAGGGAAGA
The DNA here is from genome assembly GCF_000956105.1 of Propithecus coquereli. Lineage (NCBI taxonomy): Eukaryota > Metazoa > Chordata > Mammalia > Primates > Indriidae > Propithecus > Propithecus coquereli. The sequence goes on from NW_012141858.1 coordinate 4,634,466, forward strand.
GGAATATAGGACAAGGCTTGTGCCAGAACTCTAGAGAAATGGAGACTGAAATAAAAACAATAAACAAAACCAAAAAAACTGACATCATTTTGGGTACATCTATAACCAAGGAACACACACAAATGGAGGAAGAGAAGCAGGAGAGAAATCCCCTTCCTTTGGTACTATACAGTGCAGAGCTTCAGCTTGGGGGTTCAGATAGCTAATCAGCACACACAGGTCCTCAGTGATGAGACACAGGGCCTTGAACCTCAGCAGCAATCAGAGAACAGTGTCCTTGGTGCCAATTTCAATGATATCTGCATCATTCCTGGAAACCTGAACACAGCCACAGGCAGATATTATTACTGCCAACAGCTATGGAAATTTCCTAGGCACAAGAGACTCCATAGCAGGATACCCAGAGAGTAAGGGCAGGAAACTTTACTCCTGTATATGTCATGCAAAGCTAAAAGAACCACTCTTACAAGAGACAGTCGATGCCTTCTAGGAATTCCTATCAAATATCAGGATGGGAGAATCAAGGAGGGCTAGAGATGTGGTGATAGTTGATCTGTAGGGGTATGGGGAGGCAGATGACAGGGATTGCCAATAGTCTCTGTTATAATGCAAGTCTTATTACCGTGCTGGTACAGCTAAGGCAGTACAGATTTCTTTTGACTTTTGGGATTCCACATACTCTAACATGCTATTCTCTTTGTCATTTTTTTCAACGGGCTCATTATTTCTCATCATTCAGGTCTCAATTTAAATGACCTTTTCTCAGGGTCTCTTCTGTTACACCCTCAATTTAAATTGAATTAAATCTCCTATTCCCTAAGCTGAAATTCTTTCTAAATATGATGACTATTGTAAAGTATTCCTTGAAGTCTCAAGAAAGTTCAAGAAAATAGGATGTTGGAATAGCTTCAGAACAGAATAACAAGAGATGAGATCAATTTTTGATGGTTTTCTAATAAGCTACAAATGAAAAATTCACAGCAACTCTAGAATAAGATAAAATAAATCCTCATCCATTGCATGTGTGAGAATAAATTCTCATGTTTGTTATTAATTCATTAGGATTCTTCCAAGCATATTATTTTTCAACTTTATATTACCATGTGATAAAAATATAGCTTCATCATTTATTATTAATACACTCCATTAGGGTATATATAAGTATCATTTCTGTTTGTATTGCAGTTAAACTAGAGAAATACACAAGTACCTAAAAATGTATTAGTCCCTTTACTGCAAAGGCAGTGACAAAGTTTCTTGATTTATTACCATTGGTAGAATTATCCTTGACATAAGTAGTAAAAATCTTAAATATGTCTGGTTATCAAATGCATATTATTTGATGTGCATACTTTATAGTGCTTGATTTTTGAGTGCTACTGACTGTCATGTATTTTGAGGAAGGCAATTAATTACTAGACAA
>NW_012141858.1:4638778-4639775 GCF_000956105.1 Propithecus coquereli
TAGCTCACTGCAACCTCAAACTCCTGGGTTCAAGCGATTCTCCTGCTTCAGCCTCCTGAGTAGCTGGGACTACAGGCATGTGACACCATGTCTAGCTAATTCTTCTATTTTTGTAGAGACTAGGGTCTTGCTCTTGCTCAGGTTGGTCTCCAATTCCTGGCCTCAAGTGATCCTCCCACCTCAGCCTGCAGAGTTCTAAGAGTACACACATGAGCCACTACACTCAGCCTGTATTCTATATTTGTAAAGCCCATTATTATGGTTAATTTTGCATCAATGGGGCTGGACCACAGGGCACCCAAATATTTTGTTAAACATTATTCTGGGCATGTCTGTGAGGGTGTTTCTGGATGAGATTAACATTTGAATTGGAAGACTAAGTAAAGCAGATTGCTCTTCCCAATGTGGATGGGCCCTTTCTAATCTCTTGAAGAGTTTAATAGAATAAAAAGGATGACCCTTCTTAAGAAAAGAATTCACTTTCTCTGCCTATCTTCCAGCTGGGATATGGGTTTTCTCCTACCTTTGGACTTGGACTCAGACTGGAACTTACACCATTGTCTGTCTTGGTTCTCAGGCCTTCAGACACCAACTGAAGCTTATGTCATGGGCTCTCGTGATTTTCAGGCCTCTGGACTTGGACTGGAACTATACCATTGGGTCTCCTGGATCTTAGTTTGCTGACTACAGATCTGGGAACTTCTCAATTGCCATAACCACATGAGCCAATTCCTTATAACAAATCTATTTATCTATCTATCCATCTACCTATCAGTCGTCTCTGTATATCCTATTGGTTCTATTTCTCTGGAGAACCCAAACTAATGTATCCATCTAATAATACTGACAATCCATGATAAATAGATTTTCCAAAGATATTATGATTGAACTCTTCTTTCTTTCACATCTTCCTTGGACTTTTAGGAAGTTTTGGCTTTCATTTTATGGATATGAGGGTAAAAACAGATGGTGTGGGGGTGTAGAAGAGTAGATTATG
>NW_012141858.1:4643850-4645120 GCF_000956105.1 Propithecus coquereli
AAGATAGCAATTAATATTTTATATATCTCTCCCAGGCTTATTTTGTCACATACAAACAAGATATTATAGATTCTTTTTATCTTTAATTTTTTTTTACAGAAATAGGCTTATATTCTCTGTGATGTTATCCTTTTGTTTTCACTTAATATACAATGTCATTTTTAAGCCAAAAGTATATTGTAAAAATATTTTAAAATTTACTTAATTAATCCTTATTGATGGACATTTAGGCTGTTTCCATTTTATCCCATATTATTGTTTTTGCACTTGTGGTATTACTCCTAGAATTTACAGAATTAAAATTAATAGGTCAAAATCTATGACTTTTGATGGACTTTTGATAATTTTGCCAAGTTGCCCTTCAGGGAGGCCATAAAATATGAATTTCCACCAGCAGCTTATTAGTGTGTAACTGGCTGCCTTTTAATGGGGTAATGATTTCCTGTGTTTGAGATAAGCCCATTTGTTTATACTGCCACCCCGTGTCAACCATTGCTTTGTTTCCTAGAGCCACGAAATACTGAAATCAATCAATTTGGTCATTCGTGTATTTGTTCTTCAAACAGTAAGCATTAACTATGATAGGCTAAGATACAAATATGAATAAGATAAAGTCTTTTCTCTCAAATACATTATCTAAATTTGATAAGCAGCATCAACTAATCTGAGACACTGGCTTAAAGAATTTACTGGGGTTATGTAATTTAATTCTCACAACAACTAAATGTGATGGATAACATTATTGCTCCCATCACATAGATGAGGAAATTGAGGTGCATTGCCCAACATCACAAAGCTTATAAGTGGTAGAGTTGGGATTTAAACTGTGGTAGTTTGAGTCCAGAGCCTATGCTCTTAACCACAAGGCAACACTTTCTAAAATATTTAAATAAATTATTCTACCATTTAAAAAAATGTAGTACAATAGTGTGTGTGGGCCCTGGCCAGAAACAGAATGTGGAATATAATTATGCCAAAGCAAAAAGTTCTTTATATGGTAATATATAGACCCTGAAGTTCTGATGTAGTCTCTCCCCTGGCCAAGTGGTATAAAAGGCGTTGAACCTGTAGCTCTGGCCTTCTCATATCTGGTAGGTTTCTTACCCCTACAGGCTTGAGTTGACCAACCAACTACAGATGTGTCTTTAGAAGGGAATAGGGAGACACTGATAAACAGACTTATCATATGAGAGAAATTAAAATTATTTATTTATAATCTTAGTTGAGTTTTCTGTTTCTTGCTGCTGAATGCATTCCTAATGAATGTAAG
>NW_012141858.1:4645170-4645831 GCF_000956105.1 Propithecus coquereli
TTGTAGGTACTTACATAACAAGAGAGAAAACTCATTGCTACCCATTTGACTCAGGGTGGTGTGTCATCCCTTGTGGTGGGCGTGCCTTGTGCCTATGTCATCTGCTAGAGATGTTCTTGGGATGAAAGCAACCAGCCTGAGGGGGAAGGTCATGATGAATGCATAGGATGGGGAGAACAGCCACCTTGGTCAGTTTTGTTGTCTGCCCAGTGACACCCAGGCCCTGGTGCACCCTTCTCTCCTCCCAGAGAGTCCGGCTATCTTAATGGGACAGCTTACTAGAGGGGAGTTGACTTGCTAAGTTGCTGTCTCCCAGATTGAAATTTCTACTGCTGGAAATGAACAGCAGTGAAGTATGGCTGCTGGCAGGTGGCAGGCTCTTGGAATGAAGGGAGATGGCCTGGCTTTTTCTCTGTAGTTCATAGCGTTTGAGTGGTGCCCTCAAGACACAAAAACAAACAGTGGGATGGATTTAACCTTCAGGCTATAGTTTGACAACTCTTGCTTTAGATGAAATGTTGCTCTGGTTCCACCTAACAAAGCTTAATGCAAGTCTCAAAAGAATCAAACTGATTTTAAGTAATTTAACTACTTGGAAACTTAACAAAGTAACTTAACAAAGCTCAAAATATTGAAAAGCATAAAAATATATAGCAAAATA
>NW_012141858.1:4645881-4648002 GCF_000956105.1 Propithecus coquereli
GCCCTGGTGAGAAATGTACCTAGTATTTTAAATGACAATGGAAATCTCAGTGTCATGCATATTTCTTTTTCCTTAACAAAATAGCATAATTCTGTGTCTGTCTTTCTCAGAAAGACAATAGCTCTATGATCTAATTAGCTTTAAGACCTTATATGTAAGAAAAGCAAACCTAATTGAAATGTGCTATGGCAAGTCCATGACTGCACATCTTGTCAGCATTAACTAGGATTTGATTTAACTGATTATTCTACCAAAGGGTAATGCATATTAGTTAATGTGCAGTGAATCATCTAACAAAAAGTCAGTGTGCCCTCAGGTATCATTGTGATTTCTCAGTGACAGTGAGGACAGTGGGATGTAGATGCACTATAATAAAGTGAAAAGAGTATTTTCTGCACAAATGTTAGATGCTTACATTTGATGGACACAACTACAGCTTCCCAACCAATGCAAAATTGGCAAGGAGAGGCACTGTTCTGAAATAATAATTTCATGGGACATTATTATGAACTGACAGGTGCCTACAAAATATGACATTCTCATCTCCATTTTATGTGGATTTTATGTCAGAAGCTCAGTAAACATGCTCCCAAATGTGAAATTCTTTAGGCAGCTTTAAAAGCAAAACTAAGACAGACATGATATTCATTGTCTGGATGATTAAATAGGTTACAGTATGCATTTTAGAATATATTTCTGTGGTTTTCTTTGAGAAAAAAACTGCCTGCAAAATGTTCACAAGCTAAAGCTGTAGATGTTAAAATAAGTGCTTCTAACTGAACACCACCATTAGGTAGAGGCTGGTCTCCATGCAAAACATAGCAAAAATCTTAGACTACCAACCCAGGCAATTCCAGTCTCCAGGCCACTTTCATTGTATATTGCCAGATACCTGAAACAAACGTAGGTTGTGCTGGCTGTTTATGATTATTATATCAATACCAGCATTAATGGAACCCTTTGCATGTATTAGTTCACTGAATTCTCCCAACACCCCCACGCAGTTGGTTCCATTACCACGTCCACTTGCCAATGAAGAAGCTACAGATAAGATAGAGAGGTCAGTGACTTGCCCAAGATCAAAAACTGTGAGCAGTGGGCACAAGGCCCAACTCGACTACTAGAGCATTATCCATTATATCCTCCTGGAAAGACTTCACCAGATTCTAAAGCAGCAAATAAAGCAAAATTCTAATGATTTCATTTAGCATTGACTGATATTTATAATAAGATTTTCGTTTGTTTATGACATCCTATTTTAGCGTTTTGTCTTACTTTACTTCATTCAAGAGCTCCTTACAAGATACATTGCTCAATTGTTATGGATTATCAAAGTGATCTCTCTGTCTTTCTGCTGTGTTTTGAGGGCAATTTAAAATTCTGCTTTTTTCTCCACCAGTTGACCTTTATTGGTCACTTTTCTTCTATTTTTCTCCCTAATTAGAGAAGCCACAACATCACAGAGGTGTTAGATTAGAAGAGTTAGACCACAGTTCTATAAGATGTTGTTCTAAATACCAATATAATTGCACAAGAGGCACTGGCAGTAGAGCAGACAGAGGAAGCACCCCAGTAATGCATGAAGTATTATCATGGGCACCCACGTGACCCCCAAAAGGGCAAGCTTCAGAAACGCAGCAAATGTAAATTGTTCCAGAACATGAGAGCTTTCATGAAACATTAACACTGATTTACTATCCCAGGTGGACTACTTGCGAAAGTGCTTTGGAGAGGGGAGAAAGATAAATCCATATGCCCACTCCATTGAATCCCTCAAGGAATAGGTTTATTTTCTGCCATGTGATCACCTCTAATAATATTGCAGCACTTTTAGAAAGGATGGATATGATTTCCCTAACCCACATTTCCCATCTGAGAAGCTGCAATAACAATTAACTATTAATGACAAGAAGAAAATAAGCTTTCTTTTCCCTTGGCAATCTGTCACACTGAACTCGGTAGCTTGAGAAGCAGTTCAGTGTGTTTATCTGTCAAAAGGATATTATCTTAGAGGTAAGAAAAGCACGCTCTTCAGAAAAGTGCCCTCCTTATGGATAAACCTACAGCTAAATAATTCTTACATTATTATTGCAGATACATTTCCATTTTCATAAATCATAG
>NW_012141858.1:4648052-4649400 GCF_000956105.1 Propithecus coquereli
AATGCATTTTTACCATATCTTATGAAAGTAAATTTTTGATTTGGGGTCATGTTAAAATTTTGTCACTGAAGCAGTTGCTGTCCTCTATGTGCCAAAGAGAATGGTCATGACAAATTGCTGTATTGTGCCCATAATCCCTGGTGCATTCCTGCTAATTTCAACACTTCAACACCTCCTCCTGGCCACTGGTGTCCAGGGGCCTACTCTGGCCATAAGGAGTAGCACCTGCAGATCACAGAGACAAGACTTGTGGGGCAATAAGTGAAAGAGGCATTCTTTGAGGTTGTCAATACCAAGTTCAGATGTCCAGAGTTGGATATTAAATCTAAACGGAAAGGCCAAGAAGCAGTAGTATGTAAATTCAAGTAGATAGAGGCCAATGAATACTTCATAAACATGTGAAGGCTTGGAATTTGTGATAAGAAGATGAGTGGAAGATTTCACTGCACAGGTAGTCATTGTGGTGGCTTTCCATATAGTTCCTATGGGATTCTACTATGGGAATTCTGGGCTCACACCAAGAAGAGAATAATGTCCATGGCAAAATAGAACCAAATCAGGCAGAAGTAAAATAAGGAAAATAAAATGTCTGAGGAAAGATTCTCTACTTTTTCCTTATCACCTATCAGAAGGCAGATCAGTTTCTTTTTTTCTAAATGCAGTTAGGTGATTTCTACATATTTGATAAGGAAACAGAATTGACAATCATTGTCAAGAACTATTGGCCATCTTCTTGACTACTGCTAAGGTGTGCACACGTGTGCTTCTGTGCGTATGTGCATGGATGTGTATGCAGATGCACACACTTGTGTGTGCTTGTGTGCTCACATGCATGGCAGGGACTAGGATGAGAGGTATAGAAGGCACGAAATGTAGGAGGCACTCACTCCAGGGAAGTGCAAGCCTTTGGCATTTTTTGGTTTTAGAAATGGGATCAGAATCAGACGGTCAATTTGAATGATCCGAGAGTGAGTGCCTCTCCTGTTTCATGTGGTCCTGGCTCTGTGTGTGTGTGTGTTTTAACTCAAAATTTGGGTCTTTAATTCTTGTATGCTCTTTATAGTCAGGTTGGTTAGCTGCTATTTCTTTTAGCATTTGAAGATCCCTGATGCTAGCTAATTATATAAGAAGTAAACTTACCCAGTACCCATATCCATATGGCTCAATACAATTTAAGAAAGTTTGCCCAAGGCCACACAAGAAGTTAATGACAGAAATGGAACTAGAATCAGTCTGCTTTCTGGTTCCTGGTTTCCACCACACCACACACTGTCTTCACATACCAAGACGGAGTGCTGACAGCCCGGATGAACGTGTGAACATGCTGCAAACCATGGGTCATTGCACT
>NW_012141858.1:4659320-4663543 GCF_000956105.1 Propithecus coquereli
GTAGGAATATATGCAAATACAAAAATGAAAGCACATTCCTCAAGAAAAATGACCTTTAAACAGGTCTATATTCTATAATAGTTACCATCATAAAAAATACCCTGGAATAGATAATAAAGCATAAAATAGTCCAGCCTTAAAGATTAGTATGCTTTCTGTTTCTTGTCCTATACACTGAGCTGAGGTCCCCTTTCCACTCTGCTCCAGGGGGCCCCGGTGACTCTGCTGCAGCCTTTGTTGCCCTGTGACCTGCAGGTACTGGGAGATCCATAGGAAGGATACTGGGACACCCCGAAAGCTGAGAAGTGGTGAATAAACAGCCTTGGGAAGTGTGTGTTTCCTTTTGATTTCATCTACCTTTTGGACCCTGAGGCCCTTCTGCCTACAGGTGTGATGGTAGCAGATGAAGGGGTTGTGCCTTGAAATTCATATTCTCAAGATGCGTCTGTGATTTGTCCAGATAATCTCCCTTGAGAAGGCATCCTAGAGAAGGAGGAGGAAGAGGAATAAATGGCTGGTTCTCAGGATTAAAAAAATGCACATTTAAAGAAGATGGGACAAGATGGTGGACCAGAGACACCAGCTGCCAGATCGTCTCAGAAAGAAGGAAAAGTTGTAGATGAAAAAGAACAGAACAAAACAAACAAACAAACATAGACTGGGTGTAATTCTGAGGGGAAAATGCTGGAACCTATCAGAGATTCCAGGGGAAGAAGTTGCAGAGCAGAACAAGAAGGAGCAAAATATAAGCAGAGATCAACCCCCAAGAGGCTTGGAGTCCAGCGAGAAGGGTTGGTGGAGCAGTTTGTTTCTCCTTCCTGACATCTCTGGCAGTCAGTGGGCTCCTGAGCTGCTAGAGAGCCCTTCCACCCTCACAAGCCCCAAATATGCTGCTGTCAGTGAACTGGGAGCTTCTTAAGGACAAAGCATCAGACCACCAGTGCCCGTGGGGTCACTTCCCATCACTGCAGACCTGGTGTGGAGACAGTAGGTGCCATATTGCTTCTCCACCTACCATGCTCCTTTGTCCTCCCCAAGGGGCTTCAGACCCTCAGTTTTCATCTTGCTCATTCCCACACAAACATTTCCCAACTCTGGCCTAGATTGTGGGAGCCACAGGGGGCTGGTGGGTCCCAGGGGATCTGCGTGACTCCAGACCCTGGATGTTGTGGGTGGGCTGCCTTCTGGAGAAAGGAGCAGAGATAATCAGAGTGCTAGCTTTACCCCATTCAGACTCTTTTCTTCCTTTTCCCTTCCCCACCCCTGGCTGCCAAGAGAGATAATTGAGCTGAGACTCTCAGGAGCTTCTGCTTTCCCTCTGTTAGTGCATCCACCACACTAGGGCTTCCACTGAAAGTGGAGCTTAAAGCTTTCCCCTTAAAGACCTGCAGTGGATTAAGGGGTGCTCAGACTGAGCTCCCTGCTCCTTGGCCCTCCCCAGTGCTGCTTGCCTGGTTGCTCCATCAGAGCACGGCACACCCTGAAGCAGAGGGACATTAAACATGCTTGAGCACCCCATAGGCAACTCGGGACAAGCACGCTTCTCCCTGGCAAGGTCAGGGACTGATCTTTGGGAACCCAGGGACAGGCCTGCAGGACAGATCCTGTACTCTCCAACCTTGATTGTGTTGTTCGGGGGCACAAAGGGAAGATTTGTGAACTAACCTCAGAAGGTGAGGGAGCCCATGTGGGCAGAACTGAAAAGAGAGTGCAGCATGGGTCCCAGCTGAAGTGCACTTGTGGGAGAGCTCAGCTAGTTTGAGCTCCTGCCTGCTGGCAGATGCTGGAGGGAAACCATGGAGAAGGGGAGTGGGAGTAGAAAAGTGAAACTCACTCCTGAAAGCCGGATTGTGAATCTCAGATGGCCTCTCCTCCACAAGCAGATTTTCTGGCTGGGTGGGGCCCCTTAAGCCCCTCTCTGGTAGCCTGGGAGTGGACCTTTGACCCCCTGCTGAGATAGCTACCTTACCAGCTTTTGTGGAGCCTGAGGGCAGGCTAGTCTGACACAACCCCACCTAGCCTCACTCCCCCACCTGCCTCTGCTCTGGTAAAGAATAAGGACCCACCTGGCAGTTTCAGGGCCTCACCCACCACCTGGGGCATGTGAGTGCTTCTCCTAAGGTTCTAGAGCCAGTCACAGGTATCCAAAACAACACAGTATCCTGTTCCTTCTGACAAGTGCCACCTAATGTTGGAGAGGTCAATTTTCACAACCCCTTACAGCATTTACTGACTCAATCATATGGGGTGTGGTTGATTCTTACCCACAAGCACCAACTGCTGTCTCAGAGATTAAACTGGGTGTGCCAGTATAATTCACACTGTTAAGAAGGCCACAGGGCTGGGGAAAGAAAGGATTTCAAAGACCTCCATCCTTCCTCATCAAAGAGAGAGAGGAAATCTGCCCACACAGATAGCTCACCACTGCTACATCCTACAAACAACTAACAACTGAGAAAACCACCAAACTAAGGGTATCTGTCACCAAGACATCCATCCAGAACCTAGATTGCCACCAAAGCATCCACAAACAAAGCTATTATTCTTACCCAACATATGCTGCAGACATAACCTTCTGAGTGAGGGGGGTAAAAGAAGCCCCATCTAAACAAAAGCAAATCCAAAAATAAGTGACAGCTGCTCCAGATGAGAAGCAATCAGTGAAAGAACTCTGGAAGTATGAAAAATCAGAGCAAAAGGACACTCCCAAAAGGGAACCACAGCTCCCTAGCAACAGATACCAATGAAAATGAAGATATCAAAATGACAGATAAAAAATTCCAAACATGGATTGTAAGGAAGCTCAATGAAATCCAAGAGAAAATGGAAAACCAACTCAAAGAAACTGGAAAAATAATTCTGAAAAATCAATGAAAAATTCCCTAAAGAGATCGACATATTAAAAAAAAAAACAAATAGAACTGGAAATGAAAAATTCATTTCAGGAAATACAGAACACAATGGAAAGTTTTAAGAATATACTAGACCAGGCAGAAGAAAAAAATCTCAGAGCTTGAAGAAAACTCTTTTGAATTAACTCAATCAGTCAAAAATAAAGAATAGAGAATTAAGATGAATGAACAAAGCCATCAAGAAAGGTAGGATTACATAAAATGGATAAATATAAGAATCATGGGCATTCCTGAGGGTGAAGAAGAAAATTCACAAAGGCTGGAAAACCTATTTGAAGTAATAATTAAGGACAAATTTCCTGATCTTGCTAGAGATTTAGACATCCAGGTACAAGAAGCTCAACAGACACCTGGGAGATTCATTGCAAAGAGGCAATAACCAGACCAGTCAAAGTCAACATGAAAGAGGAACTCCTGCAAGCCATGAGGTGAAAACATCAAGTAACTTATAAAGGAAAACACATCAGGTAACTGCATACTTCTCAATTGAGACATTATAAGCCAGAAGGGATTGGGGCCCCAATTTTATTCTTCTTAAACAGAAAAACTGCCAGCCTACAATTTTATATCCTGCAAAACTCAGTTTCATATATGAAAGAAAAATAAAGACTTTTCCAGACAGGCAAACACTGAGAGAATTTGTCAAGACCAGACCTGCCCTGACAGAAATACTCAGAACTGCATTATGCATGAATCAGTATGATAGACACTGACTAATGTAAAATCACATAAAAGCTAAAGCTCAGTGCTCATGTAAAGCAATAACACAAGAGGTAAAACAAAGCAATAAGGTACTACCCAACAGGATGAACAGAGCAGCATCCCACATGTCAATTCTATTAATCAAAGTAAATGGTCTGAATGCCCCACTCAAGAGATACAGACTGGCTGAATGGCTCAAAAAAATGCAACCCCTGTATCTACTGTCTCCAGGAAACACATCTAAACCACAAGGACTCATACAGACTCAAGGTGAAGGGATGGAAAAAAATATCCCATGCAAACGGAAACCGATAGAAAGCAGGTGTAGCCATTCTCATATCAGATAAAATTCACTTTAAATCAACAATAGTAAAGAAAGACAAAGATGGTCATTATATAATGGTAAAGGGAGCAATTCAACAAGAAGATATAATTATCCTAAATATTTATTCACCTAACACAGGAGCATCCAGATTCAAAGAGCAAACCCTACTAGATCTAAGCAAAGAAATAACCAGCAGCATCATAATTGCCAGGGACTTCAACACCCCACTGACAGAATTGGACAGATCATTCACGCAGAAAATAAATAAACACTGGACTTACATG
>NW_012141858.1:4665657-4666915 GCF_000956105.1 Propithecus coquereli
TTTGAATATTAGGTAATAGTATTGTATCAATGTTATTTTCCTGATTTTAAAAATTGTTCTATGATTATGAAAGAGAATGTTCTTATTCTTAGGAACAATATATGCTGAACTATTTAGAGACAAACAGTCATAATGTCTGAAATGTATTTTCAAATGACTCAAAAAATTTTAAATATATTTAAAATCAATATCTACAGCTTAACCTGTGATAATTATCTGATCAACAGTTAACCATTAGGCACCACTCTATTAATTTGGTCCACAGTGGTGCTCAATAGGCTGAGAAGAGACTGATAGTGATTCCAAAGGAAATGCCAGTTCAAAACGACCATTTCAAAGAACACCAGGCTGTCGTTCAGACAATGCTGTAGCCCCTAAGAAAGAAGATGTGCATATTTCAAGAGATATATTTATCAATAAAAGGTATACTTGATACAGACACACACACGTGTTTAGCTTAATGTGTCACTCACTTTGATCCAAACCATTTATAGCTCTCTGAAATTATCAGGTTTTTTTAGTTTATGTCTTTATTACGTTTCTCCTCTCCACTAGAGTGTGAATTTGAGGGACAGAACACACACATGCATGCACACACAGATATGTATCTTTACCTCTATTTTCTATGGATGCATCTATCTATCTATCATCTATCTATGACCTCTTTATCGAGAAAGAGAGGAGAGGGAGAGGGAAGGGCAGCTGATAACACCAACGTACCAGGTCATTAAATATGAAATGTTCGATTTTGAATCAAAAGTGCAGTTTATTATATCTCAAACAAGAAGCAGTACAATCAAACAAAGTATGTGTCTAAACTGTTGAGACAGTTTTGCCATCTTAACAGTAGCTTATTTATGTTAGCAGCGAAGAAACCTGGACAGCAAGTGTCAATGAAATCACCAAAGGCATTTTCTACAACTTGTTGAGAATCGAATATTTTTCCTTGCAAGAAGTGGTCCAAAGCCTGGAAGAAGTGGTAGTCAGTTGGTACAAGGTCTGGTTAATAGTATGGATGACAGAGTTTCCAAGTCCAGCCTCTGTGGTTTGAGCAGCGTTGTTTGTGCAATACATGGCTGAGGGATGTCTTGCAAGAGGATTGGCCTGTCTCTACTGACCAATTTTGCCTGCTTAATCAGAAGCATCCTCATCATTTCGTTCAATTGGTTGCAGTAGACATCTGCTGTAATTGATTGACCAGGTTTCATGAAGTTGTAGTGGATACTACCAGCGCTAGACCACCAAACAGACACCATTA
>NW_012141858.1:4667905-4717929 GCF_000956105.1 Propithecus coquereli
CTATTGTTCTGGGACACAGTGATGCTCAATATGCTGAGGAAAGACTGAGAGTGATTCCTTACACTGACTCTGTTCTTCACCAAACTTCAGATAGGCTCCTCTGAGCTCTGTTTTCAACCAGGCCTTGTCCGTGGGCCCTGTCTTTGCCCTACCAAGATGAGTTTTAGCAAGAACCCTGTTAAGTCAGTTTGGAGAGAATCCCAGCCTTGGTGTCTGATCACCCTCAGTATCTGATCAGGTTCCTCATTCTTCACCGCTGATGTATGAGTCTTTAGCCTGCTTTCAACAAGAATCCTGTTCTTTTAGCAAGAATTACCCTCCTCCACATTGATGTCTCCTCTTAGTAATTTTCTATCCACTGCTCCCCCCACCTTCTCATTGGCTATAAGTCCTCAGCTGTCCTTGCTGTATTCACAATTGAGCACAATCTTTTCCCCCTTTCGTGGTAGTCTTGACACTTACTCCATTAGTCCTGAATGAAGTCTTCCTTATTGTTTTAACAAAGTGTCAGAATAATTTTTTCTTTAACACTCCAAAGTAAATGCTAGTTCAAAAATATTAAGAAAAATATGAGACTGTTATCCATACAGGACTATATCTTCCAAGAAAGGCGATGTCTTAATACAGCTTTCAAGAGATGCATTTGTCGGGAGGAGGAGGGGATGGGTATATGCACACCTAATGGGTGTTGTGTGCACCATCTGGGGGATGGACACGCTTGAAGCTCTGATCGGGTGGGGCAAAGGCAATATATGTAACCTAAACATTTGTACCTCCGTAATATGCTGAAATAAAAAAAAAAACAAAAGACAGAGATCCAGAAATAAAACAGCTAGTTTAAAAGGAAAAAAAAAAAAAGATGCATTTGTCAACATTGCCCATATAAATGCAGAATATGTTGAAAGCGATCACTCCTTTTACTCCCTTGACCTCATGCAGGAATAAGTTTTGTGTGCTTGAGAACTGGCAGAAAGGCTAGTGGAGCTGGAGCTTATTCTGTGAAGGGGAGACTAGTAAGGGAAAACTCTATATATTTATTATGTGAGGGAAGTATTTGTGGACTTGTCTGATTTCTGTGGTTAATATGTAGAATTTCAAATACTGATAGAGAAATTAATCATAACATTCCAGGAAGCTTTCACTTATATAATAAACATTTAATGAGCCTCACGGTATATAAGGCATGGTGCTGGGCATGCAGGAAATCCAAAGGAAAGACTGTATTGAACAGGTGACACTGACCAAACCTGAAGAACAGAGAACACAGAAAGTGGCATAAAACTTGAACAATCTTGAATTGTCAATTGGAATCCATACAAGTGAGTGGTAATGACAGCAAGGGTTTCCCTAGAAAATGGATTAGGTTTGCAAAACATACAAAAAAGAGAGTTATGTTTTTCTGCATCATAGAAACAAACAATTTGTACTGCCAGGAGGAAGACAAGTGGAAATTAATGCCAGAACCCAGGTTTAATTTTTCTCTCAAATTAAAAAAAAGAAATTTTAATGTTCATGAAAAACATGTGTCATGCCCTATTGAGGCTGAGCCAATTATTCATTTCTTCATCATTTCATGTCTCTGGTATCAGACACATGGTGCGGAAGCAGCCAAGGGCAAAGAGAGAGGTGCCAGGATTCTGCATGCAATTAGATGGCAAGCTGCAGAGCCTCTTTCCTCCCAGCTCACATTTACAAAAATAACTCCGCCCACCTTCCAGACAGGATCTGAATGAGTGCAGAGGAAGGAAATTACATGACTCCATCCATCAATACCAAGGCAGAGTTGCCAATAAATGCATCCAAAAGAAAGCATTTTAAAATGTTCTTTTGGCCTTTAGAAAATTGCCACTGTGGAAAAAGACACTGACTTCACATGACCGTAATTGACTGAAATGTCCTCTCATCTCTTAATTTATTGATTGATTAGAGCATAATGCTAATAAAATTAAGGTCAGAGGGCTGGAATCTTCTTTAGACCAATTTTGTGGTGTATTTTTTTTATCTTTCAGTAGAACTCCTTTCTCCTAAAGCCTAATTTAAAAAATCAAGTAAAAACAAATATTTTGGGGCTTACCTCTTTTTCCTCTAAGGTTCCTCCCTTTGCCTTCTCCCCGGCAACACAAAGCACACACACATGTGCACACATACAGAATTTGTTTTTTATTATTTATTTTTGAAATAAGATGGCTGGTACTATAGGATTACTCAGAGGTTTAAGACCATCTTTCTTTTTTTTTCTTTTTTTGAGACAGAGTCTTACTCTGTTGCCCAGGCTAGAGTGCTGTGGTGTCAGCTAGCTCACAGCAACCTCAAACTCCCAGGCTCAAGCAATCCTCCTGCCTCAGCCTTCCGAGTAGCTGGGACTACAGGCATGAGCCATCACACTCGGCTAATTTTTTCTATATATTTTTAGTTGTCCAGCTAATTTCTTTCTATTTTTAGTAGAGACAGGGTCTCGCTCTTGCTCAGGCTGGACTTGAACTCCTGACCTCAAGCTATCCTCCTGTCTCTGCCTCCCAGAGTGGTAGGATTACAGGTGTGAGCCACCGTGCTCGGCCTAAGACCATCTTTCAATTAAGCTGGAAAGAGAATGGAACAGAAGAGGATGATCAAAGAAATCATGGTAAGTTACTGAAAAACATTTTAAAATTGACCCAGAGGCAGGGCAGAGTTGTGACAGAAACATCCACTATCTGGAAACCAGACACTGCTGTCAAGTTACACTGAAGCATCCAGCCTAGCTGACCATTGTTATCTCATAGAAAGTAGAGAAAGTGGTTAGCAGAAAAACTGCCCTGGACCTAATTCTGAACCGTGGCAGAATTATCAACTCTTTCCTCTATATTCCCACAGTGCCCTATATTTATTTTATGTTATATATATATATATCTGTGTGTGTGTATATATATATGTGTGTATATATATATATTTTTTTAACATCCTGCACTTATTCCATCTGCCTCCTAACTCTCTCTGCTTAGCTTGGAGCTCCATCTCCCTCCCTTCAGTTCCCATAGTGTGGGGCAGTGTGGGTGAAGGCTGGGTTCTCCAGGACAGAACAAAGGGCTAACCTTAGCTTAAGGGGTTGGGAGCTGCCTGCCAGGGGCCGTACCCTTGTCCTGGAGAGGTGGGATCACACTGAGGTCTCAGAGGTTGGAAGAAAACACCAGCAGCGGTTGAGAGAGGGCCAGTGAGGGCAGGACTAGGTGGACAGGGGCTGCTCCTGCTGTGTTGTGAGCTGGGTGTGGTATTCAGCCCATGGGTTCTAGTTGAGCTGTCTTGAGGGCCATATTGATGGGTGGTAGGGCTCTGTGGAGGGGCAGATAGTGATGGCAACACAGCAGTGAGGGGAGGACAAGGGAAGGGCATCAGATGGGGCTCCTCTCAGCCTGTGAGGAGAAACTCCTCCTTCCTTGACAGGCACTCACAGAACAGGTGGTATTGGTACACTGCTCTGGACCAGAGCTTCCAGCCTTAGACACACTTCCTCTGGGAAGTAGCCCTGGGATAGGTGCCCCTCTTCTGTGTCCTGGTAGCATCCCCTGCTTAGTCCTGACACAGAATTCAACACCCTGCATTGTAATTATCTGATTATGAGCCCCTTGAGGTAGGGGCTGCATTGTATTCACTCTGTGTCCCCAAGGCCTGGCATATAGTAGCCACTCAACAAATGCTTTTTCAATTGAAGGAATACATAATTTTGAGCATGATAACCCCCTTAAATGTTTGAAAAAAATGTAAGAGATAATTATACAATAAACTTTTGTATCTCCATTGAGAAACCACGGTGGCTAAAAGCTACAATGAGGGGTATTAAATAAAATTGTATTTGATTGTCTCAAAAGAGCGTTAACACACATGTGAAAATATTATCCTATCTATGTTTGAGCATGGATTACATACAATGCTTGGTTTCCAAAAGGATCAGCGTTCCCATGGGTGTCCCTGATTTTAGTAGTTGCCTGGCCTGGGAGAAGCCACAATGTGGCTGATGGTGTTAGCTGCTGGGTCTTGTTGCTTTCCTTATCCTCTTAGTGCTAGAGAGCAGGGACTTGGCTGCGAATATTTGGCTATGCCTCCTGGGGGTGGGGGGCACCCGTGTAAGAGTAAAGATGAAAAATCACTATTGAGTCAGGACTGAACAAAGATGACTCTCACATTCTGCTTTGGCAGTGAGTTACTAGAATTAGCAGTCACTAACATCATTTGGTGCCTATTAAGTTTTCGTGGACTATTCCAAGTGCTTTACATACTCCTCACAATAACCCTACCAGGTAGGCAATATTATTGTTTCATGTTAAGGTTAAGAAAACTAATTGATTTACTTGCAAAAATTCACCTAGAGAGTAAGCAGCAGAGGCAGGAATCCAATCCAGACAGCCTGGCTCAAGAATGCCCACTCACAATCACTGTACTATCTTGCTGCACTTGCAGATTACACCCAATTCCAAACACATGCCTTATGATCCTACAGAGCTGGAATCAACCACCCTCCAAAAATGGATTTAGTGCTAATGGAGAAAAGAGACCCGAGCCTGCCTTAAAGCAGCTAGAGATGGTGTCATCTGGTCTTTTCTGAAATCCCTTCTGTACTAGACCTTCACAAGGCCTGGGTTGGAATTATTCTCCCATTGATTCCTCAGTTCTCTATCTGTAATAGTCCTTGTTACAGTCTCTTTTGCACTGTTTACTCGTACAGGGCAGGGAGTGTGTCCTGTCCTGCTTAATCCTCCCTCAGCATCTAGCACTGTGCCTGCCACACAAAAAGTCCTCAATAAATGGGAGAAGAAATAATGGCTATAAAATAACAATGTAAGGCAATATGGCTGCCACATTATAGCTGGTATTGTAGCAATCTCATTATTTTCAGAATAGAAACATATCACAACTCTCTCTTTATTAAATATGTTTAAGCTTTTAAAAGTACCTATCCCCTGATTTAAACATATTTATTATTGATCTTCTTTTTCAAAAACTGTGTCTCTTTATCACAGTGGATTTTAAACATTTTTATTGTGGGACATTCTGAAGTCCTGACTAAACCTCTACTAGAAAAGGAGGAGTTGAGGAGAGAGGGAAAGCAGAAGGAGAGAGAAAAGGAGGGAGGAAAAGATGGGGCAGGAGAGGGGGAGAAATGTCAGCATTATCAAAATCCTGGATTGTTAGTGAGAAGAAAGCCGAAATTTTGGTAACACCTTTCCTCCAATTAATCTGGAAGAAATGGAATACTGCTAATAGGGTGCGGGAGAGAAGCAGGGAGGTGCAAATGGATGGGTGATAATGGGAAAGGTGAGAAGAGGTGGGAAGGGCTGGGTTTTCACACCCATCCCATCACACCCCAGTGACAGGGACAGAGGTAACGCTGAGAACAACTTGTGCTAATGAGCCCTGCTTCCTCATCTGCTCCCAACTCCTTCCTCTGGGAAGTCCTCGAAATTTCTATTTAATAACACTCAGGAAACACTTTCTCTAAATCCCATAAAGCTAAGAATTTAATCTTTTTATTCCCCATGACAAGATGCACACAGTTAGACACAATTAGAGACAGTGTGAACCATTCATCCTAGGTTTCCCCCCAAACAGTTCTGATTTGAGATATTCTGTTCTAGTCACCCTATAAACACGCCTAAACTTATAAATCCATGTGCTCTGATTTCGTTTTGAAAGTACAGTCAACAGGAGCTGAATGACTGCTCAGGGATATGATTGACTGCAAAACATTTCCTGAGTTCATTGGTCCTTTGCTGCAGATCGTGTCAGGTCCAGAAGAGAATCTAGACATCCTTGCCCTTCTCCTCAAGGTTCTATGGGATCTGAGCCCTCCCCGCTCTACTCGTTAATCACCACCTTCCTGTTTTCTTTTCTGTGAACATACCAAGCTCGCTCCTGCTTCATGGCATTTGCACTCTCTTCCCCCTTCCTAGAATGTCCTTCTGCTTTTGAAGCTTTTTGTGATGGGCTTATTCTCCTGGTCCAGACTTGGATTCAAATGTCAGCTCCTCAGGACGCCTCCCTTACAGCCTAAACTAGCTCTGTCCCCTTCCCGGGTGCGTTCTTGAGCATGGCCCTCTAATATTACTTTCTTGGCATTTATCATGATCTATAATCATCTTATTTATATGTTTAGCTGTTGATTTTCTGTTTTCCCCACCAGAATGTAAGTTACAGAGGAGCAGAGTCCAGGTCTGTCTAGCTCCCAGGATAGCATCTGGCGCAAAGTAGGTAGCCAATAAATAAAGAGTAGGTAGCTGACTTAGTTCAGGCTGCTTAACAAACAACTGCACACTGGGTGGCTTATCAACAACAGAAATTTATTTCTCACAGCTCTGGAGGCTGGAAGTCCTAGATCAGAGTGCTGGCAGACTCCATGTCCGGTAAGAGCCCACTTTCGGGTTCATGAACGACTGCCTTCTTCCTGGCCCTCACACGGCAGAAGGGGTGAGGGAACTCTGTAGAGTCTCTTTCATAAGGGCACTAATGCCGGTCACAAGGGCTAATCACATACCAAAGCCCCCACATTGGGGACTAGGTTTCAACATATGAAATTTGAAGTGACATAAACATTCAATCTATAGCAGTATCTAATAAATATTTGCACAATAAATGACTAGATAAAGCTGTGTCTCACCTCTTTTGGTAACTAAACACAGTGTAAGGTACACAATATGACTTAGAAATTAGGAGGACAACAGGAGGAGTCCTGCACTAACAAGTCCCTCCTCGTCTCCACATCCCTTTCCTTGCTCCTTGATCTGCCCCTTTATCCTCTGGACACTTCACTTCTTACCTGTCCTTTTAGCACCTCAACACTTGAACTAATACTGCCTTATCGGGAAAACATACCTCTCAGTCCACATATAGTTTGTCGTACAAACTCCTGCAATATTCAAAGATTAGGTCTAAATGGCCTTCTTTGGGAATGGGATGAGTAGGAGAAGAAAATATCTTCAAATGGAAAGAGAGAATTGTATGCAATTTAGCTTTATTTTTCTCTCTGCGCATTTCCACAAGACTCATAAACCACAGGCTGTATGAAGGCGAACAGGTTGCTCACAGGGCCACATTCGCTCCCAGGATCTCTCATGACCGTGTTTGTGTTATTTCTCAGTAGTAGTAGGGATACTTTCTTATACATACTGTGTACAAAGCACTTCACGTCAATTTTTATTAGCTAGAAGAATATGGTTAGTTTTCTGCATTTATTCGAACTCTGATCTCCTCTAACTCTGTCAACAAATACAAATGGCTTCTGATAGTAGGTGTAACAAAATCCTTTATGTCTTACATTTTTGGAGGAATTGAGCATGAAAGCCAGCTCTTCCAATTCCTGATATTTACTCATTTGAAATAAGCATTTATTGCACACCTTCTGTATTCCAGACAACAGGCAAGGATCTTGTAGTCTAAACCTATGAATATAGTGCACCAAGACTGTGATGAACACGTGTAAAGAGCTACGGATGCACAGAGCCTCAGCTCCTCTCAGACATGTGAGCTCCGTGGGCAGTAACTTGTCTATTCCATATCTCAGAGTCTAGAAAAGTGACTGGCACATAAGAGGCACTAAGTAAATACTTGATAAATGGATGAATTAATCTAAATAAGACTATACTGTCCAGTAAGATTTCCTAGAAGGAAGACTGAGGTGTCTACTTGAGAGAGAATGGCAGGAAAAGGCATTCTAACTGTCACTGTCTCTACTTTGCCCTGAGATTTTCAGGGCTGGGGGAAGTCCTCAGGCTATTACAAACCATGGTGTGTGGTGATGAAGCATCTGTGAATACAACTTGGGATAAATATTTGAGATTTATTTATGTTTAATTATGATACAACTTGGGATTTATTGATGTACTCTTTAAATTAGAATTCTGTGTGTATTGATGGTTGGGTCTAAGCTTTTTTCCCTAAGACATTGCATTTCAAAGACTATAAGGCTATTATATAATAATTTTATTTGGCATAAGAAAATATGTTCCTTGAAAACTAAGGGTAGCTGTCTTCAAGTCTCTTCTCTTTGAATGGCTCTTTTGCTTTGTTTTGTTTTGTTTTAGAGACAGGCTGGAGGGCAGTGGCCTGAGCATAGCTCACTGCAATCTCAAACTCTGGGCTCAAGTGATCCTATTGCACTCCAGCCTCCTGGGCAATAGAGTGAGACTTTGTCTCCAAAAAAAAAAAAAAAATTAAAAAAAGAAAAGAAAGAATTATTTTTCATCCACACACTCCGTGTCCATAGGGAGTTCTGCTCACTGATTCAGTCTGAGGGAGGCTTTACTTTGACATGCTTCCATAATCTCAGAGGCAATGAAAAGAGTATAATTAGCTGTATACTGGCTCTTGAAGCTTCTACCTGGAAGAGACAAATGTCACTGCCCTACCATTCTGTGACCAAAGCAAGTCGCATGGCAAAGTCTATCATCAGTATTGTCCCTGGGAAGGGCGATGGATATCTGTGGACAGCAGTACAGTCTACCACAGTTGCTCAGGCAGCTTTCATTATCTTTTAAGCTGTGAAAGCTACGGACAGTGCCAATTGCCAAACCAGCACCTCTGCATCTAAAAGACAGTCACTGATGTCTCATCTGATCAGGCTGTCAACACTTTGTGCTTCTACTGAGGATATCTTTGTGTAGGGATATGATCTCTTTGCCAGAGAAGAAAGGGGAGGCTGCCAAGAGGAGCTCCAAGTTCTCTGTGTGCATTCAAATTACCTGCCTGAAACAGTTGACTCAAAGTAGCTATGAAATTTTTTCCCCTTTTCATAGCCAGCCACCAGTCTAGGGTCCATGAAGTCAGGGACTCTTCCTATTTTGTTCATCAATGAATATTCAGTACCTAGCATAGTGCCTGACACACATAGTGTTGATAATAGCTAATATATGTGCAATCCACTTTTTAAAGACTTTACTTGTATTAGCTTTTTAAATCTTCGTAACAACCCAAGAAGAAGATACTGTTATTATCCTGATTTTACAGATGAGGAAAATGAGGCACAGAGATGCTAAATAACTTGCATGAGCTCCTTTAGAATGTTACTGACTAGGAATTGAACCAAGAAAGTCCATACTTTTGACCCTCGTATGTTATACTATAAACAATAAATGTTGAATATATTAATTATTTATTTTTATTCATGAATTTGGTGGTAGAAGTGAAGTTAAAATATTTCATTGGCAGTTCAATAGTACTACCTCACTATTTTGAACCCAACAGTCTTAATATAGTGGTAGTCATCATCATCCATCAATAGCCTAGGTAAAGGCTCAATTAAGCTCTTCAAATATCATTTGGGCATTCTCTGTAAACAAGGAGCCAGGCTGTTGAGAAAATTGAAAGGTGGATTCTCTGAGCCTGCAGGTGGTAAAGACATAATCAGAGGAAATCAGGGCTCCAACCCGTCTAATCAGTCACGGAATGCATGCTGGCTTCATTCTGTGTGAAGTGTTCTGTTGTTACAAATGCTACAAAATAGAGCAGCCCGCACAAGTGTTACCATTTTTGTTCTGGCTGGTGTTCTGGAGAGCAAGCTCATGAGGACAGATGGCAAGCTGTCATTTCAGGCCTGCCTTTTGGCTCACCTGCATGTAGTCACATGATGCTTTCTCATTTCCTAACAAAGCCGTTGCTATCCCAAGTTATATTTATAGTCTCTGACTCACCCTCATTGCTCCTCCCAAATATCTTGTCTTTCTTAAGGTCATAAACTCCGCCAACATAGAGCTTATCACTTAAACCGAAGGGTTCTTCTTGGAGCACCCTACTTATGGTAAAGCCTGGGGCTGTCTATTTTTTACTCACCGACATGTTTAGTTTAAATGTTCACATTCTGAAACAAAATCTCTCTTTCCCCGGTTTAGTACTCTCCTTCAAGACCTAAGTAGATATAACCTTAACCTACCAAATTTGGTACTCTCAATGTCCGGAATAGGTCAGAATAACAGGGCAGAATTTCTTGTTCATTAAAGCAGCACTATTCGTTTATGTCATAGTATTTTAACTGTCCCATGTGCTGGAAGCTCTGTGATTCATTGACAAATGATTTTGTGAGCTCTTCCATTTCTGTAGGTCAGGGGTTGCAAATTCAAATGCCAATCGTGGCCAGACAAGGACATAATGTAAATGAGTAAAAGCAAGCAGGGCCTGAGAATGGTGTGAAATGGAGAACCAGCAGAAGCTCCAGGGGCCAGCTGCCCCAAAGCTCTGGCCAATAGTCGCTGTGTAGGAAAGGGGGCTCTACGCTGCCAGATCTAGGTTTTCAAGAGAAGTTCAACATTCAGATTTTTAAAAATATGCAATATTCTGATATTTTTTAAATAAAATGCTGCATCTAATCTGATTTTTTAAATGTTTTCTCAATTTAAACATATTAGGGAGAAAGGGAAAAAGTCCCCCCAAGCAGAGGGGACTTGACAGAACATGATGTGTTTGGAGAAATTATAGTCATTTAATGAGATGTGGTAGAGAGTACACAATGGGGAATAGCAGGAAATGGGGCTGAGCATTCACTTGGATTTTACTTGTTGGTGGCATGGTTAGATTCACATCTATATTAGAGTAGTTAAGAGCATGGGTCTAGGAGGAGAAAATTGGGGTTGGGACAGGAGTCAACAGTCCTGGGGGACATGTTGGGGAGCTAACATGGGCAGGGATGTAGAGGAGAGATAGACTTAGAGGCTAAGGAAGAGGAGGGCAAGCAGGATGTGGTGGTGGAGTCCATGTGGCAATGAGGGAGAAGGAAGCGTAGAGGTTGTCACTCAGAGTTCCAGGTTGGAAAAGTGGGCGGTGGGTGACTCCTGTCATTCACTAAGACTGGAAACAGATGGACAGGGGCAGGTAGGCTGGGCTGGTGGTTGGGGGCACAAGTGGAGGAGATGAATCCAGTTTTTGATTGGTTTTGTGCTTGTGAGACATCCAAGTGGGCTGGAGACAACTTCTTGGGAGACATCAGGGTAAATGTGGTGCTTGAACTCATGGGTGTGGATGGGGACTCAAGAAACAGCCTGGGAACAGGAACTGGAGAGCAACAGTTTAAGGTGGAGAACAGGGTGATGACTTGTGGGATTAATGAAGACATATTACTGTCATTTCCATCACTGTGCACCCTCAGAGTCTTAAATCCCACGACGAGCCTCAGTGGGTGGGTACAATCAGTGCTTCCCCCTGCCCACACATCGCAGTGGTTTGGATCTAAGCTGACAAGTGGCAGGCTCACCTTCACATGTGGCAACCTGATAAAAGACCCCTCATGGAACTAAGTGTAACATCTATAATAACCCCTGAAAAGGCTCCGGATGATGTATGTTGAGTACATAAAGAACTTCAAGTTTTCCTGGGGCTGTTCCTTCCCTCCCATGCAATTCTTTTTCAAAAAGCAACTGCAGCTAGGCATTTTATCACACTTTTAAAAGGGCGTACAATGAGTTTGGCTTTGACTCTATCAGGGGGCTTTCTAGATATTCAAGCTGTTATTGACTTTGAATCTACACCAGCACATTGTAGGGAACAGAAACCGCCTCTTGCCACAGATAACAGCTTCCCGGGGCTTGGGCTACAGTTAACCACAACATACTACTTAGCACGGGGGCACCAGAGACACCCTTGCTGTTACTGTGGGACTGTGGTATTTCATAGAACCTCCATGATCTTTAGAGTATGGTAACCATACAGTATTTTTCAAACTTAGTTCAGGAGATAAATTTATTTACACTTTGCTTATTTAATCTCTTAAAATCTTTTATTTATTCTATTTTTTATTTTTTATAGGGCTGCTTCCATACTTGAGATCTTCTTTGTTCAATCTTTCCAGGTTGATCACATGGTTGGTGCAAAATGCAAAATTGGTTCATTTTTCTCAGACTAGTTTGGTGTTGGCACCTAGTAAAGAAACAACTTGCATTATTCAAACCACTAGAATTCAATTGCTGAAAATTTAGGTCAATCAGGGGAGGATTTTTCTTTCTTTTATTAACTGATTTTTTTTAGTCACTAGAATCATGCCTAGGATATAGCAGTCACTTAATATGTAATTGTTGAATAATAGGATGATGTTTATTTCCAGATAATCCTTAAGGGTAATTCTCTTCAAAAGAACTTCTTTAAGGAGGAAAATCGCATTGCTATTCTAGGAGGCAGTGTTTGCCATTCTACATATAAGACATCCTGATCATTTGCCTTTCTGATTAGAAAATACTTTTTTAGCATCTCTGATTGGAAGAAGTTGATGCTCAAAGTTACATTACAGTCAAACAATGTGTCTATAGTTAGTTACAGGGATGACTTAGTGAAAAGAGCATTGACTTGCAGTCAAAGGCTTGGATTTCATACTTACACCTTCTTATACTCGTGTGTGATCTTAGGAAAGACATTTAACCTCTTTAAAGTGGACTTGCTCATCTGCAAAATGGGATAATAGCTCCCTTAAAAGTTTGTGAGCTAAATGAGTGTAAACACTTTTTTTTTCAACTTATCAGACCCAGGAGCAAAGTAAGAGGAAAATAGTTAAGAAGAATTAAGAAGGTATCCTAGGTTTCTGCCTACCTTTCAAGATTATTTTCATGATTAAAAGAGATGATATACATAAATGCCCTTTGTGTAATACTATAAATTGCTATTTGAGAGGTCAGGGAATTATTTACATAGAATTATTGTTTAGTAATTTGTAATTAGTGCTCAGTGATTACATTCATCTATAGCATAATATTGTTACTATTTGTAGCAAGTTCTGATTAGGATTCTAACAGGGTTTTGGTTGCTTCAGATATAGTTCCTGTGCACCCCACCTTCCATCTAATAACTGATGGTGGTGAAGCAGAGAGAGACTGTCTGAATACCTACTACGTACAGAGAAAAGTGGCAGGTGAGTACTCAATATCATCATGAGCTGTTGTCACCCTGCCCGTCAAGCTACTGGTTTATTCAATAAACACTGATTGAAAATTGACTATAATGTATTGAGCACATGGTAGAGACAATTGGTAGAGCACACGTTTCTATACTTTAATAGAGTCTAAGTACTGAATACAACCATCAACTTCTAATTCCTAGCTTTCATGCTAGAAAAGTAAGACCTTAACTTTTGATTTTCCTTCACATTTCCTTCCAGAAGTGTCATAATGAATATCTACTTTAATAAAATTAACATTTCATCAAAAATATAAGTGGATTAATTGGTGGAAATCAAAAGGTGGGCCCAAATATTTTTATTTTATTCTGTCTGGTACACTTATTTCATTAAAACAGTAGGCCAATAAACATCTACTTAGCTAATGTTGTTGCATTCTCATAGTCGTATTTCTGTCAACAAAGCTCTCCCTCATACCTGTCTCCTTTTTATTCTTTCTACCATCGTTCCCACAATTCTGGCCCATATCTTCTCTTTCTTACAGAATGCCCAGTGCACTGGTCTCCCTGTCTCTGGCCTATCCTCCCCATTGCTGCAGAAGGACTCTGCTAATACTTGAACCCATTCATGTCACTCACTTGCTCAGATGACCTCAATGGTTTCTTGTCTTCAGGACTCAATGCAGAAACCCTGGAATGGCACGTAAGAGTTGGTGCCTGTCTACCTGAGCAGTCTCATCTCTTGCTACTTTCTGCTCGTGAATCTAGAACAATTCTAATCACAGTATCTCAGGACATATGTTCTTTTCTCTGACTGGTGTGCCCTTGCTTCATCTGTCCACTTGGAAACATCCTATTTGTCTTTCAAATCTCAACTCATATGCTACACATATGAGGTGTAGAATATGAAGGTTTTCCTTACCCTCTCTGGGAGGCTTAGAAATTTTGCTGCACATTTGCAGCAATAGGATATATCACCACAAAATTATCTTGGAATAAAGTGTAAAACCTTAACATGATCAACAACATCCCATGTGATCTAGCTTTTCGCCATCACTCCAGCCTCCTCTCCTTCCTTTCTTCCATCATGATCACTATGCTCAACTCACACTGACCTTGAAAGTGCATATTCTTTGCCACCTCAGGCCCTTGGTGCATGCTATTCCCGCAGCCCGAAATCTCTCTGCACTTCCACTTCCATTCCCACTCTTTGCCTGGTATCAGCCACCAGCCATCAGTCAACTCATTAGCATGCAAACAGACATATATGTCTCTGAAGATTCAAAGAATTTTAGGCATTGTATGCCAGGAAACAGGGACAAAGACTGAATATATATTTCACAATATCACAATGGACTATTATGATTTCCCCACTACAAAGTTCAGTTTATTTATTTCTTTTGCTGATCGTTACAGAGAAAGCTATTGACCTGGAAATGTCTTGTCTTTATTTTGATCCTGGAGACCGGACCTCATTTTCTCAGCATTCCTTTACAACACAAACAAAAATTTCAAAATGCCAACAAGGCATCTTAAAGGTATTAAGGATAAGTAATCTATTGAAAGTGGTATCCTCAGAGATTCACCTATATTGCTACTTTAGGATCGATGTGTTTTCATGAATAAGTTTGCATATTGACTGCCTAACATGGATTTGGTCTTAAAATAATCAAATTTGTTTAAATAGAGCCACTATTTGCCATAAGCTTTATCTACTCCAAACATCAATAACACTAAAACATAAGACCTGCTGATATCATTCTTTTGAAGGAGCTCAGGGAATTTCACCCCAAAATATGACTCCTTGGTACAAACAGTATTTTGAATTAAAAGCCCTTAAAGATCGACATTCCTTGGAAGGGGCTTTCTCTTTTTCTTCATAAAAACCCAGTCCCATCAGAAAGAACAATGGACTTCCCTTCCCTTCCCTGTTATATCAATATATTACAGGAAGGAAGATCAAGAATGCAACCAGACTTGGCCCAGGTCATCAATTTACTTAACAGATCACTTGAGTCTTGATATATGTCTGGTGGCTTGTCTCTTATTAACAGAGTTCTTTACCTTAACTTAAAATGTTCCAAGCCTTTAGACAAAGCTACAATTCTTTAACCAATTGCAAATCACCTATAACCTCTTTTCCCCTACCTTGAAATGTCCTGCTGTTTTGGGCCAAAGTAATATATGCCTTCCATGTATTGATTTATGACTTTATATGTAATTCCTGTCTCCCTAAAATATATAAAACCAAACTGTAGCCCAACCACAGAGAGACCACTTGCTCAAGACTTCTTGGGCAAGACTCTCTGGGCTATGGTTGCACATATTTGGCTCAGAATAAATCTCTTTAAATTGTTTTATAGAATTTGGGTTCTTTTCTGTCGACAAGGTGGCGCTCAATGTGGGTCTCAAGACTCAGGACCCCCAAAGGAGAAGCCTGAATTCAGCACCAGGAACTGGCATGGCCCTCTTGGGTCCCCAGACTCTGAGCTTCTCCTTAGGTGGAACTGGTAAGTTCTCCTGAGCTCCAGACCTCATGCTCTTGGTTGATGGTCTTGGTTTATTCTGAGCTTTTAGTTCTTTACCTGTGAAGCTGTTGTTTGGGATCCTAATTTTGATTTGGAGGTGCATTCTAAAGGGTCTTCTCCATTGCCTCTTCCTCTCAAAATTAATCTCAATTGGCTTTTCTGCACATTTGTGAAAGAAGAAACTGAACTGTCCTATTAGTAGATAAATGAGAGACTGAGTTCCTCAGCTTCAAAGAGAAAGGGTATTTCACTCCAAAATGTTCCCCTGGGTGACCAGGGGCCTAAGTAGAAGTGTCTTGGTGACTCTCTGAAATGTGAAGTGGCCCTACATTAGGGAACCCCCCAACAAAATTAATTCAAAGAAGGCTTATCCAGGAAATACATATAAGAGCTGATTGCTTGGCATTTTGAGCCCTCTCAGAGGTGGTAGACCCCCAAAGAGAGAAACTGAGACACGAAGGAGGGCAGGAATGACTCAGTGGCGAAATATTATGGAGTCCTGCCTATAATCAGCACACTCCGATCCACTACACTAAATCCTAGACTACAGTTTGATTCCTTCTTTTAAAGAAAAGTGGGCAACAAATGCTCTAAAAATGAGAAAAGACAAGGAGAATGACCCCTTTTGGGAACCCCAGTTGGTTTATAGCACCTCTACTTGCAAGTATTTGTGTAAATGGAAAGGCTTGAAGGCATGCTAGGTTTTCTAGGACTCTAGCTGGTGATGGCCAACTCTTGCGCACATGTTTTAACTGATGGGCAAATTATATCAAGGAAAATTCAGAGCTTAAATGGTCAACCTGCCACTATAAAGTTAAAATGTTGAGTCTCTTAAGCTCTCTCTCTATTTTCTTTTCTGCCTACTCTGAACCTGCTAACTTTTTCTACTGGTGTTGAGATAAACTCAATGTTTATAGTATTACTAATTCAAGACTACTTGGAGATCTTGCAGCTGGTTTAGCTAAAACATAAACATCGAGAACTCATTTTAAACTGAAGGAAAAAAAGGGTAAAAGATGTTTTTAAAAATTAAACTGCCATGGAAACTGCTTTACCCAAAACATTGATCCATAGGCTTTATTAGGTTACCTATCAGGGCAACTAAAGTTTAGCCATGTGAACAAGTTCCCATTTTGTCAGAATTAATCTAGATTCAGTTGTCTTGTAAATTGGTGAGTTTGTATTACTATCTCATGACTAGAGTGCCGAGGTAAAAGCTATTGGAATTTTGTGTGTGTGTGCATGTGTGTGTATATATTTATATGTGATTTTTTTGGTATGTACATGTGTTATATGTTGTGTCTACATGGTACAAGATTGGCTTATAACTGAGGGAGTGCTCATAAGTTAATTAAATAAACCCAAATGCTTTTCAAGTTCATGTGAATTTAGTAATATTTGGTAAATAAATTGGGTTATTAAAAATTACTATTGGTAAGGTAAAAATAAAAATGTCTTCAAAGTGTCAGCATACAATCCATGCCTGGATTTATTGGTAATTTTTATGTTTTTAAGGTATCAAGGTTTGACACAAAGGTTATAAAACTATAAACCCAGCCAGACCCCAAAGGATCTGTATTTGCATGATTTTTTGATAAGTAAAGCTAATTTAATATTGTTGGTCCAATGATAACAGCTAAATCACCGGAGTTATCAATAAAAATACCCATGTTTAATTTTAAGTTTCTTACTTAGGTAAAAATGTAGACATGCCTAAACAAAAATAAATGTCAGTAAATTGAAATAAGTAAAACATCGAGTAAACAGGAGCACAAAAACAGAAACTTATGGTCAAAGTTTTATGAAGATATTTTGGTTTTGGTCTCGTAATCCTAGTTGTAGATGCAATTTCTTCCACCAATTTCAATGTCTGTTGGAAGATACATGCAAAGTCTGTTTCTGACTCACTCTTTTTACCATCCTACATTAATAGTACTGCTAGGGATTTAAAACTATCCTAGGAGCTGCAGTTATAAGAGCTTAAACCAAATGGGAGGTTTTTATTAAAATACTGGAGCCACTAAAACTCCGAAAGAGTGATATTGGGCTTATTTGGTACATTAAAACCATACAGAAAGCATTGTCAAATACAAAATGGTGTTTAACTTTCTTTGGGTTATATTTGTATAAATATATTATAAATATCTGTTCCAAAATTGTATGAGATCCCTGAAATTCTAATACATCTTGGTATATGTTATCAATAATAATTATAATTATTATGCTAAATTGCCATATTACACAGAAATAACCAAATCTTCTTTGCATCTTTAACCATGGATATGCTAAGACTTCTATTATTTATAGACAACGATCATTTTACTTTGAATCTTCTCAAACAACAGTTTATAATCAGGTGTGGTCCAAGATTTGCTTCTTTAAGAGAAAGTCATGCAAAGGACTAAAATGTTTTTATGATTTTTTATTTAAAACATTACTGATTCTTTTTGCTTTGTCTTCCAGAGTCAAGATAAATATTAAGTAAATAGTGGACTTTACCTGATATCTTCAGAATTTAAAAACTTTTCAATCTCACTGTCTCCAACCTCTTCTCCATTGCCAACACTCTGCTGCGAAAACTATAAGCATCCTCTCTCCAGGCCCAGGGACTATTGTGGAAGAGGGAGCATGTGAGATTGTAAGAGCCAATTTCAAGGGATGAAATTAATTCAGACCCTTCAGATCAAGGACCGACACATAGATGCCTAAACAACTGGTACAATGAGGGACTTTGCCCTTCCTAGCCATGTGGTCCAGGCATCCATCCCAACTATAAAGAATTTCTTGCTTCCCATAGACTCAGAAAATTACAGAGAGGGTATCAAGATGCCTGGTGACAGAGCTTCCTGGGTATAGTTGTTCCCAGTTGTGGAGTTTATGCAAATACAAGTATAATAAGAAATTCATTGGCCACTGTAGGATAAATTACTAAAGTGACTGCAAAAAATATTGCTGTACAACAAAAGTCTCTGAATTCCTAACTTAAATAGTTAACAATGCTTATGTTTTATATAACAATTTGCTGTAATCTGTAACTAAACCCAAGGTTACAATAGCTCATTGCTTATAGATAAGTTAATTTCATAACCTGGCTTTTGGCTTTTGGGTTTTGCTCTTATATCATCAAAAAGGTTTCAAGAGGTTGATAAGTGCTTGTCCACCTCCATTTCCATCTGGCCTAAAATGTTTAATTGGCTATAAGCCTTTGTGTTTCAAGTTCGTTGGTCACAGCAGTCCCACTGAGGGCCTGGATACAGGGTAGAGGTTTGGTGACTGAACAACTGGAATGAAAGCACATGGGAGAGTTAAAAATGAATCATCTTTGAAAGCCATAGAAAGCACTCACTATAATCCTCACCCTCTCAAAAGATCTGGGGCCTGTGGGGAGGGGCAGGAGTTGCCTTGTGTCTCCATCAAAGCACATTAATACCTCTTACTGAATAGCAGGACGTTAAGATGAAAGGCATTCCAGAATAATATCTTTCACCAAAATCATTAGAACAGGGGCCAGGTTCACTAGACATACTATGAAGTCACTGTGCCATTCATGACCAACACGATCAATGTGGTCAGACTCTTTTCCCCTCTGTCTTGAGTTTTTACAGCTTTGTTTTCTTAGATGGGATTTATCTCAGAGATAATACAGCCCTGTAACCAAGTGCTTTTCCACTGTCAGGAACTAAGCCTTCTTTGGTTGGTCCTGGAGAAATTGCTGCCCTAAGCCTTCTTCCTACCCCAGAAGGGGAAATTCCATTCCAGCTCGTACTGTCATTCAAATCAGACTCTACTGTACTAAAAACATATAATACCTCAATAGCTGCAGCCAGCTTTATCTTGAACTACCTGTGAATCAGCAGGAGAGTAAAATATAGCTACTCAATGTGCTAAATGAAGAGAAGGTTTGATTTTAAATTTATCAATGTAGTGTGGGTAATTCAGTTTCCTGTAGAGATATTGCACAGTCTTCCACATTTTTTATGTGTCTCTGTTTGCATTACAGACCGGATGTCCTGTACTCCTCAGCTTGTTCTCCCAACTCCGATGGGTGATCTTCCAAAAATGGTTAGTATTTCTGGAACTCAGTGTTTCTTCAACTTGAATCCCTGACTCTGAGTACCAGAGTTCGTAGGAAATAGCTGAAAACTGGCGTAATTGCACAAGATGATGTTTAACATTGTAAAGTAAGAGGATTTTTTTCATAAAAATTGAAAACCTATTGAAAATAACTTATGGAATGAAAGTGTACATTAAATCTGATTTTACACAAGAAATAATATTTTAAAATATTTAATATGTTACAAATGTTTTATTTAAGCTGAATAAAAGACTTTTCCCTAAATTTATTAATAATAGAGATTTCAGATAGAGTATGAAATAGCCTTTATTTGTTCATTTAATTGCTCCTGGCATTAGTTTTCACTATAAATTCAAAACCAAATTAACATTTTATTAATGACAGCATATGTAGGGGCACATGGTACTTATAAGACAATTTACTAATACTTTGTGGATAAACCTTTCTATTGATATCCCCACAGTGCTCTATTAACATCACCATTTCCTTCAGATAGTGTTAGCAGTCAGGTCCTATATCTTCAAATTTAATCTTACAAGAAATTTTTTACAAATAGTAATGGTTTCCCTGTAGGAATTTATAGCCACATTTCTGCTTAAAAAGCCCAATAAAGCATTTCCTATGGAAATAAAAACATATTTATAACCAACTGATATCACTTTTTACACATTTGTGAATTTTGTTTTTAATATGAATATATTTTACCTTTTTCCTATAATTTTCTTTAAGCAACAGAACAGATTATAGTGGGTACAATTATACCTATAAAACTATTGAATTGCTCAAATACTATTCTTTTGGAGCTCTTTGTCTAATGAGAACCTAAGTATCTGCTCTAGACTTAATCTTGGGTTGTTCCCAGTGTAGGGATTAACTGGCAGATGTTTAGTAAATTTACTTATGACATGTATATTAGTTTCCTGTGGTTACCAGAAAATTGTTGGCTTAAAACAAAGAAATTTATTCTCACATAGTTTTCAAGTCCAGAGTCTGAAATCAAGGTGTTGCAGGCCTGCACTCCCCCTAAAAACTCCAGGGAAGGATCCATTCTTTGTTTCTTCCAGCTTCTGGTGGCATTACTTGACTTGTGGCTATATCACTGTAATCTTTGTCTCTGTGGTCACCTTGGTTTCTTTTCTCTTCTCTTCTGTCTGTTTTAAATCTACCTCTACCTTTCCCTTAAAAGCACACTTGCCCTTGGATTGAGGGCTCACCAGGACTGTCCAGGATTATCTCCTCATGTCAAGATTCTTAATCCCATCTGCAAAGACCCTTTTTTCAAAAATAATAATGGTCATAAATTCTAGAGATTTGGCATAGATATCTTTTGGGAGTCCATTTTTGTGGCCTTCCACAGCATGACATTTAAAACTATTTAGCTTGAAATCTTTGAGTTCTGTTGCCTTATTGTTCCTTCAGCGTATTTAATTTGAAGAGCTAGAAATAATCCTAGAACATTTTGTGCATATATACCCTACTTAAATATCTTAAGACATTTGTTCTGATCAAGTTTGGAAAAGTGTTTACTCCAGGAGTTGAAAGAAATCACCGACGAGATAAAAAACAAAGAAATACTTGTATAAAAAAGCGACAACTGACAGTTTTCTGTCTTTCTATAATTGACTTTGTTACACTGAGAACTGAGGCTGGCAAAGAGAAGTCACTAGAAAAACATGTGTTGGTTGGTTAAATTCATGAACAGAAGGAAGAAACTCGACCTTTACTTCCGCAGTCTCACCACAGTTAGTTACCTTTATGCTCTTTGGCTATTATTTCTCTTGTCCCAGAGATGTAGATTGCAAGTTAAACAGGCTACAAAAGTCTTTGTGAACTTATAATAAAACACTTAAAAACATTTAACTTTCTTATGAAATGTGAATGGCTAATATTTATTGAGCATTTATTGTGTTCTAGGACTCTCTAGAGAGGAACATAAATGTCTAAAATGACAATATGAATATTACACACTGATAGATACTGTTTAATATATCTCCATAGTAATGTGCCCCTCAACAAACTCCCCAATTGCTCTGTAAGATAGACGGAGTGAAGCTAGGAGCCTGCTGAGGCCCGATGACACGTGAATTAACATCTAGTAAGTCTGTGATTCTGCACCAACTTGTCTGCTTACTAAAAGTCAGTTGATGTTTCCAAACCTGTTTGTGCTATTTTTATCATTGTAATTGATGTAATTTAAGAATTCTTATGTAGGATGACTAACATGAGTACCCAAACCAGATTGTTGTTATTTCTATGAAAACCAAGTTGAAAACTTTGAAAGATTTGAGGCACATAAGTTGCTAAAAAAAATCTTCTTGAATTAGGTTTAGGTAAGACAATTATAATAGACTAAGAAAAATTATAGAATTCTTGAAGGATTCAGTACTCATACTGCATATTTATATTCTCACTCCATTTTAAAGAAACCCAAAATGGAAAATTTTGAGCCTGGTTTATACAAGAAAGATAAAATGACACACAAATTAGGGCATGTATATACAAAAGATGGGTCAAGGTTTTATGTTTGAAACTAAATAAAATAAAGTAAGACTAAAAAGTGTATCAGTTTTATTATTCCCTACTGTGATTGCATTGAACTG
Organism: Propithecus coquereli; assembly: GCF_000956105.1. Classification (NCBI taxonomy): domain Eukaryota; kingdom Metazoa; phylum Chordata; class Mammalia; order Primates; family Indriidae; genus Propithecus; species Propithecus coquereli. Next base: position 4,689,946 of record NW_012141858.1, read on the forward strand.
AAGTAGTCAAGCAATTATCAATTTTGATTGCGTCATATAAGAAAGTTTATACTATATTTGGACTTGATTTATATGATGGTTTTAGTTTAATTTTAAGGTTCATCATTTAAAAATTCCGATAGATTTCAGTTGGGTACTGTGGAAAGAGTAATAAGTAAGCAAATACTTATAGAAAGTAAAAAGCCAATATAATTTATATATATAATGTATGCCTAGTATTGTACTGGGTATGGTAGGGAAATACCAGAGAAGTATAAGTCATGCTTCCTATTCTCAAGGAATTAGATTTGGTCAAGGATAAGACCAAAAGAACAGTATTAAAAAAGAACAAATAATCAATACATAGAGGACAAAAATCTGGGGTATATTTTGTAAGTACAATAAAAAGGATGAGTAAGGGAGAATTTGTGTGGGCTGTTGGAATCAGACAAAATTTCAAAAAGGAGACTGGATTTGAGGTGGACACAGAAGAAGGAAGATTTGGACATAAGGATCAGGTGCGTGAAGGCAGGTGGGATAAGCAAAGGCAAAGAGGTAGAAGTGAGGATAGTCTTTGGAAGGACAGCAAGGGGACTGCTGAAGTGAATGCAGTTGGTTTGGGCTCTTGTTAAAGCTAACTCTGAAGACTACGAAAGCAGATCTTGGGGTATTCCAGATGTTCACTTCCTTCTAGAAAGGCATCATCAGTGGTGGGTGAGAGTTGACGGAATATAAGAGTGGAGGTAGAAAGAAGCTTATAGGTGTACACAGGAAATTCACCCTAAAACGCAAAGTTCATAAGTAATATTCATAATATTATATAAACAAGAGTAAATATTTGGAGGCACTTACCTTGACTCAAAAAACAAACCAAAAAAAAAAAAAGGAAAGTAATAATATTGAACCATACTAGGGATGGCATTGAACAGAGCCTTACTAATTTATATCATCTAAGAGAAAAGACTGAAAAGTCAGAGTCACAGTAGGACACAATTAGAAAGGATTTCTCTACCAGTTTAGAGCAGTGACATTTAGAGTACCTTTTTTTAAATCCCTTTAGGATGATGACTCCTGTATTCTTCCTGAATTAATCATCTCTCTCTTTCTCCCCACTCCTCCCTCCTCCCTCACATTTTTTCATTAACCTAGAAAGTATATTATTTTCTTCAAGAACTACCTTGCTGGGCACAATGGCTTATACCTATAATACTAACACTTTGGGAGGTCAAGGCAGGAGGGTTGCTTGAGGCCAAGAGTTCAAGATCAGCCTGGCAACATAGCAAGACCCTATCTCTACAAAAAATAAAGTAAAAAAATTAGCCAGGCATGGTAGTGCATGCCTGCAGTCCCAGCTATTCTGGAGGCTGAGGTGGGAGGATCGCTTGAGTCCAGAAGTTCAAGGTTGTAGTGAGCTATTATCATGCCACTGCATTCCAGGGAAAGAGTGAGACCCTGTCTCAAATAAATAAATAAATAAATAGAAAGAAAGAACTACGTCAACCACATCATGAATTCTGGGTCTTCATTGGCTCAAATACTCAAGAAAGGTTGGAGTTCTAGTGGTGTACTTTGTGCCTAGTAGTTATATACGTGGTCTTATGAATTATGACTGTAGCCTGGGAAGTTAAGAGAAAAGTGGAGAGTCCAGAAAGAAGGGAGAAAAATTCACTTAATTCTGCATCTTGCTCTGTGGAGTTATTATCACTTATGTTTGGTGATCTAGTTTTTCTAGGATTTTCTGGAATAAGGCCATGAGCCTGCCTTCCCTGCACCCAAGTGCCCTGAGTTTGGTTTGTGACCAGTTGTTTTAGAGTGTCAACATGAGTGCTTCAGTGGGATGGGAAAAGGAAAGCAATTTCAATACTGAAAAGCAACAAAATGAAATAAAATACAAACTAACAATGGAAAATAAATGGACAGTGAAATTCGGCATATTATCCCGACTAAGCATCAACTAAAGGGTATAGGATAACAATCCCCAAATATTTAAAGAATCTAAATAACAAAGTAGGAAACAAATAAGTTAGTTTGAAGGATATAGCCATAGTTAACTGAAATGGGAAGAAATGAGAGAGGAAACATTTCCTTTCACCTGCTAGAGACCAGAAAAAGGCTTTAGGTCCATTCAAGGACTAGATGATGAGATTACATACAAGAAAAAAGAAGAGGAAGTTTTTAGAAAGATCAGTAAAGTTGTGGCTTATGAGCACCTTGGAGGTGAACTGGTATCGTAACCAGACATGGCTCAGAGGAAGTGTGGAGCCCCGAGCACAGGCACCTGGCATAGGTAGGCACTTAAGACTCACTTGTTCATCTTAAGAAATGGTTATTTTAGCTGTGAAAAAGAAAGCATATGAGGGCATTGTTATTGTCTGAACATTTGTGTCCTCTCAGAATTCATGTGTTGAAATCCTAACGCTCAAGGTGATAGTGTTAGAAGATGGGGACTTCAGGAGGTGATTATGGGATCAGTTTCCTTGTAAAAGAGGTCCGAGGGAGCTTGTCTGCCTCCTTCCACCCTGCGAGGATCCAGAGAGAAAGCGCCACTTAGGAACCAGAGCGTGAGTCCTCGCCAGACACTGAATCTACTGGAGCCTTGATCATAGACTTCCCAGGCTTTAGAAATGTAAGAAATAAATTTTTCATTGTTTAAAAGCTACCCGGTTTAGTGTATTTTGTTATAGCAGCCTGAATGGACTCAGACAGGCACCTATTTCTCCTCAGTCTCCCCACATCTCCTTCTCCTTGTCCCAGCACATTTGCCTGCACCGAGCTTACTTATGCGTCATTCTCCCCTTCCCTTCCCCTCACCCCACTTTGTAAACTCCTGGCATGAAGATTTTTTTGTTTTTGAGACAGAGTCTCTCTCTGTCACCTGGGCTAGAGTGCCATGGTGTCAACCTAGCTCACAGTAACCTCAAACTCCTGGGCTCAAGCAGTTCTCCTGCCTCAGCCTCCCGAGTAGCTGCGATTAAGGTATGTGCCACCATGCCTAGCTAATTTTTCCTATTTTTAGTAAAGATGGGTCTCTTTCTTGCTCAGGCTGGTCTGGAACTTCTGAGCTCAAGCAATCCTCCTGCCTCAGCCTCCCAGAGGACTAGGATTACAGGCGTGAGCCACCGCGCCCGGCCCATGGAATAGAAGATCTTTACTGATGTGGTTAGGTGTCTCGCACCCAGTGCCTGGCATATTGTAAAACCCAGCGATGTAAAACTAACTTCTCTGCTTTGAGGGATGTGGAAAATAAATGTTCTCACCTGATCTGAGAACTTGGATGTTAAGTGCAAAAGTCTGGGCAAGAGACCTTGCTCTGCCACAGTTTATGCAGCTATGAAATTGGTAAAACAATGGTGCCTGTATCATGGGAGTGTTGTGAGGATTAAAGGCAACACACGTAATGTGCTTAAAACACTCTGCCTGGTTTGGAGTAGCTGCTCATTAATTGTCAGTGCATTATTACTTATTATCAATGCTTTGAAGTTATGTTCAAATCACAAACATAATCAAAACATTTGGTCCAACATATCCTTTATAAAAGCTAATATAGATTATAATATGGTCAGTCTGATTGGTGCTGGTATTTCAGGTGGCTGATAAATTTACATCCTAAAATATGAGGTCTCAGGACATAGTTGCACAATCGCCACCTCTGATTTGTTTGGTGAGGTTAAAGTCTGTAATGACTGCATGAGCCATACTCTTCCCTTCAACTCTCCACTTTAGCCAAGTTTAAAGATGCTTTCTAGTTCCTTCCTCTACAAAAGAAGAAATACCAATTAATGGAATTTGTCAGTAATGGGCTTTGAGTTTAATTCTTCTACAACCCTAATGCTTAGGAACAAAGAATCTTTGAATTTCCTACTCTTGTGGCCCTAAGTACCAGACGGACACCTGGAGGTTCAGAAAGACTCAGTAAGACTGGGAAACTTGGCTGAATTTTCATTTTAAGAAGTAATTATTCTATTTTTTTGTAAAGAACAGTTTAGGAATAGTTATAATATATAATTTGTGTTACTTGATTTGTATAAACATAATGATTTTCAGTGAAAATAATTTGCACTCAGTTGATTTTGGAGTATCCCCTTCATCTTATCCCTGAGATTCTGAAGAGAAAATCATTTCATATGGACATGATCATACTCTATTATTACCTAAAATGTGTCATGAGGGTCATTACAATGAGTTACAAAAAATGCCCATACACTCATATTACATATAATGGGAGGAATGTCTTTTCAAATTAACTTAGAGTTCAGTTATTGACTCAATATCAGCCTAACCCAACCATCAAACAACCCTAAAAATAGAATATAATGACTTGGTGTGTAGACAGCTGTACTAGCGCTGAGTAATCTCCATTTGCAATAATTACCCTGTTCTGTGACCAAATTTCGTTCTCTTAGTATTATTCCTGCTGGATATTTATACGCTCATTTGTGTTCATGCAGATTAATGAATATTAAATTGTAACAATCAGATTAGAGAATTATCTGATAATTTGGGAATGGAAATGTACTTTGAATGCCATTTGGTTACTCAAAAGATTCTGAACAATGTACAATAATCATTTACAATTCAGATTACTTACAGCTACACCAAAAAACTGGGGCAGAATGTGTGATAGATACTTAGAATTATGATTTGAATATGGGAAAATAACTTCTAGTAAATTTCTTTGTGGTGCCACTCAATCAAATGCAATTAACAAATTAAATAACCTCTACCGAGAATTATTAATTAGGTATTTCATAAATACTTATTTAATATAGATAATTTCTGACTACTTCATCTGGATATAAGTTAGATAAGCTTTTTTGATCTAGTCCACATCCCTAATCACCATTTATAATTTTGTGTTTATATGAAAATGTGCCCTTTATTCCAAACAATCGACTAATCAGCAAACTTTGGGGACACGACATATTTAGCCTGGAGAAGAGAAGATGTAGGTGGAATTTATTAATTGTTGAATTATTTGGATGACTATAATTTGGAACAAATGTATTAGGTATGACTTATATAATTTCCAAAGGCAGAAATTCAAACAGTGGGGGATAGGTATGAGAGAGAAATTTCTGACTCACATAAGAACTGTTCAACAGGCAGAGCTGACCAGCAACAGACCTGCTGCTTCAGATGGGAGTAGCTTTCCCACTGAAGGGCGTTCTTAAGAATAGGCCAGATAGCCACTCAGCAAGTAAGGTCTGGAGGCAATCCAAGTCTGTAAAGAATGTTTAGACTTAGCTGCTAAGATTTTGTCATTTTACAGTTGCCAAAAATAAGAGTTGGGATTGACAGTGGATTTTTTTTTTTCAGCACAACTACCAGTTTCTTTCATTACCATATAGCACGGCACTTACTCGTTGTAGTAACACATCACCAAGTTTGAGAAGAGGGACATCTGGTGGATGAAATAAGCAAAAGGGAAGGGGCTTTTTGTTTTCAAATTCTAATTTTAAATATGTTTTGACATCCATGAGCATGATATGTTTTTCCATTTGTTTATGTCCTCTGCGATTTCCTTCCTCAGTGTTTCGTAGTTCTCCCTGTAGAGGTCTTTCCACTACTTAGTTAAATATATTCCTAGGTATTTTATTTTCTGTGTTGCTATTGTGAAAGGACCTAGTTTCTGCACTGATAGACTAATATTTCCCTGATTAATATTGTATTATTTCTTTTTATACTCTGGTTACTATCAGAATATTCAACACTCAGCAAACAGCAATTGGGTCCCTTCTCAGGAGAGGCTGATTCTATACTGAAGTTAAGCTAAGCCCCTTCGTGGAGCTTAAATCAGTCCCAGAGGAGGCACCAGATAGACTGTGAGAATTTAGAAGAGGCAACATTAGCGTAGTATAGAGCAATAGATAATAGACTAGGAGTGCAAGTAATTGTCAAGGATCAGCTTTGTAGCAAACCAGCCATTTGACGGTGTGCAAATTACCTTCTTTTTCTGGGCCTCTGTGTTCTTTTTCATACAAAGCGCAGATTGAATTTAGGCTTTACATTTTCTTCCACATCATATCTTTCATTTTCTGATATTGTGTTCAACATGATAAGAGAGGTAAGAAGCTGCTATCAGGTGCTGGGCTTGGTATAGTTGCCTTATGATTTATGGGCAGGACCTTAGGGTTTTCAAAAGATGTTCTGTCCTTATGGGAGATTACTGTAGTCAATTTCCACCTTACGTGCCCTATAATAATTGTGACTACTATTCACGGGCTAGGTGCCTCCACCATTTATCTCATTTATTTCTTACTACAATCCTCTGAAGTTAGTGTTATGACTTTCACTCTACAGAGGAGGCACAGGAACACAAAAGAGATTATAAATAATGAGAATAACAATTATTTGTGCTACTATCTGCAATTACTGTGCTAAGGGCTTTTCATATATTAATTCACTCAATCCTCACATCCTACCCTATAAGGAAGATTCTACTCTAATTACCAGCTTTAGTGCTGAGGCATCCAATAATTAAATAATCTACTCATTTCATTATATGGTTTGTAGTGGGAAAACAGGATTCAAATTTACACAACCTGATTGCATAACCCAGTACTTAGCTGTTGCACATTCTGCTTAAAAATATACATAAGGTCACACACATAACTAATAAGAAGGAAAATGGGACTCCAAATTTGACTCTGAAGCACAAACTTTTAACTATTAAGCAGTACTGACTTGGACCTTTGCCTGACCACATCCCCTCTCTTTTTGGATTTGTCTGTGGTTTCTGGTCTTTCTATTCATTTTTGCTCAGCTCGGTCTTTGACCTGACATGTAATATTGGCCTGGCACCCAATATGCTTCTGCTCCTTGTACCGGGTTCTGGGGTCCTATTGTGCTCATCCCAGGACATAATGGCTCTCCATCTCATCTCTGGCTTCAATACTTCTAACTTGGCACTGGCAGCCCTAGGACCCCAGGCTTGTTGCAGGACCCAAGTCCTTCGGCAATGCCCTAACAAAGATGAAAACCTTCAGTCACATTTGTTTGTGAAAAAAAATTTACCATAGATCAACAAGTGGGAAAGATAAGGAGTATAAAGTTTCAAGAATGCCAGTGGTGGAGTGTTTCTCCTCTTCACTTTCTGTGTGCCAAAAAGTGGAAGATTGAACATATATATGTATGACTAATTCAACCACAAACCTCCGAGGATTCAGTAGCTACAATGTCATCATTGTTATCATTATTATTATCCATCGAACCTTAACATTTAGAAACATCTGAATCATGTCTCTTCTTTCCTATTCTAAAATTGCATACAAATGAGATAACAATTATTTCAACGTCATATATTGGGGAAAGGATCACTGTCTCTTCCCTGCTCTTTCCATGACTACAAACAGTTCCCTGGCTTGACTGCCAAGGGTTTCTTGGGAATCACATTCAGCTCTTGTGTGACACTGGGCAATATTAAGGGCTGGCAACAAAGAGCAAACTTGCTAAGAAGGAAAACACAGAGCAAAGCCAGGTGCTCCTGCTAATATAATTTATTAATCTACATTTTTGCAAAATCAAAGTATCACAATGAGACACACTACATTCGATAGGTTTCACAAGGCCACTCTATGCCATGTGCCCTTTTCGTCTTTTTGACTGAAGCAATAGGTACATCTTTGTTTGGCCCTCAGAGCCTTCAGTGTCCAATAAAGTCCAGTGTTGCACGTGCAAACATGGCATTCTTAGTTCAGTTATTCAAAGTTTCCCTAGTTCTCTTTTCATTTAGAAGAACTATTTTTGATCAATTTTCTATTTCCCTTTATGGATCATGCAAAAGCTGATATTGTATCCAGGTACCCAAGTGTAGAGCTTGGCTCTGTATCCAGACTGCCTGGATCTAAATTCCAGCTCTGCCACCTACAAACTGTGTGATTGGGCCAGTTACTTAACTCTCAGTCCCTTTATTTCCTCATTTGGGGATGATGAGATAATACCCAGCAGGAAGACTTACTTACCTGTTAAGAGTTTGTTGCAAGGGTTAAATGAACTAATATTTGTAAAATTTCGAAAACAGTGCTTGGTACAAAGTAGGTGCTTGATAAATATAATATTAGCCGTTATTTTTTTTTCTTTTACCCAATGAAGTATATTAATATAGGCAATGCTCATAAACTCAAATGTCTTCTGGGGCCAGAAATGCAAAATAAATGACACGATGGGGGGCCCATGGCAAATTGAAGCATGCATACTTTGCCTAAAGTCGTTCAAATTCTAAGTGCTTTTTAAAGCACTGTGAAATCCAAACAAAACACATCTGCTGCTGAATTTAGTCTGGTGTAGAGAAATATGGGCTAAGAGAATTCTTCCACAAATGGTACAATAAATATTCTAGCTTTCTTTGCAGAATTAAAGAGTTTCAGTTTATCCTTATTTTTTTTTTCTTAATTGTTGCGATGGTTGTTTTACATTCAAAACAATGGAACCGTGCAGGACTGAAGCTCAGACACAACACAAACCCGAGAGTGGTAATCATCATATGGGGTCAGTGAAAGGGTTTGCTGGTGCCAATACCTAGGGCTGGCAGCTCTGGCCTCAGCTAGTGTGGCTGGGAAAGGTGTTAAGGGAAAGCACTTGGGAAATGAAGGAAATCCTACAACATCCATGGTCTTAACGCTGACAGGTGACCTTGGGACAGGGGCAGCCCTGCAGGAAGGCAAACTGAGCTGGGGTGTGACTAAGAGCCCATAGCTCCACTTGCCCTGTTGATAGACACCGAAGAGGCGGCAAGGGTGCAGAGAGGGAATGCGAGCTTAGCAGCCAGAAGCCCTACTTCCCAGCTCCAGCACCACCACGCAGCCACTGTCAGCCTCAGCAAACCTCAGAGCCTCTCAGAACCTATGCTGCATACAAAAAGATGATCTCTTTTGTCTTGACTACCTCACTGAGATACTTTGAACACTGAATAAAAACAGGGTGTGAAACTGTTTGGAAACTTTAAAGTACTGTACCAATATAAGGTATTGTTTTTTAAAGGCTTTTAGGCCAAATCCCATTTAAACAACAAAGTACTGCACGAAAATCTCCAAAGAACAACGGTGTTTTGTGACTTCCCCATGCCCTACTTACAGTGGGATTTTTTTTTTTTTTTGTACAATTGAAGCTATTACAGGTAGTTGGAGACAATCTTCTGAAGTTGCTTATAATAGAATAAAATCTCTGCACTTTAGTAAATAGAGGAAAATTTTCACCCACAGCCTACAGCACTTTTTACTCCCCAATATTTTTTTTTCCTATGTCTCTTCAGGCACTGTTTAAAATGACTTAGGAGAGAACATACTAACTTTAAAAAAAAAAATCTTCAAGACTCAATTCTTTGAACTCATTCTCATTTGTGTGTTCATTTAAATACCAATATTATCATACATTTACATGCCAGCCACCCTACCAGGCTGTGGAAATATATTGATTAAAAGATATGACCCCTCTATCTGGTTATTATGTGATGGGGAGACAGACATGTCAACAATTACAGGACAATGCTTATGGCTACAGTGAAGGTGTGCGAAAGAAATAATGGGAGAATTGAAGAGAGGCATCTAATCTATCTGGGATGTGAGGAATGAATAGGCAACTTCTAGACTGGGATGCAGTGGTATATATACAGGGCAGGTAAGAATGAGCATGGTGAATTCTACCACATAAGTAGTTCAGGTCAAATGGAATACAGAGAACAAAAGTGAGCTTAGAGTGGGGTAAGATAGGACATATTAATATTTTCAAAAACAAGATGAGGAAGGGCCATGTATGGCATGGTAAGCAGTTTTTCATGGTGAACCATTGAAGAACTTGAGTAATACGAAGACATTTGCCTGTGAAAACAACCACTTTAGAGATAACAGATCACACCCAGAGTTAGAGATTCCAGTTTGGAGGCTATAGCTCTAAACAAGGCAAGACATTATTAGTCCCTAATTATTGCAGTTGCAGTTAGGATGGTGACAAGCATACCAATTAGAATTACTTGGGGTTGGTGTTTGATCTGACTTAGACAGTGAGAGTAAAGAGGGAGGGATGAAGAGAGAGAGAGGAGAGAGAGAGAGAGAATCTAGTGTCACTTTATAGCTTTGGGCAACTGGGTGGATATATTTACTAACACGAAGAACAACAAAAGGGAAGACAGGGGAAAATGTGTGGGATTTGATTTTAAAATGATTAAATTTGAGTTACCGGTGTAACATCTAAAGGGGGATATCCCTCACTGTAGCTTCAGTGGAATATTTCTCTCAAAAGTCCTATCTACATTTATTCTGATCTACCCAAGATAATGCCTCTTGTGGACAGAAAACCATCTAGTCTCCTATTAGAGTCTTGGCACTTTATTCTCTATTTGATATTTTCTTTTATTTCCTACTTCTCTGCATTTTAAGTAACTTCCTCCCACTCCCCAACCTATATTCTGTATTCCATTATTTTAATCACTCTCTTCAATATCTTCAGCACCTTGCCCCATGACCTTCCATTACTTCTACCTGGCTGAAGCCAAGTGTCCAATTGTCCACCTTCCTCATACCTTTATACTGGCTACTCAGTGTTGCTGGAGAGAATATTTAAATTGGTGTCATTCTAAGTTCATGGTCAGTTTTAACTGTCAACAGCCTATAAATCCAGTTAAGTATTGGTAACTGCCTGTATTTTTAGATCTATGTTTTATAGGCATTTTGAACTCACCACATGTAAACTTCACCCTTGATTTTTTTCCCCTAACAACCTGTTTTTCTTCTAGTATTTCTTATTTTAAATAAATGACACTAATGACTTAAGCACTATTTGTGTAAGCACCAGTGGTTTATACTAGGACATCCAATCTTTTACCATCTTCTGCCAATTCCATCATCTAAATATGTCTCTTCCATTAGCTGTTTCTGAATTCTTTAAAATTTAATGGCCAGAAAGAGTTATAGAAGACTTGCAGTTAAGAAAAGAGGAGAATGAGATGTAGGATCCTGTAAGCCAATGTTTGTCAACTCCAGCTATGGTTACAATCAGTAAAGCAGCTTTAAAAAGTACCACTACTTGGGCAGCACACCTCAAAGATTTTGATCTCCTTGATCTGAACTGGGCCTCAGGTATCAGTATTTTTCAGCAATCCCCAGGTCATTCTAATATGCATCCATAGTTGACAACTGACATAAGGTTAAATAAGTTTTTTATTGTTAATGTTATTGTTTTATGATATGAGCATACGTTCATGTACTAACAGAAAAATATTAGTGAAGGAAGAGGTTGAAGATTCTGGGGTGAGGGTAGTAATTGATGGAGCAAGTGAGGGCACAGGATTTATAATGGATAGACTATTTCTCTGGGACTTCGGTGAAGGAGAAAAGAAGTTATACAGATCCAGAAATGTTTATAGATCTGAGGACCAAGACAGGAAGTAGACTGAGTTTCCCTGAGGTGGCTTCTACTCTCTCTTTTCAGAGAAATAGGAAACAAGTTTATCAACTGAGAATGAGGCTGAAAGTTGTTATATCAAGACCTGGCATTTTGTGAAGATGGACTTGTGTGCAAGTCTTGTCTCCCAAATGATTTATCATCTTAATGGCAAAAGAACTCTAATGTTTCTGTCCTTCCCCAACCACTTGTTACGGAGATTACCACAAAGCAAGTCAAGTGCTCAAGAAACATTTTGGTTGATCTCAACTCATAACTTCTTTTTTTGTCTTTTCTGCTATTTAAATAATCATTCTCTTTTATTTTTCTTCCTCATACTAAAAACCTTTGCCCATTATGTGCCCATTATGAGTTATTGATTTTTTTTTACTTCATGGTTTAAGTTCAAACTCTCCCCTTTCATAAAGTTTTCATAGATCTTCCCTTTCATAAAACCCACACTGCAACAGTTTCTGGCAAAAGGATATAGTGCAAGTTTTCAGTGCTGTGAATGCATCTCTTTTTAATTTCACAAAGCAGTGTACCATTTTGTGCACAAATACCACTTTTAATAGAGTCAAACTCAGGAAACGGATGCATAAGTATGTATTTCCTATGCTAATTTTTTTTTTTAGTTTTCAACATAATGACAAGTACACACAAATAGACTCCTTTAAGAAATGCTTTCTTAAATGAAATTTTGTAGAACTTAATTATTTGATACAGACCAAGTTGGTTCAACCAAAACCTAAAGAGTTGAGTCCCATTCAATTAAGGATAAATCAAAAGGTTGATCGACATTTTAGAAATTATACAGGTAAATAGAAAGTTCACTTTAATGTATAGATACTTAGTTACATGTTGTGGGAACGTCTACATTAGTGTGAAATACTCTTTTATTAGGTGCTCCATGACCTGTACTTATTGTTTGTATGTAGCTATCTTATTTATGTATGTTCATATTTACATATGAAAAGGCCACAAATTTAGATTTATCAAGCAGCAACACTCTAAGACTAGCTCTATGTAGTGTTTTCTAGGAATTTAAAAAGAAATATAAGATTCAGTCTTTTTTCATAAGGAATGCACAATGTAGACTAATCAGTTAAGTTAAGGTACATGACACACAAAACATATGATCAAAAAGCACTTACTGAATATTTAATGTAATAGATGTTTATTGCGTTCCCACTATATGCCATGTGTGTGCTAGACGGTATAGACAACTGTAGCCTCTTCCCTGACTGGGAAAATGGAGGCCTTTGTTTAGTTTACATATACCTATTCCCTTGCCCTGTTTTAGTTAATATTTTTGTCATTTTTAATTGTTTTCTAGAACTTAGTGCCTGAAATAGTATGCATGCATGTATTTGTGTAGGGTCTGTCTTTCTCCACTAGAATAAAATAGAGCAGGGACTTTTTGTTTTTGATCCCTAGAATTGAAACCAGTGCTTGACACATAAAAATGCTCAATAAATATTTGTTGAATAAATGAAGGGACTCCTGTGTTCTAGAATTAGAGTCTGACAGAACTAATGTATACTAATGGTGATCAAGAAGCTCCATAGAGAAAGTTCTGTTGGTCTAGCAGGGAATGAGAAGTAGGATACCCACATGGGGAGAAAATGCCAGCTAAGGAGAAAGACAGAGTATCTCACAGCACAATCTCTGTTAATGTTATGGTCAAACCATTTCCTTGCCATGGGTTTCTGTAAAATTAGTTTTACATGTGGTCTTTCCCATTCTTGGAATTGATAAGTATTTAATTTTCAAATTCCCAAATGTTTTTGATATGATGGTTATAAAAGTTGAGCTTGAGGAACTGTCTGGCATGTGGAAAATAGGATAAGCTTTGATAAAGGTCATCAGACTGATTGTGAAATTTATAAAACCATAAGAAGGCTGGGCTTTTCTGTTCTAAACATCCTTATGAAGATTTAATTCCAATGGCATCCATGCAAATTTCCCAAAGCCCTGTGGAATGATTGGGATTGATCACAGTCAGGGCTGTGTTCTAGGTTGCATTGAACACAGTCGGATTACAGGAAGACCTTTGTTTAGTCCTGGCATTGGGTAAGCAGATGTATCCGTTCTGCCCATAACAAATTACAGTTATCTGCCTATGGGAATTACGATCAAGTTATAAAGAGCCATCAATCTCTTTCTTTATATGAGGATTCATATAAGCACATCACGGTGGACACCAACAGGTGGCCTTAATTGGCTACTGCCTTCCTAATTTAGTTCTTAAAGAATAAAATTTGGATTTCAAAACCAGACTGTAGACTTGCATTCAGAATGGAGTAAACCTCAGACTGTCATGCTCTTTTAAGGAGGAATTTTAAACAGAATGACATCTGGTCAGAGGGTGGAGGCACAAGGTAAATATATCAGGATTGCTCATGACCAGACCTTTCTTTCCCACACCAAACGACAGCCAGCTTGACAAAGTCTATGATTAGTAGTAGAGAAAGCAAAGTAATCGTCCACAGTTCCCAGGGAAAAGTGAAGTAGTGTGTAAAAAGCCACAAGAGTTTGGGCAAATTCTCCAGGGCTTATTTAAAACTATGTCTCCAGAGTTTGGATCCCAATGTCAATACTGACTAGTTCTGCAGCCCTGGATAAGTTACCTACTGGAAATGTACTTGAGCCTCAGTTTCCTCACATGTACAATGAAGATAATGATGCCTTTTTGTTTACAGAGTTGTCTTATAACTAATATAGTTAAGTTTCAATAATCAGTTGACAATTATTTTTATTAAAGAGGAAATGAAGGCAGTTAGAAAATTCAAAGGGTAAAAATTAAAATATAATAAATAAATAAATAAATAATTCCAGAACAAAAAAAGGTCTCCAGCCATTCCATCTGTTGCTTAATTTATCAAAAAAGAAAGAAAGAGAAGAAAATATCAATTAACTGGGGTTTTAGAATAGCCTCTCATTTTGGATCTAAAAAATGTCCAGTTTAACCATAACAAATGATGGGTAAATAAGCATAAAAGAAAGAAAGAAATGGGATGGAGAGAGGGTTGGACTAGTCCAAGGTTGCTGTAGAATATGTCTTTTTATCAACCAATTACCCTATTCCGTACTAGGATTTAACCCTACATTTTGCTTGTATATACAATTATAGTCCACAATACTTACATTGTGTCTAACTAGCATTGATCAAAATGAAATCAAAATATAAACAATTTCCACTGACCAGAAGACTATAATTAAATAAAAATCTCATGACTAAACATGACTGTGCATGTTTGATATATCAGACTATCAGACTCCTAAAATTAATTAACTCTCTAATGAAAGCTGTCTGCTATCAGAATAACCAATTTACTTTTTTCAACAATCTAGCCACACCAGTTTTCAATTAAGATTCAAAAAGCCAAGTCCTGATGAGCAAGAGAGTCATAAATGATGTATGACTGTCCCACTTTTATGTAATGTTACATCTATTATTCTGCTTTAATCCCCTAGCATGCTTTTTAATTCATCAATAATTAATGTGGAAGCTATTTTATAAAGATTATAACCACTTTGAAGATAACTATTCCAGGAAGCATATTCTAAAACTAAGTATGCCATCTATTCAAATTTAGCTAGCTGATTCCTAAAATGTCCAATCGAATTTTAATAGTTTCTTTTTGTTTAATTGAAACCCTTTTCACTCCGATGATTCTAATGAATCAATATCTGTCATTTCGTCTTGCTTTCTAACAGGGTGACATATTTCTCAGGTATTTTCATTACTGTTTTTATGTTCAGAATTTAAAAATTCAGGCATATTCACATCTTGGAAAATGTCCAGTGCTTAAACATATTGAGTCCCCATTCTGTTCAGAACAACTCACTGGGAGTTTGGGGTGCCCAAAGCCAAACTCTGGGTTTCCTTTGATGTTCACTGCTACACCACAATCTCTCCTTCATTAAACTCTGCTGTCATGCTAGGATTCTGGGTTAGGGCAATGTTCCAGGCAAGTATTTTAATTATGAAGAACAGACAGCCTCTCTGAGTTAAAGGAAGAAGAGAAAAGTTGTTGTAAGGGTACAAAAAGGTAATTTCATAGACATCTAAAGATAGCCAAGTCTCATATAATAGGAAGCTGGAAAATCAGAAACTGAAATTCCCCTTTATGTCTCAGTGACTTCATTAGTTCTGTATACTCTTTTTTCACGTGGCC
Organism: Propithecus coquereli; assembly: GCF_000956105.1. Taxonomy (NCBI): domain Eukaryota; kingdom Metazoa; phylum Chordata; class Mammalia; order Primates; family Indriidae; genus Propithecus; species Propithecus coquereli. The sequence continues at coordinate 4,705,482 of NW_012141858.1, forward strand.
AGACTGGCAGCCAGTCCCTAATCTCTGGTATGACCCATCTGCTCAAGCATCCACTGACAACTTTGGACATAGCGCATCTTTTGGTTTGGGTTCTCAAAAAACCTAAAGGGCTAAGCTTGTTTGTTGGGAGGGCTCTTTGCAACAGACCACATCATAGGCTCCTGCTCAGCCAAAGACAGGGATTCCTTGGCTTGGGAATCTTCCTGTGGTTCCATCAGCTGTGGCCAGAAGCAGAGGGGGTAACATGATCAATAGGGTTGATTTTTGAGAGGGCAGGCACTCATGATGAACTTGTCTCTATCGAGACTGCTATTGCTACCTCAATCAAAGATACAGCATTCATTCATAACTAAGTTCTCAAACATGTCAGCTATCATTGTAAATACCATTGTCATTATCACAGCTTATTCATTCATTCAACAAACATCTATTAATACCCCACTATGTGCCAACCAGTCTCTGAGACTCTGGACATAAAAATGAAGAAATTCTTTATTTGTATTAAAGCAGATCCTCAACTTTGAGGAACTGATATAAGAAAGCTCTGGGAAGAGGGAAAGGGGTCATTTTTCCAGTGACGGGTAGAACATTTTACCTCCAGTGAGATGGAAGGGACAGTAAAATGATGATTAGGAATGCCTGGCCCAGGTGCTGCTGGATCGAAGGCTAAGAGTCAAGCTGAAAAACAGAAATATCCAAAAGTGAGATCCAACCAACCTATAAATTTTAGGATGATACCGAATGATAGGACTCACTCTCTGCTTTGTCTGGACATCTATGGATTTACACAAGGTTTTCTAACATATATAAAGTTATTGTCCCTCAAGAAATTATCTGAACAAATGTTCTCTAAGATTGTGGTCCCTAACCCCTGAGCTGTGGACTGGTACCAGACCGTGGCCTGTTAGAAACCAGGCTGCACAGCAGGAGGTGAGTGGTGGGCGGTGGGGCCAGTGAGAAAAGCTTCATCTGTATTTACAGCTGCTTCTGAGCTCTGCCTCCTGCCAGATCAGCAGCGGCATCAGATTCTCATAGGAGCAGGAGCCCTACTGTAAATGGTGTATGCGAGGGCTCTAGCTTATGCACTCCTTATGAGAATCCAATACCTAATGATCTGAGGCGGAGCTGAGGCGGTGATGCTAGTGCTGGGGAGCAGCTGCAAATACGGATTATCATTAGCAGAGAGGTTTGACTACACAGAGACCATAATAAATCAATTGCTTGCAGACTCATATCAAAACCCCATCAGTGAGTGGCAAATGACAATTAAGCTCCATCAGGTGGCGGGCTTTATAGTGACAAGTGAGCATCTTACTTCAATTGTACAGCTGCATCTGGTGGCAGGCTTTAAGTCAGAATCCGACACTTATTTTAGTCCATGCATGGGCCACCCATTATTTTATTTACCTCTTTCATCCACGCCTCTTTCCTGCACTGCACACTTGTCTCAGTCACAGTTTTGGTAAGTCCACAAGCTAACCCTAGCAATAATGAGTAAAAAACAAATGTCACTGGAGAGCTTCTTTGAAAAGGGGGAAAGACCCAATGATGAGATAACAGAAGACTCTCAGACTGCCAACAAAATGAAAGCTGCATTTAAAAGAAAATACCAAGAGTCCCATTTAAATTACGGCTTCATTGCAACAGGTGACTCACATTCTCCAAGCCTGCCCCGTATAATATGTGTCGAATGGCTATCCAACAAAGCCATAAAACCTTCAAAACTACTTCACCACATGGAGACCAAGCACCCTGCATTAAAAGACAAGCCTTTGAAGTTTCTCAAAACAAAAAAATGTGAACATGAAGAACAGAAGCAATTTCTGAAGGCCACCACTTCATCAAATGTGTCTGTACTGAGAGCATCATGCTTAGCGGCTAACCGCATTGCTAAAGCTAAGAAGCCCTTTACTATTGGTGAAGAGTTGATCCTGTCCACTGTGAAGGACATTTGCCATGAACTTTTAGGAGAGGCTGCACTTCAAAAGGTTGCATGTGTTCCTCTTTCAGCTAGCTCTATAACTAGATGAAATAGCAGAAGATATTGAGGCACAATTGTTAGAGAGGATTAATGGGTCACCGTGGTATGCAATCCAGATTGACGAGTCTAATGATGTTGACAAGGCAGCAATGCTCGTTTTTGTGCGAAGTAGTTTTCAGAAGTGTGTGCATGAAGATATGTGATGTGCACTTTTGTTGCCAACCAACACCACAGCTGCAAAACTACTCATGTCTTTGAGTGATTGCATATCAGGAAAGCTGAATTGGTTATTTTGTGTCTGTATACTCCTGGATGGAGCAGCTGTCATGACTGAATGGCTTTCTGGTTTCACCATTCAGGTCAAGGAGGTCGCTTCTGAATGTGAGTTTATGCACTATATCATCCATAGAGAAATGCTGGCTAGCCAAAAAATGTCACCTGAACTAAATAACATTTTGCAGGATGTGATTAAAATTATCAATCACATTAAAGTACATGCCCTTAACTCATGTCTGTTCTTGCAGCTCTGTGAGGAGATGGACGCAGAGCACACACATGTTCTCTTACACACAGAAGTGAGATGGCTTTCTGAAGGTAGATCACTGGCCAGAGTTTTTGAGTTACAAGAGCCACTCCAGGGATTTCTTTTAGAAAAACAATCACCACTGGCAGCACATTTCAGTGACACAGAATATGCCACAAAACTTGCTTACTTGTGTGACATATTCAACCTGCTCAATAAACTCAATCTGTCACTTCAGGGGAGAACAACAACTGTGTTCAAGTAGGCAGATAAACTGGCTGCATTCCAAGCCAAACTGGAATTATGGGGATGATGAGTGAACATTGGGATTTTTGACATGTTTCAAACATTAGCAGAGATTTTGAAAGAGTCTGAGCTAGGGCCTTCTTTCTCCCAGCTGGTGCATGATCACCTATCTCAGCTTTCAAAAGAGTCTGAGCATTACTTGTTAACCACAAAAGACCCCCTAACTAGGAAGGAATGGATCCACAACCCATTTGTGAATAAGCCAGGTGAATCGATTTTGTCCTTGCTAGAGGAGGAGATCACAAATGACGGTGGCCTTAAAAGTATGTTTGAGACAACTTGAAATCTCGATACATTCTGGATTAAAGTCAAGGCAGGATATCCTCAGGTTGCCACAAAAGCACTAAAAAGCCTGCTTCCATTTCCAACATCCTATCTTTGTGAAGAAAGGTTTTCTGCAGTGATAGCAACCAAAGTGAGATTACAGAGTAGACTGGACATAAGCAACACACTTCAGGTGTCATTGTCTCCCATCACCCCCAGATGGTACCATCTAGCTGCAGGAAAATAAGCTCAGAGCTCCCACTGATTCTGCATTATGGTGAGTTGTATAATTATTTCATTATATATTACAATGTAACAATAGAAATAAAATGCGCAATAAATGTAATGCACTTGAATCATCTAGAAACCGTCTCCTCCCCAGGCCAGCCCCACCCTCAGTCCATGGAAAAATGGTCTTCCATGAAATCAGTCCCTGGTGTCAAAATTGTTGGGGACCACTGTTCTAAATTGTGTGTTAATGCTGTGGGTTTTGGAATCATTATTTTAAACTCAGACACTTAAACTACAGGGTCCAAGCAGTTAAAAAAACTGAGTGAAACATGGCAGGCATATCATCAGAGAGTGGTAGGGACTAAGGTAAACGGGCAGAGCACATATTCTGTCTAAAGAGAGAAGCCATTACGTGGCCATTTGAAAACAAGGCACAGTGATGCCAGGTCTCCCAATTTTTAAAGAAATACTTGAAATGCAATTTTTAAAAATAAAATTCCAAATTAAATAAAAAGACTCACTGATGGTCATTCCAGATATACCTGATCTAGCTTGAGGCTCCACCAAATTGCAAGCCCAGTTTGACAGTGAGAACTACAGGTTGGCCTTGTGCTCACTGTCTTGCTTTGAGGAAACTCACATGAGGAGAACTCCGGATGCTGGGTCCCCAGGGTTGATGGGGGCAGTCCTGAGTTGCCTAAAGTAGGGTATTATTATTAATGGAGAAATCACCAAGGGTAGCAGTTGTGGTAGGCTGAATAACGGGCCCCCAAAGATATCCAAGTTTTAATTCTTGGAACCTATGAATGTTACTTTATATGGCACAAGATACTTTGTAGAGGTGACTAAGTATCTTGAAATGGATCATCCTGGATTATCTAGGTGGGCCAATGTCATCACAAACATTATTACAAGAAGGTGAGTTAGAGCGAGAGAGAAAAGGAGATGTGGCGGCCGATGGAGAGGTCAGAGGGATGCCATTTCTATAAGAGGACCATGAGCCAAGGAACACAGGTGGCCTCTGGAACCTGGGAAAGGCAAGGAACCCAGAATCTCCATAAGGAACTAGCCCTGCAGACACCTTGACGTTAGCCCAGGGAGACTGATTTTGAACTTCTAACCTCCAGACCTATAAAACGATAAATCTGCATTGCTTGAAATTACTACATTTGTGGTCATTTGTTATAACAGCCACAGGAAACTAAATAACACAGTGACACAGATGATCCTGAAGAGTTGAGCATCCTCTTCTGGTCCAGAGAGAAGGCAGTGGGAGAGTCAGAGAGGAAACTTCTTCATCAGATCCACGCCATGAGTTTAAGACCTTCTTGGCCCTGAGGGAAACTACTGTATATTAGAAGGCCCTTGACTTTCTCTACATGGACAATTCTCCTACTGCTGAGAGCCCAGGAGGGTAGCTGCCAATGATCTCCATTTCTGATCAGACCTTTTCCAGAGCCCACAGGTGATAAGGGATGAAGAGGAATATGGGGGAAAAAACACCATCTTTAAAATCAAGTGAGATACTTTCTGTGTAATACCCTACATGCATCTAGGTGTCATTATGTGTAAAATGGGAATAATAATACTACATAGAATTCCAAGATAAGGGGATGAAAAATCTGTACCATAATGCCTTGTGAATATAGGAACTCAATACATGAAAGAAATTGTTTTTGTTATTTCTTTATTCTGTAGATACACAATTACCACAAGATTAAGTTTCCTACATATTGTCAGCAAATTAGCAGCTCAATGGGAACGAGAACAAAATAATTTTAAGTCTGATCTTCATGTCCTATTCCCTCAAAGACAATGAGGGAATAGATGCTTCTGGTACTGTTAAAATGTTAGATTTATAATACAACCTCCTGTCACAAGAATGTCAGAAGAATGAGAGGTTTCCAAGAAAAGTCCACCAATCTTAAGCCATCCTGACAACTATCATGTCCAATACACCCACCGTGTTGCTAATGCTTATTAAAGAAGAGCTTGACTATAGCAGCTTCAGACTGTGTGCTTGTGGCATTCAGTAGCCTTCAGGCTCTGCAAAGATGCACAGTAACATTTTCACCAAGGTTTTCACAGTATTACTGCATTAATTGAGCAGAGAATATGTAAAGTAGCGTGAATTCACCATCTTGATCCTGAAAAAACAGACAATGGTATGAGCACCTTTTGGAATAGACTAAAAATAGAACCAACACTTGGGATATAGAGGTTCAGTGAACTCTGAAATCCAAAACTGATGTCACAAACTCAAATGACCTCAGGAGTCACGCAGGAAACCCAGTGAGTAAAGGAGAGAGATCTACCAGTGGTAGGGTCTGTGACAAACTGGGTTGTAGTCTCTGCTTGAGGGCACGCCCCTTCCATTCCATTCACACACTGCAGGCCAACGGACTTATCTATGGGCCAACTTCAGCCCACAGACTGAACGTGTGACCTCTCTGGCTAATGGCTACTTTGTCAAAAATTCAATAGTAGCAAACTTAGTCTGAGGGAAAAATAAGATATATGAGATGTTTGTTTTCAGAGCTATTTGTTCAACAAATCAGCCTTGCTTTCACTCCCACCTCTTAGGTGTCCATGCCCTAATCTTTGCATGCTGACTGCTCACATCTCCCTAGCACCTGGCCTGACTTGGCTCTGCTTGGCAAATATTCCAGGCCTAGACCACTCATTCTCTTTGTGGGCAAAATTATGTATCTGAAGACTCATTTTTTCCCTTAGGACAATGCCAGGAATGTATAGACCCTTTGGCATAGCAATACACAGTATAATGCCAGTATCAATAAAGCATGCTGTACTAATAAATCCTTTGCTGGTAATATCTGAAAAAAATTATATGGGGAATCTCTCAGTACCTGAGTATGCTATATATCAAGTTCCACAGTGTTTACATAAACATGATATCATGTTGTACCTCATAAATACACACAATTATTATTTGTCAATTAAAAATAAAATTTAAAAAAGACTTTATTCAAACCAGATAGCCCGGAAATTCAGTGCCATTAGTAGAGTAAATCATTCTCTAATGATGGAATTTTATATTATGACAAGCTGCTTGACTATGTATTTTTGAGCAGGGGATCTCATATCACCTCAGATCATAACTTGACCTCATTCCAATAAGGAGTATAATAATGATCAGTGGAGAGAGCTAGAAGAGTTTGGAGAGGTAACAATACTGGCTTTCAGAATGGCTCTTCTGAATCTATTTTAAAAAAGGTAAAGACTATCTTTCTAAACAAAAAATAATGGAAATAAATTTAGTAATTTTTTTTTAACTCTGCACTAATTATTTTCTTGTAAAATAAACATATGGATTTTTCATAAAGATCATGAACAGAATTGATTGGAGTGATATTTAGTTTTTTTAAGTACATTTTATTGTTTTTAAAAGGTAATCTAAAATATGGATGTAAATAGAACTTATGTTTAGATACAGTTTTTTATTTCATTGTAAAATTAGTTACACTTATTTCTATAGAAGATCATATAATGGCATATGAAATGGGCTTCACGAGGGCTGTTCAGCATGTGGACACCGGAAATGGTCCACTTGCGTTTGAGGTCTAGCCTGTGAAATTTGCCCATCTTAAATGTCTTTCAAAGAAAGGGTAGCAGGAACATCCTCGTGCTTGCTTATAGAATCCACCAAGTCAAACATTGCACCCTTTTTAAGGCAAAGGTAGAGGTGTGACAATGAAAACCTCTAACTGAGATGAGTTTGGTAGGACTACTCATAGACAGCAACTCAATAAATGGTGGCTACTGTAATACATCCAGTGATGTCTGATGTTCCTACTAGAAGAAATATAGCAATGAACTTTAAAACAACTTTATGATGCCTGCCATTTGTGCATAAGTATTTCAAAGTGTTTTTGTACGTATCAATTCATTAATCCTCACTAAAATCCTTATAAGGAAAACAGGACAGATATTAATATTATAATTTTCATGAGAAAAAAAATTAGATTTAGAGTATCTGATTCAAGATTCCTTGGTCCCTGAGAAGCTTTCAGTCTTAAACAAATCACCTCATATTTCTAGGCCTATCCACAAAGTGAGTGAGGTGAACAGGTGGTGTGTAAGACCCCTTCCTCTAGGAGCACTTGGAGATCAAGTGGTTGGAATGAGCCTTACTTCACTGTGGGGTAAGATGATCAGGCTGCCAACTTCCCATGATATTGAACTAAGCTTTGAGACGCACTCCCTTTTGTCAGTGCCCAGGGATGATGGAACCCTGAGAGACCAACTCATGCCAGTTATAATGCCTGGGAAATGGAGGTGCCTAGTGATTTCATTTACAGTGAGAAACAATTGCATAGAAACCAGAATTGCTAAAATCCTTTGTATTGATATATTTTCACTCTGTAGTCAAGCTGGGTGGGAGGCCCAGCCTTAAACAGAAGTCAGCTTTGTGGAGTCTAAAATAAACATAAAAGGAATTGAAATGATCAATGAAAAAAAATCTTTAAGAGAGCTGAGGGATTTTCTCTCTATGGATGAATCTAGGGAACCAAAATATTTGGAATCCTTTGACCAAGAATAGCTTCCCTGAGAGAGTGCTGGATGTACAGGACCATGTTCACCACGGGTTACCTCTCCTTCTGTGAGCTATCTCCACTATCTTCTACTGAGGCCATTTGTCTAGGCTACAGTTTTATCATGAGAACATACTAGCGTGGTCGGGGGAGATAGGAGAGAAGAATAAATGTTCTCGGACATCATGTTTGGGGCACTCTGAAGATAAGAGTGTTTGTACATTTTTGTGATGTGGTGGCAGGGCATAGGGAGAGTGAGCTGAATGTATAACATTACAGAGTTTGTCAGTGAGTCATCATGGAGTTAACTACCCTTTTCTAAGCTGGTGCTTTTAGTTTAAAAAGTTTCCCTGTTATGTGATAAGTGGGTTCTGAGGTCACTAACACCTTAAGTAGACTGAGAATGGTGTTCAACAACTTTAAATAATAGAACCCAAGCTTTTTAACTGCTTTTTATTAACTAGGACGCCTGTTTCTAAAGCAAATTTTCCCTAAGAACTGAATGATTACTAAACTATCAAGCTAAAATCATAAACATTATTCTTTGGCTCTTCGTTAAGAATCCTGTTGACTGATGTTTAAATATTTTCAACAACAACAGTCCTCCAGTTTTAAAGTTTAAACTTTGCAAACATGTCAGAAACAACCAAATAGGTAGGGTGGTGGCCTGGGTAAAGAGACCACTGGAGTCAGGCACACAGGCAGTGACACAGATATTCAGAAAGAGGTCAGGAAATCCACAAGGCTAACAAGACTATACAATGTAATAAAGAATGACAAATGATCTGGAGTCATCCAAAAAGGGCAAGTTATTCTTGGTAGCTTCTTTAAGATACTAGAAGTAATAATTAGGTATAAATTTACACCTATCAATCACAAAAATAGTAATAACACTATTTCTGGTGGAGTTGAATGGTGGATACTCTAGTACTTATCGGTATAAATGCAAATTACCATTATCTTTTGGGAAACAAATCCAGTTATATATTACTTCAGCCCAGCAATCTCACTTTCAGGAATCTGTTCCATAGAAATAAAAGCACCAGCAAACATACAAAGATGTTTTTATAACATTATTCATAGGGCCAAAAATAAAGGTGGAAGCAATGTGCATCATCATTAATAAAGGAATGGCTAAATGCATATGGTATAACTATACCATGAAGTAGTATGCACCATTAAGAAGAATCAGTTAGAATCACGACCATTGATTAGGAAAGTTTTCCATGGATATCATCAAGACAGAAAGAAAAAAAGCAGAGAAATATCTATAATATTATATGATTTTTGTGGAATCCAAGATAATTAAACCCTTATGTGGATGTATGTATGTACAAATGTACATATTTGCATGTGATTGTGTGTATGATTATTTGAGCACAAGGGAAATAAATACAAGAATTCATGTTAGGTGCTTAGTATGAATGACCAGGAGATATGAAGATTCAATAGAAGATGAAGTGGGTAAAGGGGAGGAGAAGAGGGGAGGAAAGCCAAATAAAATATTAAACAAAAATGATTACATCAACACTAAGGTGCTCACACAGTGGTAATATTCTTTGGGGGTAGGGGGGTTGGGGGTGGGTAAACTCAAAACTAATGGACGCGGTGAGCATTGTAGGAGGGGAAGGGCACGTCTCAAATCACGGTTGGATGTGGCGAAGTCATAACATGTAACCAAAATGTTTATACCCCCATGATTTCCTGAAATAAAAAAAAACCTGACAATAAAAAGAACAAAGCATAAAAAAATGATTACAATAAAAAATAAATAGTTTCTTATTTATGTAGAATTATACAAGCATAAGTTTACCCACATATAAAGAAACTAGGGAAAGATAAATGAGAAAGTGAAATCTGCCTTGTAAGAATGACTGGGATATATTAAGCAGAAAAAAAGTAGAAAAAAAATCACAAAAAGTAGTTTTTTAAAGGAGACAAAAACATTTGGACACAAACAGTTAAAATTTCGTATGGCAAAAGATGCCATAAAAAGGGAAATGATAGTATAGGAATATCTGTAATATGGCAGGCAAAAGGACTATGTCCAAATAAACAAAGAACTGTTACAGATTGTTAAGAAAAAGATAACCCAATATATGAGATAAGATTAAGTAATCTGTATGGGAGGAAATCCAAGTAACCAGTATACATGAAAGATGTGGTCTTTTTCATAATAAGGGAAATTCAGGTGTACGCAATAATGAGGTACAATTTTCACTTTCTCATCAGCCAAAATTAAAAAGAACAACAACCAGCTACTTCTGGAGAGAATTTTGAGTAAATCAGGCACCTTTATACAATTACTGGTGGGAGGGTGAATTGCTACAACTTTTCAGAAAATAATAATTTGGTAATATATTAATTAAAATACTTTGACTATCTTTCTTTAAAAATCTATCTTATTCATATATATAATACATATAAATATATAAACACATATTTATGTATATATCATACACACACATATATGTTAACACACACATACATATATATAGCCCTCCTTCTCCAAGGATTTGTATAAAAGATGATTATCACAGCACTTTTGTGTGGCAAACACAGAACATGTACACAAAGAAAGGACACTGTAAATGACCTGATGTACATTGATTCTGAAGCATAGTTTCAGAAAGTGTGGTATATACAAACTTGAAGGTTACACAGCTATTTAGAAGAAATAAGTCAAATTTAGACCTCAAGACACTGAGGTACATCTATGACCTATTATTAAGAAAAACAATTTGTAGAGTATGATCCAGTTTTCAAAACAATAACAAAAATTATGTATGCGCTTAAAAAGGAAATGTATAATATAAATTTAAAAGGTTCTACATTCTGACATAATGACAAAGATAAGCTTCAATTAGCTAGAGTTTGTGTTTATGTGTATGGGAATCTTCATTATCTGAGCTTCCCTAATAAATTGGGAGTCATTCTGCCTTTGGATTAATAACATCTTTTTTTTTTTTAAGTCTTCTTTGTAACAGAAACTACTGACAATACAGCTAGTGTTAAGATCTTAAGGCAATCACTACATTATTTACTTCAAAAAAATCTCAGGTGAAAAGAAATAGGTGACAAGAGGTGAACATATGGTAGGTGTTAGGTAGCACATTCTGGATGTTGGAAAAGACCTTTAGGTTCTCAGTAGATAAGAGCACAGGTGGGTGTTTCACAAGGTGGACCATGACGACATGAAAGGCTACCAGCAGGTGGAGGTGTGAACTAGCTGCCAGATCTGAGTTCAAAGTCAAAACTAGTAAGAGGGCAGGTCGCCAGTCTCAGAGGAACTGAAGTGCCAATTGGCTCAACAAAGCAGATAGGGAAGGCGAGGTAACTAGAAATGGAATATGAGCAGGGCTTTGGTCAGGCCAGCACATGTGGCTGTGCAGGCTGTGTGACACCCAACTTCAGGGATGCCATTTACTTAAACTGCAGTGTGAAGGGTATCTCCTAGATTTGCCCAAGGCAAGAAGCCCATTAAAGTACTGAGATTTACCCCACGATCAGCGTATATCAGTGACAGAATTGACAATCCTGCTGATTATGATTGTCATCACCCCTACCACTACCATCACCACCACAATTTTGATAGCTTACATAATCACAATGTGTTATGCTTTACAGAACACATTCATGGATGCCAGAAAGAATCAAACGAGGCAGCCAGGTCAGGTATTACAATTACCATTAAAATGAAGAGACAAAGACTCAAAAATGTTCTTTGCTTTTGCCATGATCTCAAAGGTGGTCAGTGATAAAACAGGCACGTGGACCTCGGATGTGTACTTCTAAAACCGTCCTGTTCCTACTGCCTCAAGCTGCTCACATTGTGAATGACAATTGGTCCCTGACACAGGGATTGGAATGAGGTTAAAGTTTGCTGAGCAATAAGCCAAACAGATCATTATGCAGATTGTAATTCTTTCTTAGGAAATATATTTTCTTACTTTTTCATGCTCAGTGGGTAAAAAATTTCTCCCTGTGAAAGGATTTCCTGCTGTGTAACATTCAGACTCAACTTGCCCATACTGATTGCTGTTTTGTTGCGGTGACTATTTGTTTAGACAGACCATGTTACAGAAAGGATTTATGGCAGCTAACAAAAACACATATAATACAAAATATAATTGAATAAAAAGTAAGGAAATAAGGAAATTGAATTAGAAGGAAAACAAGTGAAAAAAAAGAAAACAGTCAGCCAAGAATGAGGTTAGTTCACAAAATAAATAAGGCGCTCAGTAAAGTTCTCTATATTTGTTAGAGATAAACCACAGATTTGGCTCTTAGTTTTTTAGCAGTGGAGAAAAAGAAGAAAACATGATTCTCAGCATTTTAAAGATAATTATAAGCCAACCAATAGCTTAGGAGAAATACAAGTATTCTTGGTACTGAGATCAGGAAGATATATTTTCCATTGTTCCATACAATGCTAATAATAGCAGTTAATTTTTATAAGGATCTTACTATATGTCAGGCATGATGCTAAGGGATTTGACTGCCTTATCTCATTCAATTCCCACAGCAATCCCATAGGATAAGTATTATTAGTATCACCTTTTTTTTTTACAAAAGAAAAAACTGAAATAC